>NW_026067899.1:5758728-5938563 GCF_014885135.2 Alexandromys fortis
ATTTTGGAAACTATATGTCTGAAAATTTCTTACCTATAAATGCTATCCAAATTTGCTCTAATAATTTTCTATCCAAAATATATCCTAGAACTTTCAAAGAAGCAAAGTTTTCGGGCATTGATATCAATATCTGTCACAATCTCCATGTACATGACATGCTAATACAAACCAGAACCTTGTGTAATCCTTAAATAAGGGTAATAGTTTAACAGGTTGTATTCAGTGTTTTCTTCAGAAGCCCACAATTCTTCTTCAGTTACAGAAAACGATGGGCCATATACTGTTGGACATTGGCTAACACTACTCTAAAGATCCTAGAAAAGAGACAGATAGTGAGCATGTTTCTGTAAGGGTGGACATGACAATATCTTGTTGGAATTACGGATAGTAAATGTATTAGTTTAGTAGTCTTACTTAGGAAGATCCCACTTATACAGAGCCCAGTGTCAAGGATTTGCAGCTGTTTCCTTTGAAAGGCGCCAGTCACTCTTTCAGGTGCGGATAGTAAGATGCAGAATTATTCAGGTTTCCAACAGCTCAGTGAGTGATCTCTAAATTTTAGCAATGTGAATATTTTTAAGGTTAAAAAAAAAACATGCATGGCTAGAAGTGTAACCCAGTTGCTAAAGAGTTACGTTCCATAAGGAAGTCACCTTCCATAAGTTTGATCAGCAGAACCTATCTAAAGTGACCTAGCAATAGTGGCCTGTCTTGTGAGTCTCAGCGTTAGAAACATGAGGCCACTGGGATATATTTTAAATTCTTCTATTTGTTGAGTTCCAATCCAGCAAAAGACTCTATCTGAAATCAAGCAAATAAAACAAGAAAAACCCAATCTTCTAAAAGGTACAGAGCACCTGATAAACAACACACAAGGTTTTATTATAGTCTTTATATGCATATGTACACACAGAGACATACTTATACATAAACACACACATTTATACATATGGACATATATACACACACAAATGCTGTTCATACACAGAGACACATAAATGCCTTCCATGTATGTATGTATGCATGTATGTATGTGGAGGGATATATATGTATAAATAGTGGGTGTTTATGTATTTATATATATTGGCTTATTCAACACAGAAACATAGTAATATCTGATAGTTTAACTAATTATTCAATAAAAGCTTTTAAATATGTAATGGGGCTAAAGTAATCTATATTTGTAATTAAATAGTCAAAGCACATCACAACAATACTAAAGAAAAAGGATAAATGGGAAGATGGAAAAATGCTCCGTGCTCATCTTACACTTGAGGAGCATATTCGGCTTAAGCTGAAGTTGAAACCTAGGTTGAAATTTCGGAAGAGTTACTGTATATTTGAAATGTCATGGTTTTTTTAGAAGTCCAGCAGCTGCTTATTGGTGTGATGTGATTGCAATTATTGTTGTAATGAGTTGTTTAATGTGAGAGAGAAGAAGCAGTCTTTCTGGGGAAGGCCTGAGGTGACTAAAAAGCCATTTATTCCCCAAAGAAAAGAACTGCCATGAAACATGGGTGACCTTCTGGATGTTAGGAGGCCAGGAAGTAGAGGAAATGAGACGGCCTGGTAAAGGACAAGCAGGAGAGAAGAGGACAGTGTTTGTTTGAAGAAATTTCATGGCTTGAAAAGTATGAGTTTAGACATTTTAAATGAATGGATTATGAATATTTCTACTACTACACACATTGCTATACTCAAATGAAGCCTAAACCACAGTACTTATTCTCACAGTCAATTATCCCCCCCCCCCAAATTAGTGTCTCTTTAACATTAGTATTTCAAGAAGATTACCCTTTGGAGATTTAGAAGTATTTTTAGAAGATCAATTTATTTTACATTATTGTCCTAATAATTGTGTTAATAGATTATTCTTTTAACATTTTTCTTAATAGAATTCAAGTCAGCCCAGACCACATAGTGAGAACTTTTCTCCAAAAACAGCATAGGGATTTGACCTCTGAATTCTGTGATATATCTTAACCTCTTAAGTGACTAAGACTTACACCTTGTCCACTAGATTGCTAAGGTTTTTCAAAACTATAGTGAGATAGCATTTCATAGTTGGTAAGACAACTTGTATGCTCTTGGCAGGAATGTTGAAATGATGTAACTACTATTTAAACAGTATGTCTTCCTTAAAATGTGTGTCTGACTCTTTTGCCTACTCTTGGGACTCTTGTCCTCCTTTTGGATTGACTAGTCCAGCCTCGGTATGAGGGCTTTTGCCTTGTTGTATCTTGCTTTACTGTGTTTAGTTGGTATCTCTCACAAGCATGTTCTTTTCTGAAGGGAAATGGGGGAAGTTGATCTGGGGGAAAGCAGAGATGAGGGCAGAGTGGGAAGTAGTAGAAGGAGGGAAAACCATGGCTAGGGTACATTTTATGAGAGAAAAATATTTTTTTCAATAGGAATATTAAAATACAGTTAGCATTCTGTATCAATCCAATCCATAGTTTCTATCAAAGGAATTGTCTATCAAAGGAATTGAAATCAGAACCTCAAAGAAATATCACTTCCCTGTGTTCATGAAGATTATTTAAATAGTGATGTACTGGAAATGACATTGAGATAAATTCATAAAGAAAATTTGGCCTATGCTTCCCAAATGAGTGTATTTAGCCTAGAAGAAAGAAATCTTCCCACTTCTGTCAGAGTAGATAAACCTTGAAGTCGTGCTACCTAAAACAAGCTGGGAGGGGTTAATGACTTATCTGAAATAAGTAGATGTAGTAGGAAAAGAAACTAGGGAAGTGATAGAGTGAATGGAAGTTGTCAAGTGTTTTCTATAGACTTAAAGATAGGTCTACAAGATGGATAAGTTTGTGTAGTTAGCAATGCAGTTTGTGTAGTTAGCAATATAATGCTATACACTTAAGAATGGGTTCAGGTTCTACACTGGAACCTGGCAGTAAGGTTATTATGTAACATCTGTGAGCCCTTGAATTTGATCTACAGTTCTGAAAGAAACAACAAGCACAGGCCTAGACACTTCCAGAAGAATATGTTGGACACAGGCCTGCAGTGTAAACCTCAGTTAGATCCCTGTTGGCATACAAAAAGAGTTCCCACAGCAGATCCTCAGGACTTACGTGTTGGAATCAGAAAACTGACTCCCACTGGAGCTGGACTCTGGCCTCTGGCCTCTGGAAGTAAGCTGTGGTCTGGGCCTCCCCAAATGGAGTCATATTTTTTTAAAGTCCTTTCTTCAGAATCTCATGCTTGTGTACAATGCAACATGATAATATCTAACCCTTTGCCCCTCACCAAATTCCCTCTGTCTCCTCCAACATGTCCCCTCTCAATTTCATTTTTTTTTTGAATAATCCATTACATCCAATTAGAGGCACCCTTTTTTGCATGGGGTGTGGAACCATCATCTGAATCATGGGAAATTTACCAGTGCTCCATCCTCAGGAAAGAATAACTTTCCCCCAGCCTAACTATCCATTGCCAATATTTCCTCAGGACCTGGTAGAGTCTAGAGATCATATCCATCATTCATGTTAAGATTTTTATCCCACTTGATCTTTTATAGATTTCGTGTAGGTAAGAGCAGCTGTTGTGAGATCATGACTTCAATGGGCGTGTCGTATTCGGGAAGCGGCATTTCACAAAAGTCCTCCACATCCTCTGATTCATAGCTTCCCCATCTTCTTCCTCAATATTCCCTGGGCATTGGCTCTCACACAGACATCAACCCCTTCTTCTCACTAATTTGACCAATTACACATCTTTCCATGGAATGTTATCCATTGCAAAATGAAGTTTCACTGATCAAATAAGAGGCCAAGTATTGGGTTATAAAAACAAATGTTTCAAAAAAGTTTGGCAGCATAGCTACTTAGACATGCAATGAAGAATCTACACAGGGGCCTAAGATCTCTACCATGGGCTTTTGATTAGGATTACTGGGCCAGTGAAGCAGGCCTCAGATCCAACAAGAGAGCAGCTAGGTACCCTGTGACGGTAGTGTTACTATTGTGCCAGTAGGCACATCTTGCCTGGCAGGTTGATGATGTTGCAGTATATAGGGTCAGTGCCAAATAAGATCACTGATGCCTCCTCCACCCCCACAGCAGCCTGTATAGCTTCTTCTTGTACTTTGGACTCTAACCAGCAACATGGAACTTCCCTAACCATTTTGAGATTAATTTCTTTATGTCCAACAGCCAAAGGTGTGTGATGTCTTCAAAAATATAGGATGTGAAGACTAGTCTTGGCTTAACATACCTGGGAAGATGAAACCTCTATTAATGAATTGGGTTAATCGGATTGACCTGTAAGTGTGTCTATGGGGCATTTTCTTGATTGCTAATTGAAGCAGGATGGCCGAGCTCACAGAGGACAGTACCAACCCTAGGCAATTAGGCCTGAGCTATGTAAGAAAGGTAGGAGACATGAGACTGGAAGCAAGTCCGGAATTTGTGTTGCTACAAGGTCTTTGCTTCAGTCCCTGCCTCCAGATTTCTGTTGGAGCTCCTATACTGGCTTCCTTCAATGATAGGCTGTAATTTGCAAGGTGAAATAAACCCTTTCTTCATCAGGTTGCATTTAATTGTGGTATGGAATACAGCAACAGAAAAGCCAGAGAAGAGGCTTACCATCGAGTTATGATGGGTAACAAAGGGCAATGACTGTATCCTGTGTTGTTTAGGAGACCTCTAGACTCCCCCCCCCCCCATGGCCAATAATTCACCAGGAGATGTCCCAGGCAGGCCCGGTAATGTGATTTTTTTATTTAATAACCCATGTTTGTTGGAAGTGGCATTACTCGCCCAAGCAAGGCAATTCCATTCCAACTCTTCTTCTGTACGTTGTATTTTGAAATGAGCTCTACCTACCAAGTGACTTTTCTACAATCAGGAAAGCACAGGAATTTCTTCTGTTTAACCACAATTGTACTTCCAGACCAGGGCCTTAGCATTAAGCCTTCTGTGGATGACTGAGTGGACATATTTTAACATGTACTAAAGTTGGTACATTAAAAAAAATGCTAAAATGCTCATCTTTTTCTAAAGGTGAAACATTAACCAAAAGACACTGAAAAGATGAACTATGGATCAGAGGGAGACAGCTGCAATCTCCTAGGGCTAGTGATCAATCATTAAGTACCATTTGGCCAGTCTCCAGAATGAGCAGGACAGGTTTTGGCATCTAGGCTGGTGCTGGTGCCACTGAGGTTTGTGGGGAAAGAGGCCCTGGCAGGATCCCAAAGACGTGGAGAGGGTATGCCCAGGCATCTCCGGCTACTTTCCAGAAGCCTCATATCTGTTCTCAGCATTTACAGTTTCAGACAGTCCTTTGCTCTCTTACTTCTTAAGCCCCCTTTCTTCCTTGAGGATGTCCGTGTTGAGCAGCTGTCCAGGTTCACTATAGACTATTGACTTCCCTGAGAAAAACGTGAAGACGTAAGGTTAGTTGTGAGAGGAAAATAATAAATATCCCTCATTCCCCATAATTGTATTTTAACAAATACTATAAAGAAGTATAAGACATGACAGAGAGGTGTGAAGAAAGGAAGCAATAGCTAAGTTGGTCAGAAAGCAAGGCTGAGACTAGTACTTAGTAACTCCTTTGGTTTGAGATTACTACCCATGGCTAGAAGTCTGTGTGGTAAGTCAGTGCTACAGTGACCATCAAGGGACAAACTAGAGGAAAGGAGGACAGACTGTGCCTCATTTTTACTCAGTCCCTTTCTGGAGATACATAACACAGTCAGAATAAATGAGTTAGAAATTAAGAAATTTTCATGAAAAATTGTCTTCTTTCATTTTGGTTTGGTTTGCACAAAAATATTTCACATTTTCTTTCTACCTCTAATGAATTATTACATTCTTGAAAGTTCTATTTTCTGTGTGGAGAGAAACAAGTTACTGCAACAAAGGGGAGCATTGTACCTCTGAGGTTCACACCCCAGACACTAAAATAGTAAGAGAGTATGGGAATGGTCTACACATTTAGAGTAAGTTTGTAATTGTTCAACATTCCCATGACACAGTGCTTCCAAGAAATAAACCAAGAAAAGTCCCTGATATCTCCCCAGGTGAGGCTTACAGGAGTGACTTTAGAATCACAATGACTCCTTCTCTTTATACATATCAGGAAATAGTTCTTAGAGGAAAACAAATACCAATTTGTATTTCCCCATTTGCAAGGAATGATGCATATTTTTGAAATATATCTTCGTCATTTTTTTTTGAGAACTCTATTAGTGGATCCTAAGTCCATGTTCTGAATTGGTCAGTTTTTGTTGTTGTTGTTGCTGGGTGATGGTGGTGGTGGTGGTGGTGTGTGTTTGTGTGTGTGTGTGTTTTGACCTTTTATTTTTTGAGTTCTTTATATCATCTGTGCATAAATCCACTTTCAGATGTATAGTTTGCAAGGATACTCTCCCATTCAGTGGCTTCTTCTTCATTTGATTGACTGTTTCTGCAGCTGTGCAGAAGCTTTTCAGTTTTATGATGTTCTGTCGATGGTTGACCTCAATTCCAGGAAAATGGAGTCTTAGTCAGAAAGTCCATTCCTACATCAATAATCTGTAGAATACTTCTAATGTTTTCTTTGAGAAGCTTCAATGTTTCAGTTTAGGTCTTTTATCCAATTGCAGTTACCTTATGTGAAATTAAACACAGGTATAATTTCATTCTTCTCTATGTGGACATCTAGACATCTAGGTGGACATTCTTTCAACTGTGTGTCTTCATAGAATATTGGATGGTTGGAGTTACACATTCTCATGTTTGGTTCCTCTATTTTGTTCCATTTGTCCACATGACAATGGACATGTGCCAATGCCATACTGTTTTCACTACTATTGCTCTGTTATGTATCTTAAGGTCTGGAGCGATAATTCCTCCAGCCTTGTTCTATTTGCTTAGGATTGTTTTGGTCCTTTCCTCAGTAGGATAAGAATTCTTCATCCTTTGTGTAACTAGTCAAAAGTCAGATACTCTGTTTTCTAATCTGAGCTGCTAAGGGTTATAATCAGCAATAGTGAAGCCTTATTTCTGTCTCCTTATAATTCTACTCTCCATGGACCAATGCAAAATGTTTGTAAGGAGTGAACTTTTCAGTTATTGTGTAATAAATCAATGTCTTGTTTGGAAAAAAGCCAGAGATGCCTACCACTTAGAATCTTCAGCAATACGTTATGTGGTGCATAGTCTTGGTTGTGACCAAACACATTTCATAAGTGAGACTGTCTATTGAAGAATTGCTTTGATCAGGCTATAGGCTTATAAGCATGTCTATGGAGCCATTTTCTTGATAATTAATTGATTTAGGAGGGCTTAATTTTAAGTTTATTTTAAGAAAACAAAATCAAAATATTCTTTTCTTTGGTTCACTTAATTCTTAATAAAACCACTATTTTCCCTCCATTAATTTCAAACTAACCCTCAGAGAAATTTCTTCCTAAGAACTTAAATGTGAAGGTTAGAGATTATCCCCCAAATATTGCTTATCTGCTCACCCTTGTGGAGTTTAAATTCTTAAAAAATTTTGCAGCCATCGACTTCCCATTTAGAGGCGACTGAGGCTACTAGTAGATGAGAAAAGGTAATGAAATTGTAAATATAAACATTTCAAAATAAATTTTTCAAAGTGATAATTAGAATTGTGGCTTTTTTTTTTCTTTTTGCTAGTGTGATCACTTTACTTCAGAACTCAAGTCTCCTGATGTTTTCTGGAGAGTAAATCTGAGGGAGGATAAGATGTTTCCTTCCTGCAGGCCTTTCCCCTCCACTGTGGTATATCTCTTAGTGCCGTCCTTGTTCATCTCACATCCCAGCAGACAGGTTGGTGAGTCTCTAAGGTGTAGCTTCTAATGTTACTAAGAGGCACATTCTCAGAGCAAACTCCCTCTTCCTACGGGTCCTAACCTCTTTCCACCTCCTCTTCCACTATGTTCCCTGAGCCTAAAAAATTTGTTTTTGAAATTATAAAAGGTGGTATTTGGACCATTTTTAATAAATAATACTCATTTAGAGAGTTCATTAGTTTGGTAAGTGCATTACTAACTATGAAGTCAAATTATCCACAATTAGGAACATAGTCAAATAAAATTATTAGCTTCTTAAATGATGATTATTATATTTAACTTATAGATGATATGCTTGACATTAGAGACTCTATCTTGGTAGCTAGCAAAATTCAATTTTCTTATTATGATAAGGGATTTTTATAATCCAAAAGGGAGAAAATACAAAAGGAAATAACAATACATAAAGATGACATCTCTTTATGTCTTTCTCTCCATTGTACCACCCAGACATAAGTTAACTGAAAAAAATACACAGAGAAATGACAATATCTGATGGAAATAATCCCATTAAATATTCAATCACTTTATGAAAGCAATATAATTTAAATAGTGGGTAAAACTGAACTAGTGGGTATCTCATAAAAATTGCAATGCCTATATGTGTGTGTGTGTGTGTGTGTGTGTGTGTGTGTGTGTGTGTGTGTATGGAAACATTAAAGTTAGTACTTCAAATATGTAGGGTGAAATATTAGTCAAAAGGTATTTTTGAGACACATTTGTTTGCATGTGATTAAAGATCCCTTCAGAGTACTACCTTACCAGTTATTCCCATGTGTATTTCAGAATAACCAAAATTATATACCACTCCCCTAAAGACAAGCTCGAACATTCACTGAAACATTTGTCCTGGAAGGTAGATGTGATTTGGCAATGTTTTCTTTTTCAGAATTAAAATTAAAATACAGTTTTGACTCCACAGTTCAAGTCTTGGTCTTTTGTCTTACATCTTACAAATGCCATGCCATGCAGTAAAAACATTCAAAAGAAGATAATGCATCACTAGGTAGAAGCCTAAATGTTCTATAGTGAAGGACTACCTGCCAAATATCAGCACATGTATACAGTAAAAGGATATGAAGCTATGTAATAAGAAATGGTCCTGTTATTATTAATACAGAGATTTTTCAGGTTATAATTGATTTTAAAGATAAATTTTATCTTTTACTTTATGTATATGAAATCTTTATTGGATGTTTGTCTGAATACCATATGTGTGATTGATGGCCATGGAAGCCAGAGAGGGTGTCAGATCCTTTGGAACTAGAGTCTTGATTCATGTGAGCCACCATGTGGGTGCAGAGACTGGACTCATATCTTCTGCAAGAGCAGCGAAAAGAAAAGAAGAAAGTGTAGAATGTAGGAAAGAGGGAGCCATTGCCGCGCACCGCGCTCCCGTGTCTGCGCTCTGTGCGCTGGCACCCAGTTCGCGAGCTTCCGGCAAGCGGGCTAGAGGTTAAAATACACAAACACACACATAGACAGAGAGACAGCGACACGGGGTCATCCTTGAATTCCCCAAGAATGCCCCCTTTATTGTGTTTAGGGGCAGATTATATAGAGATAGTCACGACCCAGCCAAACCCACCAGAAACCACTCTCCTGCCATCAGCAACTCCTGAAGGTCTCATGCTCAGAGCAGCTGTAGGCACTCAGATCAGGGGATAACAAGAAATTCAGGATCTGGGGTCTCACTGCTCCCAACAAGCCACAGTATTTTCTAGGGAAGCATTTGTTTCATCATTCCTGAAACAACCTGTGATTTGGAATTTATCCTTATTGTAAAAAGTTCAACTAGTATAACTCATTATCTTATTATAATTGTTCAAGGTATTTCAGATGTTGGAGAACAGTACCCAGATCCAGTGTGTAGGAGATATTCTAGATCGTATTGTCACTAAATGAAAAATTAACAAGATTAAATGTGGGGATTTATTTCATCCACAAAATTATAGTGAGAATGTATTTAATGAAAGCATGATACATTTTCTCATTTTAAATTCAGATATATATATCTATATATGCATATAATTCAGATAGATTATATGTATATATCTGGACGAATGTGAAATGTCCTTCTCAAAGATATTTCATGGTATAACATACACATTAAGGTTCTGGCTCAGAAAAGTTTGCTTTCATTACATTCGTTCTTTTCAAAATTCTAAGATAAAACCATAAAAATATCAGAAGAAGATATGTCAAGATGTTTTAAGAATCTCAAGGTAGAAATGATCTCAATGGTGGTGGTACAAAGCCATATAGCCATGATAAAAGTTTTGCTCATGTTTAAACATAAAACAAAGAAAACCAGCCTACAAATCACAATCCCAGAGAACCGAGACAACAAGGAGAACCCTAAGAGAGACATATATGGATCTAATCTACATGGGAAGTAGAAAAAGACAAGATCTCCTGAGTAAATTGGGAGCATGGGGACCATGGGAGAGGGTAGAGGGGAGGGGAGAAGCAGGGAGAGGAGCAGAGAAATAAGTAGAGCTCAAGAAATTAATTTTAAAAAAGTTTTGCTCATTCAGCTTAATTAATTAAATACATTAATATGAAAAAAATTCAATATTAACCAAAAGAAACAAGAACAGATAAAAAAAATATGTGCATCTTTTACAAGGGGGAAGGTAATTTATCACTATGGTAAGCATTCTAAAACACATAATTAATAAGAAGCCTATTTTAAAGCATAAAATGCTGCACATAGTGCATAAAAAGAAAAGCATACACAGTATCTGAAGTTATGAAAAGATCCTAGTGCCACTCACAAAAAAATGTTGAATCTGCTATATTTGTGTTTTATCTACATGTTAGTGTGTGCACGACATGTGTACTGTACCAGATGAGGCCAGAATAGGGCATCAGATAATTTGTATTTATGGACAGTTGACTTCCATATGAGTCATGAGAATAGAACCTGTGCTTTTAACCACTGCCCTGTCCTACCAAGCCCTGTAATCTGCTTTATAGTAGGTTCATATTTTTCTCAATTAATGACCATCATTAATTTGTCACGAAGTTTGATTTGTTTCAGCTTCATTTAGTAGCTAGATCAGACCCTGCACCTGAGAGCAAGCAATTCCACTGCCGTTGTATCTCCTTAGGAGACGTTCTGTTGGGAAGACACTATGCGTATTGTACTCTACTCAAAAGCAATAAGGAGTTACAAATCTATTCTCTGATAATTAAACTTTCCGTATGGGTACCATTGAAGGTTTTGACACTGTGAATTTACAGATTATTTCTACCCAACCCCCAGTCCTAAAAACCCCCCATCATCTTGTCTTCTCATGTCCACTGCTGAGACAGATGGACCAGCCAGGGCATGCTCCCCCAGCGCTGCTTCTCTGAAACCACGGAGTCAGGAAATGTAATGAGAGTGCTCAGCTGAAGCAGGGCGAGCGCATTCCTAATGAGGAGCTGTGACTTGAGAAATCACATCCATTAGACAAAGTGATTAAATATGCATCAGTCCTCTGGAAGGGAGCCGGGCCGATATCGGATACCGCAGCAGCGCAATCCCGCGTGCTCCATCTAAAAGGAGCATGTTTTTGCCCATCGATGTGTATCGTCTTTCAGTACCTCAGTTCAACTGCTGAAAGCGGGTTTTCATGAGAAATCACACGGTTGATGGTTTCTGTGAACTATCAAGTAAAAGCAGTTGGATCTTGCTAAAAATCACAAAGGAAGTGCTTCCCACCTGTTCGTCTCCACGCTAGCATGTGCTTGCTTTGAATTACTGTTGTTTTTGTTTTGGGTTGTGTTTTAAGATAGGATCTCATGTTGCCCAGGCTGCACTCAAACATGATGTAGCTGAGGCTCATATTAAACCACTGGTCCTCTTGCTCCTGTCTCCTAGGTGCTAGGATCCTAAAGTCATACAGCCACACCTAGATTGGTTTTATTGCTCTTTACGGTTTGGGCACTTCAATATTTCTAGTCATTTTATTAAATGCTTACCCTGAAAATCTTTGTGTCAAAAAATGGACTTTTAAAAAGCATATGCATAAATGCATATCTTAAATATATGATTTTAAAAATAAAAGATTGTAAAATACAAATTAGTTATCATTCCAAATAAGCCCCTTAAAAATGTTTAGACATTTTTAGATATAAAGTAATGTCGCTATCAAAAGAGCATTTATAGTCCTGGTAATTCCTTTCTTTTTCTCATGTTAGCGTACTTGCTAGTGACCCCCTCAAGAGGTAACACAGGCACTTACAATTTCTTTGGGGGAATGAATAACCTTTTCCTCCCAGTGTCCATCAGCAAACATTTGGAAGATGACTGACAGAGAATACGTTTGCCAGTTTGGAATCAGAGACAATCCCAGCATGTTAAAAAGTGGACTCGTTTTATATATAGTTCTATACCTTTATTCAAGACAAGTTCCAGACAACTAATTTGGTGTCTCAGAAGATAATAAATTACTGAAAGTATCGTCACTAAACTGTTTTATTCGTAAGGGTACCTAAGGAGTACCCTCTTGCAGAGCAATCAGTTTCTTCTGAACAAAACACTTCCCTGTATTATTCAATGTGCACATTCTGAGTTTCTCAGTCATGAAGGTCTAGAACACTGAGATCTGCCTCTGCTGTCTTCTGAATCAGCTGTAGCGATGCTTCCTTTCCCAGGACCAAGCGCAGCACAGGGGAGGGAGGCTGGTCTATCTGATAGCCTCAATGATTCAAATGACATGTCCAGAGAGAGGCCTACCTGATAACCTCTCTGCTTACATAATAATATCAAATGAGTCCCTTACAATTTATATCTAGATAAGAGATAGAGCACTTTACTTACACTACAAGGAACCTTGCAAGTGATGTAGCTGAAACTATGATTTGGTAAAGGATTTTATAAGCTGTGATGTTTAAGCTGGTGGAGTAGTGGGTTTTATAGAAAACAAGATCTGGGAATAGGAAAGATCTTGACTGAGATGCAAAGCAGACTGATCATGCCAATTTAAAAGTTTCTCTCTCATATTTGAAAGAATATCTTTGTATAGATGCAACACAAGCTGAACTCCAGCCTTCTGTCCTCCATCTCAGCTTCTGGAGAGTTGTGGTTATTGGTATGTTCTACCATGCCAACCTGAAATATTTCTATAAATACAGGCACCATAGGCTTGCATGGTTCTGTCCCAGTTGTCTGCATAGTTTTTTATCAAATGAAGTCCTAATTTGTCATATATGGATGGTGTTCTACTCTTTCCTGTTGGTAATATCTAACTTTCTCTGACATTAGAAGTAGCTTTTCTTAAGTTACAAGATGGTGAAAATTTTCTCATAAAATAGCTGATTCAATGCAGAAGTTGCAGACAATTGAACTTATGTAGAAAATAATTAAAAACAAAAAAGCAAAGAGAAGGGTTTCTGAATTATGTGACTTTTTTCTTTGTTTCATTAGTGGACTTTGCATTGAATTACTTCTAGTTTTTACATTCCTTTCTTTATGAAGTAAGAACTAGAGAGAGATGAATTAATAGCCGTGTACTGACTAGGTATTTTATGCTGTATCATCACATAATTTAAGGTTGCACTAGATGTCTAAAGGATGAAGAGAAGGCAGAGTTACTTTGTTTTTGTTGTTGGTTTTTCTCTTTTTTCTTTTTTATTTATTCTTCTCTCAGATAGTACATCCCAACCGCAGTCCCCCCCCACCTTCTATCTTCCCAGTTCTTCTGCCCCACCTCCCTTCTCTCCCAGATCCACTCCTCCTTCCTCTTCAGAAAAGGGCAGGCCTCCCAGGGATATCAATCAAAATGGCATATCAAGTTATAGTAAGACTAGGCACATCCTCTCATATCAAGACTATACAAAGCAACCCAGTAGGAGAAAGCGGGTACCAAAGCAGGCAAAAGCAGATACAGCCCCTTGGTCCCACTGTTAGGAGGCCCACAAGAACAGCCAGCTTCACAACCATAACATATAAGCAGAGGGCCCAGGTTAGTCCCATGAAGACTCCCTGATTGTCAGTTCAGTTTCCATGAGTTCTAGCCCTATGAGTCCTAGTTAGTGATTCCATGAACTGTGTTCTTGTGGTGCCCTGGACCCCTCTGGTTCCTACCATCCTTTCTCACCTTCTTCAGGTTTTCCAAAGCTCTCCTAATGTTTGACTGTGGATCTCTGCTCTGCTCCCCTCAGTGGCTGGATGAAGCCTCTCTGATGATGAGGATGCTAGGCTCTAGTCTACGAGTATAGCAGAATAACATTAGGAATCGTTTTATTGATTTTTCTTCAGTCGTATTTTGTTCTGTCCTAGGTCTCTGGGCTATGGAGCCTCTGGTTTTTGGCCATCGAGGCACTACCAGGTGTGGGCTCCCTCTGGAGCATGGGTCTCAAGTTAGACACTCATTGAGTAGCCATCCTTATAACTTCTGAGCCACCTTTACCCCAGCACATCTTGTAGGCAGGACAAATTGTAGGTTGGAGGTTTTGTGGCTGGGTTGATGACTTAATCCTGGTCAGGAGATGGACAGTTCAGGCTCCGTATTTCCCATTAGTAAGAGTCTTCATCGGGGTCACCCTTGTGAATTCCTGGCAGTTTATATTGCACTGGATTTCTACCTTGCTCCTCACATCCCCACCAATTTAAGTCATCTGTTTCAGTATTACTCCATCTACCCCCTGCCTGATCCCTCCTGTTCTAATCTCCATCCAGCCCTAGTCCACCTGTGAAATATATTCTATTTTTCCTTCCCAGGGATGCTCATGCATTCCCTCATGAGCCCTACTTGTCATTTAGGCTCTCTGGATCTGTGGATTGCTGTATGATTACTCTTTACTTTACAGCTAATAACCACTTATACCTGAGTGCATATCATGTGCGTCTTTCTGGGTCTGGGTTATCTCAATCCGGATTATTCTAGTTCCATCCATTTGCTTGCAAATTTCATGATGTTATTTTTTAGCAGCTGAGTAATACTCTATTGTGTAAATGCACCGCATTTTCTTTATCCATTCTTTGGTAGAGGGACAACCAGGTTGTTTCCAATTTCTAACTATTATGAATAAAACTGCTATGAATATAGTTGAGCAAATGCCCTTATGGTAGGATGGTATGTCCTTTGGTTATATGCCAAGGTGAACTATAACTGGGTCTTGAGGTAGATTAATTCTCAGTTTTTTGTGAAATTGGAAAACAAAGTAGTTGTATCACAGTGAGAGCAACAGCTTTGGAGACATGGATGAAATCCTTGTCTTAAAAGGAAGGAGTCATGGATGAAATCTTGAAGGATGACCATGAATCCCTCCTGGGCTGAAGTGTACAACTCAGAATCCAGGGTTTTGAATGAGTTGGTGGGAGTACATAGCTGGAAATGAGGCCAAAAACAACTCTAAGCCCTTTGTGGTTGGTCCCATACTCTCTGAGTATACCACTGTTGACTTTTAAACACAGGAGTGACTGGGTTGACTTTTCTAGTTGCCACTCTGACAGCAAAGTATATCCAATGGATATGAGAAAAGGAGGTTGGGAATCTAGGGACTGGGAGACTATGACGATAGTTCAGAGCAGAGATGGACTAATATAGAACCAAAATGAAAGCCTCTGTGTTAGGATTCTTTATGGATACGAACTGAATCCGTGAGCCTCCAAGAAATGGATGGTATTTACCATTTTTAGAACTAGCTATTGACAATCAGAGTGGTAAAAGTAGAAGAAAAATGACAGCTTTCTGAACTTCAAGGGCACATCGAAGCAGATGCTTTTCATGTGGCTATATTGAATACCTTTTCATTCTTGGTTTGTAGGAAACAATCCATATGACAATCAATAAGCAATTACATAGAGAAAAAGGTGAGATATTGTTCACTTTCTGTGTCTCATGATTGATTGCTCCCTGAGGTGTTTCCTGAGAGTCACAAATTACCAGCTGAGAAATTAGAGATATCTTTTCATTGAGTTTGCACCAAGTTTAGGTCCCGCTTAACTTGCTGAAGTATAAGGCTTAGTCCATATAGAATATGTTTGTGAAAAGCTTTGAATTCACTGTGCAGATTCAAATTCTTAGATGTGGATTAGCTGGAAGACATGGATTCTGCTTGAAACAAATTCCCTTAGGTTTTTAACCCTTCATTCCTTTTCATGCCCTTGTGACTCCCTTAATCTTGCTCTGGATCAGAGTGCATCTGCCCCTCCAACCAGGAGCATATGAAGGATAGGTCTAGAGAAGGACCACACATCAGTCAATTCAGGTACTTCCAACCCTGGTCCCTGCATTTGTTTTCAGTGTTGCAATGTATTGATTACTTCCCACAAAGCTGTAATGTTTTACAACAATGAAAATCTGATGGAATAGTACCAACTCTGTCCTAATTAACATTCCTTATTCAATTTTTCATTTAAAATACTCAGTCTTTCAGGCAGAATTCTACCTGATGTAAAAGCAAATAGTTGCTTGGTCTCGAAACTATTATACAAGGACTGGAGTGTATCCCAGGGATAGAATTCTTGGCTGGTATGGGCAAGGCTCTGGGTTTGAGCCCTAGTAATATTAAAATAATAAGAACATCTGAAATGCAGAGATCATTTTCCTATGTTTCATGTTCAAATTTCTCCTCTGTTGGACTTTCAACATATTATTAAAAACAATGTGCATTGTTATGATGCCTTTGGTCACATGTTTTTTCAGAGAGCTGGATTCCCAAGCTAAATCCATGCTACTGAAAGAATAATGGTTCGTCTCTACATCTGCATGACGTTTAGTCCTTGCCAGCTGCTTTAGGTGTCAAATAATAATGGATGCCTCTGCAGTCCCTTAGGTCACTAATATGCTTGGCTTTGTTGTCAGGGTAGCAGCCAAACAATATCTTTCACAAACAGGTGTTGATTCTTTTTCCAGCCTGGGCGCACATCTCACCTTCATTAGGAGAAATGCCTCGAGAGGCCATTTTCATGTCATGATATCTAGTTCAAGCAGGATAGACTTCACAGCGTCTAATATAGTTTCAGCTGCTGTCACTGAATTATTTTATATCATTAATAGCATTAGCACACCCTAGAACTTTGCCGAGGTGAATAAAAGGTACTTAATTTTCCAGAGGCAATAGAGGATGCTCCGTGAGAAATGCCAAGTCATGATGGATGCACATTGGAAATGAAAACATGGTCCGTGGCAGGAAAGACCTTTACTATTAAACTCTAAAATGAATCTGAGTCCTGGGTGATGAGAAGAGTCTCACGATGTGCTCTTCGGTTTTGCAATGTCCTCCAATGAAGGCAGGGGACATGCTGAAATATTGACTGAGGCAGGAGAAAGGTTAGGAGGTAGATCATCACTAACTTGGCATTTCCTCTTTTTGTTTTTTTTTTTTTCTTTACAAAGCAGGGAGACAAATTGCCTCTAATGTGGCACAGTTTACTGCAAAGGTCTTGAGATGCAGAAATATGAGATATCCTCCATCATCTACCTTGTAGGGCCATGTTTTCTGCTTGGGAATTTTCAAGGCAGATGGCTAGTCTATCATCATGGTGGGGAGCATGGCAGTAGGCTGACCAGCATGGTTTTTGAGAAGGAGCCAAGAGCTTTGCATCCTGATCCTAGGGCAGCAGGCAGAGGGAGAGACAGACCTCTGTGGGCTTTAGAAAATTCAAAATTCCCTCCCTCCTAGCAGCACACCTACTCTAACAAGACTATACCTACCAAAGAAGGCCACACCTCCTATTTCCTCCCTACAGCCCATTAACTGGGAACCAAGCACTCAAATATCTGAACCCCCCTCAACCCAACACACTCTCCTTGTGGTCTTGACAGCTTAGTCAAGGTTCCTTTTTACTGGTTAACTTTATATGCACCTCACAAGACAGTCACAACACAGTCATGAAATTCTTTAAACATATCTCTTTTTCTTCTCCTTATGTTCTCAAAGCTGATAGCAAACGGACAGAGAGCCTCCTGCTTCTGCAGATGGAGTGCTAGGATTTAAACTGTAGAGTATCACACCCAGCCCTAGCTATGTCTTTAAACCTTATAGTCTGTGGAAGAATTTCAGGATGCACACAATGAAAGTACTTATTCTTTGTCAGTGGATGTTCTGCTATTCGACTACATGTATGAAGAGTTTAAGTCTCTATAGCTCTAGATGTCGTACATGAAGCCTGTGATGTTTTAGCTCCCATAATAATTGGGGCATATTCACAATAGAATCAACTGGAATCTAATTTGTCAATGCTATGAAGTTTGAAATGTGGTCAAAGCTTGCTTTTGGTGCCTGGAGGAAGAGGAAAATGCTTACCAAGGTAGCAAAGGCCATGACTCAAATGCTGTCATCCGAGAGCCTCTGCTCTGCATCCAGCGCAGAGAAATTGGGTTTAGTGACCTTCTCCTCCCACGGATTTTGTAGTTTCTTGTCATAAACACAGCTATGACATCAGTAATGGAAATTTCCATCTCCCAGCTTGTTTATATTTGTGAGATTATGCAAAGAATTTTAAAGAGATTTTCAGAAATCACACATGAAAAACATCACTAAAAGGAGATTTTAAATAAATCACATATTTTTTAGCAGAGAAAAAAATCAAAGTAACAAGAGTTCCAGTTTCACCTGTTACCAAAGATCTGACTTGCAGAGATGAAGCATTGATCTGCATTCCTCCAATTCAAAGACCTCCTCTAAAATGAGGTTCACATAAATGGAGAAATCCTTGAAAAATAAAGAAATTGTTTCTCCTTTCCAGAACACCCACCTGACATATATTTTATACAAATCAGGAATTTGTATTTAAAACAGAGACATTCTTAGTTATATAAAACAATGGAAAGATGTGTTAGATGGAGAGATGGCTCAGCAGTGTAGAGTATTGTTGCCCTTGCAGAGGACCCAGGTTCAATTCCCAGCACCCACATGGAAGACTGCAACCACCCATTACTTCAGTTCCAGGGGACTTAATGCCTTCTTCTGATCTCAGTGGCCACAAGACATCCACATGGTGCACATAAACTCATGCAGGCAAAATATTCATGCACATAAAATAAATAAATCTAAAAAACATTTAGAAACACCAACGTATGTAAAGTGGCTTAGGGTTGTGGCACTTCTTTGGGTGATGAGTATGTGCCTTGTTTCTTTTCATAATAAAGCATAATTTAGAAATCTAATTGAGTTGACATAAAACTGTACTTTTGCTCTATAAAGTGATGGAAGTAGATGACAAAAATTATATGGAATTCTCTAACTTCAACAACAAAATTTAGCTGATAATCATTGAACTTAAATAAGCTTTTTTCATCTGCACTTGTTACTTAATCAATTTTATGTGTGTCACCATGTTTATTCAAGAGAATACCAAAATTAATATTATGTTGAAAATGTGAATTCTAAAACCCATTGTTCTCTGTTTGCTAAAATGATTTTTGCTGTGTAAAAAAACAGGTCATCTGTACATACAAATATATACAAACTACATTTTCTCTATAGTTTGGTGATTGATTCATTAGATAAACCTATAAATAGTGTTTAAATATTCAAAAGCACAGTCTATGACATTCACAGTTAAAATTTCAC
The DNA here is from genome assembly GCF_014885135.2 of Alexandromys fortis. Taxonomy (NCBI): domain Eukaryota; kingdom Metazoa; phylum Chordata; class Mammalia; order Rodentia; family Cricetidae; genus Alexandromys; species Alexandromys fortis. Next base: position 5,778,065 of record NW_026067899.1, read on the forward strand.
ACCTCAGATGAACTATAGAACAGTTTAAATTCTACAGGTTGTCTTTAAATTTTTCCATTTTGTGCATTTTGAACAAATAGCTACTATTTGTAATATTGAGTCTTAATTTAGAGAATCTATTAGGGCATGCTCATTTTGTTGGTATTTTAATTGTTATTTTGTTGCCAAGGATAGGTGATTAAGATTTCTGGAGACTACCAACATTGAACACGTTAAATATGAAATCTTCACTGACACCAATAGACTTTTAAATGCATAATAGTATAATTAACGTTATGAAGTTTGAGACTTAATGGCAAGGACTGGAAATGTGGCCATATGATTATTATCATCGCCAGCAAATGCCAGAAAACTAATTACACTAATCAACATGACTATGGAACAATAATTATGGTCAATCTTGTGCAAAAAGTGAATATAACAGAACATGTCTCTATGACATTGACGAAATAGAATACTATCACTATTACTTGAAGGGGCTTATGTTTTCCACAAAAACATGAGATAATTTAATAGTTCAGAATGACTTTAAAATAAGGACAATGAAATATTAATACCACATGGCTTATGAATGTATGCATGTTCTTATATATTTTTCTTTTGAGCTTGAAAGACATCATTGCTTTCCAATGTCAGGTACAATATCATCAACAAATGTCTTTGGAACAGCAAAGAACACAACTATTACTCTGTTATTATCTGATAAATTTTTATGACGCACATTGGAGTGCATGTCTGAGACATTTCCTGTTCCTTGGTCTTGTTATACTGGAGGTATGTTTACAAAGCAATGCAATAGGTCCTAGTATTGTCAGTGCTTAAGGCCGAGCCTGTCCTCACAGTTCCTGACTGAAATGACAAGTTAATGTTATTGATGGAATGATTATGGCTCAGCTTCCTTGAGACCCAAACTATTAGCGGAAAAGCAATAAGACAATAATATGAGAAGGAAACAGCAGCTCCTGTCCGTGGTTATCCCCTCCCCTCCTCTCTGCATTGTATCATAAACAAAAGCAGTGCAGCAGCCACTAATTATAGGAAACCTTCTAGACTTTTTTGTAATTGGATCTATAATTTTTCCCATAGCAACTATGAGCTAAGACTTCGTTCACAAACCAGGGCTGGTACATTCCCTTGAGTTTTTATCTTGTTCCTCTGTAGAATCTTCAACTGAAGACATGCAAATAGATATTTGTGTATACGTATACTGGTGAGTTGGTGCTTTGTTTTTCTTTTTATCTTCCTTCCTTTCTTCCTTTCTTTTCTCTCTTTCTCTATCCCTCCCTCCCTTCCTTCTTTTCTTCCTTCTCTCTCTCTCTCTCTCTCTCTCTCTCTTTCTTTCTTTCTTTCTTTCTTTCTTTCTTTCTCAACTATATTTCTGATGCTTCTGATTATTTCATCTTAAGTAGTATGGAGTGGTTGAGCCAAGCCACTGGAGCTGCAAATTCAAACTTGACCTCAAATCTGAGCTTTGTTTTTACTAGGACAGGACTTGCTGGTCAACAGTGAATGCTATAACAATGAATCCTATAAATTTTCAAAGCCTGATGTTGACATGTTTTAACTATGTGAGGTGTCTATTCATTTTACCTTTCAAGAACATTTTTATCTATGAAGAAGCCATGAAAATGATAAGCTAAAAGAACATGTTATGTTCTATGTAGGTAGTAATTCTCATTATTGTTAAAAGTTTTTGTTTTTTTTCTACAAATGACATTCTACCACATGCACGAATAATAAAAACATCTTATTTTCCATGTTCAATTTTCAAAATTTTAGTAGCTTTCATAAAAAGGCAAATTAATTATGAAGGGTTACCCATGGAAATAATTCCAGAGACAATACAGTAATATAGCAATGTCATCAAATAACAAAAAGACTATTAGAAAAATAACAACAACACAGATGGTAATTCTGGATAAACAGGAGCATATCGAGAAATGCATGTATATAACCAGAAGCTTTATTTTTACAGTTTTAAAAGGAAGTCAGCAATGGTAAAAAGAGAGAAATTCAGACTGAACCAGAAGGATCAATGAAAACACCTGTACTGGTGCTAACAAGCGAATGTTTAGAGACAAGTCTTGGAAGAAAAAAACCTCTTGCAGCCAATTGTCAACCATATTTTCTTGAAGTAAATCATTTTAATTTGAAAAGTCCCCAAGTCTGTTCTTGTTCCTTCTTATTACTTAGAAAGTTTTGTCTTCATTTTCATTGTAGGGACAAGTTTTTCAAGTGTTTTCTATTTCTACAGCTATGATATTATAGAATGACTGAATTCTTTCTTTTAAAGAAATTTAAAACAGCAAAGTTCATTTTACTTGAGCAAGACAAAGCACCTGGATGCTGAGGATATAGAAAATGCAGTATCCTGAAAGAGCAGCTGGTCATTGTCAGAGTGAGGTAAAGGGAGGAGAGGCTTCAGAGAAGACCCCTGTGGCCTGGAACCGTAGCTCAATTGGTAAAATGTTTGCCTTGCAAGCGCAGGGACATGAGTTTGATCCTCTAGAAACCACATTTTTGAAAGGTGGGTATAATGGAGTATGCTTATAATACCAACGCAGAAAGGCAGAAGCAGGAGGATCCCTGGGACATTTTTTGAAAGGTGGGTATGATGGCATATGCTTATAATACCAGTGCAGGAAGGCAGAAACAGGAGGATCCCTCGGACTGGGGTTCCAGGGCTGATCATCATTTGCCTTCTTTTCCAAGCAGTCTTCCAGGCAAGCCAAGCCCACGCACAGTGCCATGGGCTGCAGAGCTCCTGAACAATTGAGAGGTTACATGGCTGTGGATGTTGACACATCTGGTGCAGAGTCAGTATTGGGCTTCTGATCCTTCAGTTGTAGCCTCCAGCCTCCCTAGACAGTAGGCTTCAACATCAGAGAATGCTGGGGGAATTCCATGAATATTTATATACCGAGGTTCTCCTTTGACTTCCTTTCTATCATTTTATTTCACAGATGTCATCTAATTAAAATTTTGACCTATTGTGTTAAGGCACTTTTTTGTTACGGTTTGTATTTTGACTTTTAGCAGTGCGCAAGATAAAACCCAAGGGCTTGCAGGCCTTAGGCAAGTGCTCTACCATAGAGCTGCCTCCAGCTAGTTAAAAGTGAGTTTTATGCTACCAACTAACTCTTCTTTGCTATACTACGCTTTAGGATGAAGAGCCATGTGGGGCAGGGACTAGTTTAGGTACAAAGAACTCAATGCTTTCTTGTTAGTGAACTCATTCATTTTCATCTCAATGTGTTTGTGTGAAAATTCACAGATTGTACCTTTTCATTAATCTTCCTAAAGTCACTGCACTTAGGGACAGGAGCATATGACAGTATGAGGACATATATATGGGTTACACTTTGACATAAGTCTAAACGGATCTGTTCTCTTCTCAAAGACTTTCCATAGTTCCTCCTCCTCTCACATAGTTTTCAACTGAAGTGAGGAAGATGTCACTTAGAGATTATGTCACTGTCACTAGACGGGTATTACGAAGGTAACGAGTCTTTTCTCTACCACATAGATATCAGAGGGTTTGTGATTACTTGCCCATGCCCTTAGGGAAGTTAAGAACAACTTTCCTGTCATGTTAAATTAGATTTTTAAAGAGCAGTGAGCCAAAGATTTGGCCTAAACAAACCGACAAAGTGTGGCTTCTAGATTCCTGATGGGCAGGCATTATTTGATTAAATTTCTAGGGATTGTTTTATTTAATTACAAGAACAGCTCACCAAACAAGTTAGTCACTGATTGAATTTCTAAACTCAGGTCTGTTGAATAAAGCCCAATGAATCATTTTTCCTACCCAGGAAAATCCTCAGTGATTCAGATGCCAAGACCTTCGTGGTAAATAAATATTCCAGGCCATGGATTTCTTGCTATAAGCCTTTATACACAGAGAAATTCCTCTCCTGGTGTTATATTTACATATTTTTCTGCACTGAACAGGAAATAGAAGGTCTTAGCCTTAGTTATTGCATCATTAACTATGACACACTTAGCTAAGACAAAGCATCTAACAAACCCTCTAAATGACGCCTGTTTCCCGGCAAAGCGGACTGAAAAGATTGACTCCAATTTCTTTTAAGTACCCAGTAAGTACCGAAGTAGTTTCTGGTGGGATTATTGTGTTGTAAAGTATAGATTTGATCCCACTGGCAAAAACCAATGTAAACAATGAAGACAGAATATAGAATATTAGTAAGCATTACCCCTAAGAAGAGTTTTCATTGCTTGTCATGATCAAAAGTTCTTGAACTTTTCCTAAACATTTACCAGTATTTTCTTTGTTGGTTCCCAAATGAAAGCTTCATACATTGCATCTGTGCCCCCATTGAAGGATTTAATTGTTGTACCCATTAAAATACTGTGATGCCAAATGACAGACCTTAGAATGAACGTGAAGCAAGATCATCCACGCTTGAGATAGACTCTGTATGGAAATAGTTGATTCTCTAACTTACATTTGGCTGTGGGAAATCGTAAGGGGCTCTTGCAACATTGTGTAGTGTTTTCCTTTTAAGATGTATGGTGAACTCTAAATGATCTCCTCATCTAAAGGCTGATGGCTAATTTCCATGCTAACTTTATTGAGCGTTGTTCCCATCAGAACAATGAGCTTGAAATTGCAGGCTGAGATTTGCATATTAAATCAAGATGGTTAATAGCCGTTGAGGCCCAGTTGGGAGTAATTGATGTAGTCTTAGAATATTTGGATTTTCATCACTGGGCCATAAAATAGATTTGAGTGGTACATTATTTATTTCACTGCTGTGACAAAACACCTGGCAAAAGCCACTTAGTAAATTGATTTTGGTTGACAATTCCAGGGGATCCATACCCACCCATGGTGGCAGGGAAGGGAAAATGGTAGGAATAGGAAGTGGCTGGTCATCTTGTGGCCACATCCAGGAAGCAAGCAGTGATGAATGCTTGTTCTCAGTTTGCCTTCTCCTTTTTATTCAGGCTTGGACCCCAGCTTGTGAGATAGTATTATCTGTATTAATACTGGGGATCCACACCACAAGTGACCTGATCTAACAGATTCTACAACAAACATGCCCAGAGTTTAGTTTTTGGGGAGTCTAAAGCTCATCAAGTTGATAACCAAGATTAACCAACACGTGTGAGACAAATAGAAAGTGACAGTTAAGAAGATCATTTGCTTTAATGTATTATTATTAATAATAATGTATTATATATGAGAAGTTGACTACTGTCTATATGTGCTAAGTGGGAGTCTTAGTTAATTGGTAACTTTAGAAGGGGGTGATAGTACATACTTATAATTCCAGGACTTTAGTACTCAGTGAAGAGGAGATGAGGGCCCAGGAAGAATGTTCATGAGTTTGAAGCTTGTCTGGGCTACAAAGAGAGCATATAGATGAGAGGGGTGTGAAGAGGAGGCAGACCACCTCCAGGTTCATAGGTATAATCCACTGATGCTCTTCCAAGTAGAAATGCTATTTTTGTGTGCCTTTGGGCTTCCTTTATGTAGTGCCAAAGTTATGGCCCTTTCATGACTTATGATAGTATTGAAGTTGTTCAAATATGGGATTGTTTTCTATCCCTCTATTTTAAAAGCTTATTAAAATACCATCAAAGAGCAGAGAACAATTGATGGTGGCATTCCTAGCCCGAAACGGAACAGCTGCATTATTTACTCCTAGTCACTGAGAACATTGCTGAAGAGTGGGTGGAGAGAATGCAAGAGCCAGAGGATGGGGAGAAACGCAGCAGAAAAGAAGTCTTCTGCGCATGACACAGCCATTGCATATATGAATTCATTGCAGCTGTGAATATCTGCATAGACCCGAAAGTGACTGGATCAATCAACATTCATCATGAGTAAGAGAGGAGCCCATGAGGCCACACCCCTCCCTGAGGGACTACTGGCAGTTAGTGGCTGTTGGGGAAGTGCCTGTCATTTTTTTGTCAGTGCTCTAGCCTTTGAGAGGATTGTTTCTCTACAGTGCATGGCCTCCCACCTCAGGCTTAGCCAGGTAATGCTAATTCAACTTATTTGTGAGGGCCACATACAGATTAGAGATGACGGTGGGAGAGGGACTTGCTGGGGAGAAGTGTCTCAGTGGGTGATGGATGGAGGTGAGAGAATAATAGTGTTAAAATAACTAAAGCTTGTTGTGGAAATGTAGGAAACTGTCATGCAAGTAAAGTATTAAGTAACAAGCAATGAGATGCTTGTCCAGCACATGCAACAATCTCGGCTCCTTCTCCATCCAGTACTACATACACAGAACTAAAAACATTTATTAAATCTCCTTATTCAAAGTATGGTTTGTTTTTAAGTGTTTCCATTACTTGATCACCTTTCTCCCGACTAAACAGAGAGCAGTTCACACAGGCACTCCATAAATGCTTCAATGAATGTCTACAATGGGTTGATGAGTTTGAATCTGAGTGACATGCAAAGTCATTGAGGACCCAAATAATTTGTTTGACTTGTTCTTCAACCTGACAGTTAGCGTGCAGTCCAACATCATTATCAGAGGACTAACATTTAAATTGGAGGCAGGGTGTTAGCTTCTCCTTTTTCAGGCATCGTATCGCATTCTGTGTGACTCTTCTCACATTCCTCTACCCTGAGCTAAATTCATCTTCACTCATGAGAAAAGCTAGACAATGTAGTTTCCTAATTTTCCTTAAATTATTAGCCTTTTACCACAACAAAGTACTTGCCTAGGAACTTGAAAGAGAAAAGATGTTCATGTAGCTTATACTTTTCGATGATGAAGGTTTAAGATAAATTGGCCCCATCAATTCGGTATCTGGTGCTTCCTTCCTGGGCTGGACCAAGAGAGCACAGTGTAGTGGGAGTGACAATGGTAACACACACATGGAAGAGATGAGTTAGAAAAATGAGGTCTGGGAGTAAGGGACCGCGCTTGCTCTTGTTATGATAATCTACTCTTGTCTCTCGCGCTATTCTTCAGTCCTGGTCAGCCTCAAAATGGTCGTCCTGAGGGCTGGAATGGCAGGTAGAAACTATATTATAAATTACTCATAAAGGCAGAGGGATCCCACCAAGTAATCTTTCCTAAGGACAGATGCAGTGACGTAGTCGCTATCTGCATCTCTTAAAGGCTTTGCCATTTCATACACCACCCTGTTGGTGAGAGAGGCGATGGCATATAAATTTTTTTCAGAACAAACCATATCCAACCCATAGCAGACTGGTTACTTGGATTTATTTTCCTTATAAAAGAGGGTTAGACAATGAATATCAAAATATGCATTTCCTGTTTTGTTCCAAATAACTAATGAAATTTATAGATGTTCTTTTTTTTTTATTTTCAAAAATGGTTCTATCATAAAATAGTATCATTTTATTTAATAATTATTTATCGGCACCATTACTTTTACTGAAAACAAATTCTGATATATTAAAACCTTCAGAAAGTCAGAATGATTTAAATGGATATTTTAGACAAGAAAAGCACGTTAGAAATTATCATCAAAATTTTATATTTTCTATATGAGGTAACCAGCATTAGGGCAAGCTAGGTGACCTTCTGAGGGTCTCAGAGGTAATAAAAGTGGTGAGGCTGAGCATGAATATAAATGAGGATCACAAGACCTTCTCTCTACTACATTAGGATGGGCATTATTGACTAAAGGAGCCTGTGTTTGGCACTTTGCTTCTCTGAAATGAACATTAGATTATAAATATTTTAACATTAATGCTAATCTGATGTCTTTTTCGTTTTAAGCTTTCCACATGGAAAGGAAAATTCTTGCTAGGTTGTTTGTGGTTTGCGCTGTGGAAGTGTGTTTTTACACCATTGTTAGGTTGCTGGCGGCAAGTACTGTAGAAGTGTGTGTGTACACCGTTGCTAGGTTGCTGGTGTTACTGTGGAAGTGTATACACCATTGTAAGGTTTCTGGTCATGCTATACTGTAGAAGTATGTTTATATACCATTGTCAGGTTGCTGGTTGTACTGCAGAAAGGTATTTATACACCATTGTTAGGTTGTTGGTGGCTTGTATTATAGAAGTGTGTTTATACACCATTATAAGGTTACTGGTTGTACTGTAGAAGTGTGTTTATACACCATTGTTAGTTGCTGGTGGCTTGTACTATAAAAGTGTGTTTACACCATTGTTAGGTTGCTGGTTGTACTGTAGAAGTGAGTTTATACACCATTTTTAAGTCGCTGGTGGGTGACACTGTAGACGTGTGTTTAGAAGCCATTTGATAGGAATTCAGAGGATGCTTCCATAGAGGGATTGTGCAACAGCATTTCCACAGTTGAACCAGATACCTATTTAACTCTTGAAAATGTGCTATACCATGAAAATAAAATGATCACAAAACTATCTTGGGAGGTTTAATAAGCTTTAAATGCATCAACAAGTTGTGTAGACATTGTGATGTATAGAGGATATAAAATAGACTTAGTACATTATTTTTTGGCGAAAGAGACAGACATTTAAAATGTTTCCGAGGAAGAGATTAAAGTTTCAAGAAAACATCTGAACTAGAGGAGAAGTAAATTCAGTTTCCTGAACATGCAGAGAAACAGACAAAATGTAAAGTGTTCCTTCCTTCCAAACTTAATTGACTCCAGATGCTGGTGATGATGCCAAGAAAAACTATTGACATGAAAGGGTTACTTTGCTCATAGAATAAAAACACTATATCTTCTGCCATGGCATCTACTCTAGACCTGGTATTCCTTTTCATCCTGCTCCATTCTCTAAGGAATGGATTTAAGCATTACAACCCCTGCTTGATAGATCATGGAGCTTTAAGACTCTTGAAAAAATATATTAACTGCGCCTTTTATCTTCTCCGTGGCAATTCAGTCTTCAGTTAATTTGCCAGTTCTGATTCCTTTGGTAATGACCACTTATGCCAATGTATTACTAAGTCACCTTGTCCATGTTAACAATGGTTTCTGATATATAAAGTGTTTTGCTGATCAAATCCACCACCACTGGTTCTGGAATTTGGGACAAAATTCTAAAGGAAACTGAATTTCCAAAGTCCCAGACTGTCTTCTGAAAGGTACTTCATAACACTCGTTACAACGACAGTGAGGGAAGTCTCACTGCCCTCCAGTTCCTAAAATAATTAACATCCTCAGCAACACGGTGACAGAGCTCACTAGCTACGGTATGGGTTTCTACAATACTTCTACCAAAACTTCCAAACTTTATTCCTAAAATGAAAAGAGCCATATTAATACAGACTGGGGATTAGTTCACAAAACTGGTTGCCTTCAAAAGTATGCAGGTGGTGAAAATAAAGACTTCTCTCTCTCTCTCTCTCTCTCTCTCTCTCTCTCTCTCTCTCTCTCTCTCTCACACACACACACACACACACACACACACACACACACACTCACTCACATGTATGATGTCTTCTGGCCTTCACATACTCTCCACACCACACACACACAAACACACACACATACATACACACACATATACACACACGTATGACTTCTGGCCTTCATAGGTGCTTCATATACTCCTCATACCACACACAAACACATATACATAATTAAAATAAAACTAAATAAGCAGAAATCAAAGTTTGGTGGCTGCTGAGATGCTCCATGAGAAAGAAAACTTTCTGTGAATGCGAAAGGCTCTAAATCCAGATCCCCAGTGCTAGCTGTGGATCTCTGCATCTGCTTCCATCAGTTGCTGGATGCAGTTTCTTTTATAACAGTTAAGGTAGTCATCAATCTGATTACAGGGGGAAGGCCAGTTCAGGTATCCTCTTCCCTATTATTAACTGGCTTTTCGGAGCTCACGCTCTTTGGAGGGATACCTTGCTCAGTCTAGATATAGCGGGAGGGCCTCAAAGTGACATGCCAGACTTTGTTGAGTTTCCATAAGAAGCCTTACCCTCTCTGAGGAATGGATAGAAGGCAAGGTGAGGGGAAGGTGAGGGGAGTGGGAGAAAGAGAGGAAGAGGGAACTGGGACTGATATGTAAAATCAGAAAAGACTGCTTTAAAAAATAAAGGAGAGAGAGGGGAGTCAGAAAAAAATTCTCATACAAATTGGTCAGATGTCTTGCTTTCATGAGACAAGGCAGATGAGGCATAATTAATTTATTTAATGATTTTATCCTGTACCCTGAATTTTCAATGTACCCTAAATTTCCTGTAGTCACATGTCAATGAATTAGAGAAGTATGTCAGTTCAATCTACTTCTCCTCCATAGTAATATTGACTTACATGACATCATTAGCATGAACACACAGACACAGACACACACACACATTTGTCTATCTACAACCTATGATCTCTCCTACACACTGGTTTAAGGTATCACTTAAAGAACATTTTAAGAGTCATTGGAGCTGGGGCTGGCCAGATGGCTCGGTCAATAATGGCACTTGCCTCCAAACCTGAAGACCTAAGTTTGATCCCTAGAACCCACATGATGAAAGAATAGAACTGTCCCCTTACGTTAATTAGTCTTCAGTTGACATTATCGGCAACTCAATTAAGCCATTTCATCTTTACAAATGTAATAAGATTTGAGCCAAGTCCTATTTCTTGTACGAGGCAAGTCTAAGATTACAGATGCCTATGGATAGACTCGAAAGACTCTATGTGGCTTTCCATTTGACATTCTGTGATAAGACAAAGCTGAGATGACGTGTTTGCTGCCTGGAAAATTAAGATCACCAGGGACAGTCAGATGAGAGAGAAGCCTGACAACAAAGGAAAGGCTTGGGGCCAGCAGCAAATGTGGAACAACCATAGAAGGGGTTAGCGCACTGCAAGCAAAGACCCAGCTGATGTCTCCTCTCCCCCTGACCGAGTCTTCCTTCCAGAGTCCAAGTCAGATGTCTTTCCCGGGTGCTCTGGCTGCTCCCAGGTGGCAGGATCTCTGTCATTGTTTACCTGCCCATGTTACCCAGGGGACTGTAAGCCTTCGGGGAAAGGACTAAGAAAGTCTCCTTTGTATCTGTGTCGCCAGCATCTGGCTTTAGATACAGTACTCAGCAGACTATTCAAAATAAAATTTGCCATACACGCACACACAAAATTACAAGAAGTAAAATAGTAAAAAAAAATACACATGGCAAACCAGATGTGAAGCTATGAGACCAGATACTAGACTTTTAAATGTCTATTTGTATTCCAAACCTCCATGGAACATACCTTACATATACACAGGAAAATGTATTTTTTTAAATGTTGTTGGTAGGGCATGATGACTCCAACCTGTGCTGAAAGCAATTTGGAGACAGAGTCAGGAAGATCATAAACTAAACATCATTCTTTCCCCAAATGGAAAAAAAAACCATATTTGATGAAATAGAAATAAAATAGAACAAACATTTTAAAGAGATATCGGAGTCATACAAGGCCAAATGTTTTGCCATGTGTGAAAACGGCCAGAGGTGACCTTAAAATCAGGACAACTATTCATTGTCTTAGCAATTTGTGTAACAACAAACTGGCAATGTATAGATCTCCTTGGTCTTCATTATTGCTTTAGTCTTTGATCTTGATTTTAAAAAGTCTTCAAGATGTCTCAAATAAACTATAATGACAACAGTAACCCTGTGAAATGTAACCAATCAATAGTAACGTATGATATAGTACTACTTAATTTCCACTTGCTAAAAACCCTTCAAAAGAAGGCGAATATTCAAAATCAGTACTTACCACACTTTACACAGTAAAGTAATTTACTGTGAGAGAACATGAAGCTGGGTGGGAGGGAGGTGGGAGGGATATGGGAAGAACTGGAGGGGGAGGCAAACATGGTCAACATATATTGCATAGAACTTATAAAATTAAAAAGGATACCTAAAGTGTATATCTCGCTATACCCACTCTGAGAACACACCTGAGAAATCTAAATTAGCCCACAATAGGCGTGAGCACCCATGTTTGCTATGCCACAATTAGCAACAGCTATGTTATTGAGCCCATTTCCCTGTCTACTAGCAGATGGATGAATGCAGAAAATATAGCATTTATACACAATGGCGGTTTGTTTGGTAAGGGTCATTTGAGGTCATTTGAAGGAAAGGGGATGCAACTTTAGATATTATTTAGTTAAGCAAAATAGGCCAGACTCCAAACAAACTAGAAATACCAGTTGCATTCTCTCAGATGTGTAATTTAGTTGCTGTATAATACATATTTAAGGCTATGAACACAGTATCATATGGAGTGGAATGGGTAATATTGGAGAAAAGGAAAGAGATCTTCAGGATTGGGAAAGGCGAGAGGAGCAGTAGTGGGGTGAGATGAATATGAGCAAATGCAAATCCTGGATTGAAATACATCCTTTTTACAGTGAACATACACTACAGAGCATAATTTTATAATCAGAATATATGAAATCATATATATCATAAAATATATAGCCCCATGGAATCTTCACAAATAAAACGAGCACGTGCCCAGCTCTGGATAAACACAGATCTCTAGCTATAGACTATCCTCCTTCCCATTATTAGTCTGCAATGCCAAGACTGGAGGTCTGCACAAGTAAAAGATAAGTCTACACTGTTTCAGACACGGTTACACTAAAGATACACTTTGTGCAAGGCCTCTAATTCGAATAATTGCTTTAGTGGCGCCATATAATATCTGTGGACAGCAGTTAAATGGAGACATGGGCTGGGAGTTTTGCCCTCTCTTCAGGCAACCTTCCAATGGTGCTAAGAAGGAATAATGAGCAGCTATTAATATGTCCAAGATGGTAAGGAAGAAGGACTCTAACTGAAATTTCCATCCTGGTTCACCATACTAGTCAAGACTATGGTGAAGACAGGTGGTTACTTGATAAACAATGTTATATTGTATTTAATTGTTCACATCTGGTGCCATTGTAAGGTTAAAAGCAAACAGAAGTGTTATACTGAGGATAATAAGGGTGACTTATAGATTGATACAAACTGACCTAATTCTAGACTCCTTACTCCAAACTGATGTTTGGAAAAATTTTAGGTTAGGTTTTGCCTGATTGTTGAATTTAAGATAACAGAACAAATAATGCTTCTATCACATAAATCTCTAAATAAAGTATATGACAAACATTGGTTGTACTGACCTTAGAGGGGCCAAAGTTAAAATAACACAAATGGAAAACAATCCTAAATGTGAAAATACATATAATTTTTTAAAAATTTGAAATCATATCCAAAATTGTAGGTGCCTCTCTCACAGTGGGATAGATTATATGCAAAATATTTTAATAAAAATGCAAGAATGAAACTTTAAGGCCAAAAATGAGAACGTTATTCAAGAGGTTTCTCGGGTCTTTTTTTGCAATTTTTTGCAATGTTAATCAACATATGGATGTAGCCAGGAGTGCTTTAAGCCTTCAGCCTGAAGTTCAGCATCTCCAGTTATCCAAATGCTCCCAAGCTCTAAGAACCACTTAGGAGAAACTTTATCTAGAGCTACAGTATCCAAACACTAGTGGCTTAAGAACAGGTTTCTATTAATGTTTATTTTTGCATCTGTACACAGACACAAAAGACACCTTGCAGAGAAGTACATGGTAACTGTGTTGTATATTGATGATTAGCAATCAAAATGGTTAGCTAATGTGTTTATATTAAAAACAAAATTATTGGTGCTTGGGATGTAGCTTGGTGGGTAAGACAACGAAACTATAAACAGCAAAAACCGAGACTGAATCTCCATCATGTACATAAAAGCCAGGCACGGCGGACAGTGCCTCTAATCCTACCACTGGGGAGCAGACACTCAGATCCTGAGAATTCACTGGCCAGCCAGGTAGCTGAAAAGGTGAGCTTCTAGGTCAATGAAAACCATGTCTTAAGCTAACAAGGTAGAGAGTAAGAGAAGACACTCAATATCTTACTGTGGCCTCTTCGTTTCCGTGTGTGGACTCACATGCCACACACACATACACAGCATTATACACACACACACACACACACAAGGTATCTATGTTTTAGCTGCACTACTCATGATAAGCAAGAAGCAAAAATGGAACCAGCCTAAAATCTGTCAACAGAATAAGGAATAAGGAAAAGAGGGTACAAATCCACAGCAGACTTTAATGCAACCATTTAGAGCAATGAAATAATAACATTTGAAGAAAAACAGATGTAACTGGAAATCATATTGTTCCGTGAAATTTAAAAAGACTCAAAGAGAAACACTGCATGACTTTTCTCATCCGCAGAACATTTATTTATTTATTTATTTATTTATTTATGACATGATTCGAAGGGGAAGTATTTTTATTTCTTACCTTAGTGTGACAGCAATGCATTATTGGTAACACAAAATTAATCACCAGTGTATATAATAGACACACTATCTAAGCAATTACCTTCATCTTTCCCCTTTCTTCCCGTCTGTTCATCAACACCCGTGTCTGTCACAATTAAAGTTCACCTATTAGGCCAGAAGATTCAATGCCTCACTTTAGCCTTCTCTGCAAATTTGAACCGAAACTAACTGAATTGTTGCATTTCTTCTGGCTCTTTAATAGGCATTCACTTAAATCTATGTGTATATAGATACGTATTTAGACATTTCTGCACATGGGTGTAGGTCGTGAAACTAGAAAGTATCATGCAAAGGAAGATATAATGAGGGAGTTAGGAAGCAGAGAGGCTAATAAAATATATGTAATGATAATGTAGAACTTAGGACTAGCTTGGGGGAGAAAGTTAATCAGCTTGAGTGGGGAAGGGTGTGGAGGAAGGCAGTGGAGAATAATCAGGAACAAAGTATAATGACATAGATAGTATATATGAATAAGTCATGATGAAATCCATTATTTTGGTTTTTGTTTTTTTTTGCTGGAGCTGAGGACAGAACCCAGGGCCTTGCGCTTGCTAGGCCAGTGCTCTACCACTGAGTTAAATCACCAACTCCCAATATCTATTATTTTATATCCTGTCCAAAACAATTGATAAAAAAAAATCAGAAAGACGGAGAGAGAGAGAGAGACAGAGACAGAGACAGAGACAGAGACAGAGACAGAGACAGAGACAGAGACAGAGACAGAGACAGAGGAGTCTGGTATTCCCAGAAGCTGGCTAGCTGTGGTCACACAGTACAGTTTCATCAATGACCTGATTCTAGGCTACAGAGTGCCTCTATAATATGTTTCTGGTAATTGCTCAATATTTCCCAAAACGTTTTGTTGTAAATGGATTTGCCATGTTTTGTATAGTTACTGCCTTCCTTTACAGTATATAAAGGAAGAAACCCCATTAGATAAAGAGAAGAAATCTTTAGTTAGTTTAGTGATCTTGCTGTCCCACTTGGGTGTCGAGACTTGTAAAGGTAGGACACAGTATCTCCTTCGGTGCCATATGTACAGTGTCAAGCACCATATGAATCTGCAGTTCTCATTTCATAGTGTTACCAAAACACATGCCTAGGCTTCCACAACGCTTTTCCTGTCACTGGAGTTGAGATCCTACAAATGGAAACGATGTGAAGGGGTAAGGATGAGCTTTAGCTGCCGTGCTGACAAAGAGCCCTTTGTGTTTGTGACCCATCTGTAAGTGCATCCAAGACAGTCACACTGGGGCTGTCGCTTTGCTCTGACGATGTCAACAGGCACTTGAAGTTCTGTAAAAGGATGCTTTCTGAATTAAATGGGTTTCTTTCAACTGTGTTATCCCGCAACAAAGTCCAATGAGTGAGGATGCTCATGCCTTGGCAGCATCAGTATGCTGGCTGTGTGATTAGGCTCTTAGTAGTACCTTAAAATTGTTTAGTATGTTGACCACAGATGAGTTAAGCTGCTCATATTCTTACCAAAAAAAAAAAAATCCTTTACCACGCACTCTCTAAGCCGCTTCGCCATAGGACTCCCAAGTGTAATTA
The DNA here is from genome assembly GCF_014885135.2 of Alexandromys fortis. Classification (NCBI taxonomy): domain Eukaryota; kingdom Metazoa; phylum Chordata; class Mammalia; order Rodentia; family Cricetidae; genus Alexandromys; species Alexandromys fortis. The sequence goes on from NW_026067899.1 coordinate 5,793,896, forward strand.
GTGCTCAGACACTGTGACTCCAGTCAAGTTCTGTTTCTAAGAGGAAAGCTCATTCCTCATCCAGGAGAGTACATTTATAGAAAATTATCTTACCAAGTCTAAAGACTTAAAAATTGATCAGCATTTCTAATGGATTTCCCATTGATCAAAGCAATGCAATTTTGTATGGCATAAAATATACAATTTCTATATGAATTTTAACTCATCTTAATTAGCAATGTAAAATAAGAGATTCTATAGTAACTATACCTTGTCTTGATGAACAGCAGTTCCAATTATTAGTTAGTTATCCCAGGTACACTTTATGTGATAAACACGATTGTATAAACATGATACGTTAAGTGCAACGCTATTGGTTGTTTGGTTGTTTGGTTTTTGGAACAGAGTGTTATACAGCCCAGTCTGTCCTCAAACTTGCTATATATCACAGGCTGTCCTTGAGTTCATGATCTTCCTAGCTTCACCATGAGTGATGGGATTGGAGGCATGTACCACTATGGGAGAGTCTGACTTTTGTATAAGTTCCATTCTGTGATTGACTTTTGGACAAAGTTTTTTTTTTGATCTCCTATCTTGGAAATTCATATAATATATTTGACCATGTTCACCCCCAACTCCTCACAAATACCCTTTCCCTCCCCACTCAACTTAGTGTTGTCTGTTTTTTATAACCTCTCAAGTACAGTAGGATTCCTCCAGCAATAGGAAATCTAGCCAGTAGATACAATGTCTCCAGATCAATACTAGCTTCATTTCTCCAGGTTTTATGTTTCAAGGTTGATCTATCTTGAGCAATAGGGTCTTAAGGTCAAGTTCTAGCTGGTAATCAACAGCATTGGCAATAGTCTGTAATGTTTTTTTTGGGGGGGGGAGGGATCTGAGGGGCCCTATAGCCAAGAACCCCACGAAGAGATAGACAATTTCAAACACTGAGGTGTTTTATTTGTTACTCTGCGGTGCCTAGTAGGGGCATTGTTTATTTGTGATAGGGGAACTCCACTGTAGCTATTTTTACATATGTGTGTTTTGTTTTAGAAAGTTTATACAGCAGGTGTGTATATAACTTTTTTAAAAAGGTTTTTAGTGTTAGTTATTCTCTTGCTTTGTTCACTTCTTTGTCCTGGCCTCTGATCTCACACCCTGTTTCACCCTTCCTGGGCTTGCCCTTGGCATTTCCCAACTTTTTTCTGTTGGTCCAGTGCAGAGTGCTAGTTTTCAAACTTGTTCACACAACTTGCTTGTCAAAGTTCACACTTACTTGTCTTTTAACTTATATTTTGTGCTCTCTCTCTCTCTCTCTCTCTCTCTCTCTCTCTCTCTCTCCCTATCTCCTGCTCTTCTTCCTCCTCCCCTTTCTCTCTAGACACAAACAAGAGAAATGAAGAGTAACTATGACACAGACAGAATATGTTTCTGTCTTGAAATTTCCTCTGTCAAACAAACATTTCCTTTAAACTAAACCTCCTTTGATTTCTCAGAACAAGGACATAATGAAACCAGATTCTTAGCCAGAACATCGCACAAGTGTCCCTGAGCCCAAGGAAGAGTCATTTCCCCACACACACACCCGAAATTTCAGGATCTGAGTCTGTACAGCCTGTGTTCCTCTTGACATTCCTGTCTTCCAAGCTTCTACAAGGACGGCCCCTTTCCCTCTACTCTGTGCTCAACAGCTTTGCTCACACAAAGTAGAACCTTTTCCACATTCCTGCTATGAATCAGTTCCAAAAACCTAAGAACCACATTGCCACGATTACTACAACAGCTCAACTTTGCAGCAACGTTTTTCTCTATTGGTCACTTTTCTCGTTGTAATCAAAAGACCAAAGGAAATTCAGGAAGAATTGATTGTGTCTCATAAAGCATTGGTGTAGTCTGTCATGGTTGTAAAATTGGCGCTTGAAATTTCCAGCCAAGTTGCTTCTATAGAGATAATGAATCCTGGTGCTTCTTTGTATTCAGTCTAGCAGTTGATGTGAATCTCCTTTCTTCAGGTGACCTAACTCAGATAATCCCACACAGCACACTCAGAAATTAGGAGATTCTGTATCTTGTTGATTTGGTGATCACTGTAATCTATCACACATTCCTTATTCTTGCATTGGGTTTTCTGATAGCTTTCTCTTGAGAGATGTATATTAAAAATTGGGGTGGGGTGCCACACTAATAAGGTTTACACCATCACATCGTGTTAATGGCATATGTTATCAAGCTAGGTTGTCTTCATTGATAGTAGTGCTTAGTTGAAGACCCTTTTTAAAAAACACTTGTGAAGATTTCATTCTGCTAGAAAATGCTTCAAAATGAATATCAGGACAGGTGACTCATAAACATAAAATAAATATTTAAAAAAAAATGAATGAAGTCCAGTCAACATTTTACCTTTAAAAAACATCACTCTTTCTAAAGAAGTAACATTTTTCAGAGCAGATTTTTGCTTGGAAGCAGACAGTATCAATATAAAATATAAATTTTACTTTCTTTTTTTGCATTTCCACTGTTTTTATTTGATTTAGATCTGAACTGATTCTATCCAGATATTTAAAGATTTTTTTACTTTCATTATATTTATTCATATATCTTGATTCCATTTCAAAGATTTTTTTTTTAATTTGGTATGTTGGACTGGCTTAGTATAGATACAGTTTAAGTTACCACAGGTAAGAAGCCCATTGGGTACAGTGGTGTAAAATAGCCTGAGATGACAAGGCAGTTGTACACTGATCACTATTTCCAACTCCCTGAAATAAAGGACAGACACTGTCATTGTCCTAAAGTTATAACTACGGAGGCAAAAAATATTGAAAACTGCCAAAAAAAAAGTTTGCTGTTTAAATTTCTGAAGAAGATTTTTAAAAGAATACCTCCATTTTAAAACACAGATATTATATATAAGACATATGCTGATCATACTCATGAAAAATGGAAATCACCAATGATACATAACACAAATCTAGCCTATCTGAAAACAATAGAGTTCTCACAAAACATATGATAATTACAATTTGAATTTCTATGATCAAAAGCCTTTTATGTGGTCAAAATGATACAGAGGTCCAATAAGACCTTTGCTAGCTATGATAATGGTCAAACACGGCTCATGTTTTCCACATTTAGTTACTAACTTAAGAATTAATATGGAGATTCACTTCCATAATTTCTGAGTCACATCTAGAGGGATTCTTCCATGAGTGTTCTCTGTACAAGAAGACTACAGCATCCTGGAAACTAAACAGATATCTTCAAAGTGGTATTTTACACTGTCGGTTGCCTCTGATTTTTGACTCCTTATAGGTTTTAAGAACAATATCCATTCCAGACACCAAAGTCCCTAAGACTCTCCAGAGACTGCAAAGAACTGAGACACTTCTCTGCCTGCAGGAGGGGATCTTCTGTCCTTTGTTCAGAGACTCCATTAGTGATGCTTAAATGTTTCTCAGAAGAGAAATCAAGTGTTGGAATTCACTTCCCTTTGAGTTTAGAAATATTGATTATGACTTTTAAAAGAGCCAAAGAATCATAATGACATTTCCTGAGCCACATACTTTGTTCTAATTAACAGTACTTATAATATCTTCCAACAAAGTTTCAAATAATGAGAATTTACCTGAATGAAATGGAGCCACAGACTAAGTGCCCCTGCAATCAGTACTAGGGAAAATTCTGCAGCGTCTACAAAGGCATTTTATAAAGTAACTGGTAACGTTCTGAGTCCTCATTTTATTTTTGACAAAAAAAAAAAAAGAAGTTGCATATTTGGAATGTCAAGTTCTCAAAACTAGTAAGTGGTAAATAAAAGGTTCAAATCAAATATTTTCCAGCTCTGAGCTTCTTCTAAAGTCATGACATAGGATCAGATGTCTGCTACTTTAGAGAGACATGAAATGTTTTGTGTTTAAAAGGCCAAGAAACTGTTGGAAACTAAAGTCTTTTCAAACTAATGTGGTTAACAGACATTAGCCATAGAGGCATAACGGACTCAGGCGATGAATTAAAACAGAGACCGGAATTGAGGTCACAGCACTAAGGGCTTCACACACACACATGGCTTCAGGTGGCAAACACTGTCTGGTACTTCCCACATTTTCTATCCCCTATGAAATGTTTGTTTGAGAATGCAATGATTAATCCTGCTTTTCTAATTAGGAAATTACAGTTTAAAGTGATCACACTAACTACCTAAAGCCACAGCTCAGAACTATAGAGCCCAGATTGTGGCCATGGAAGATTAATCTTTGTCTTTGAGCTCTGACACGTTGTGGAATTTTATTACTCTATTCCATGCGGACTTCAGGGTAAACACAGACTGCTAGGAATATTTTAGCCATTTTATACTGCATAAATGAAAAGTGGGGCCATATATTCAGTATTTTATGAGAACCTAAAATTTAGATGAAATCACAGAAATTAGTGTACGTGAAAAAGTTTAAAAGTATATATGTTTATAAAGCCACAGGCAATTGACAATGGCTGAGAATGTCTGTTCCAGAGATGGGCCTCCAATCTCAAGCAATCACAGCCCTAAACACATATACATATGAGGAACAATAAATGAACTTATAAGGTTTCATTCATAAGAGTGTGTGTATGTGTCTTTGGGTCTGTGTAAAACAATAATAATTAAAGAATAAGAGGTTATGAAGTTAAGGAGGAGCCAGAAGGACATAAGAGGATTTGAAAGTATGACAGGGAGTAAATGTTATAAACACAATACTTAAATATGAAATTAAATAAATATTTATCAAAATAAATAAATAGGACAAACAAAATAATCTGCCCCTTTATTTCTAAGATTGACTAAAAAAAATATGTTCCTTTCAATGTCTTTGCTTTGGTAGGAAATTTTGTCATCTATTTCTGAAAGTTGGCGATTCAGCTTTCTAAAATAAATGCTAGAAAGGCTAAATGTACCTCCTGGTTAGTTTACCACAGCAATGGTTCTTCCGTGTCCTTGCTCGTTGCTTAGCAACAGATTGTCTGAGGTTACATTAGAGCTGACAGGTCTGGGGGATGATTGACTATGTAGAATACTCAGAGGAGAGCATTGCATGTCTCAAATGGATATAAGAGAAAAAGGTGCAAGAGTGGACTTGCTGATGGCGATGAACTCATGCCAGCAGCATCAGTAAGGGTGAAAACATAAAGAATTAAAATAAAAATAAATATGCTGAAAATATTGCTTTGTTTTTTGGCTGTCTTGTTGCTGGACGTATGCTAGGAGAGCATGGGTGTTTTGTTACTCACTTACTGTTTTCTTTTATCATTCCTCTCCTTTTTGTTCACTTATATTCTTTCTTCTGTAAACATTCCCCCCTCTCCTCCTTCTTGTCCTCTCTCCCTCCCTCTCTTCCTCTCTCTTTTCCTCCAAACATGTTCCCTTATTCCAACTCTCCTTTTGTCCAATGGTAAAATGATACAGAATTCTAAATAGTTTCTTTATGATGATATTATGTTTACCTATATCAACTTTCAAATGGATAATTTTAATCTTCTATTTTGTGTGTTGTTCAAATAAAACAAAATTCAAAAACTTGTCTTTAAAGTAAAGGTCTCCTATTTTGACTAACAAAACCTCTCCATGAGTTTGTGCAAGCTTGCATAAATATCTACTTTATTTTAAAAGGCGTTCTTGGTCCAACAAGATGGCTTTCTTGGCAAGGGTTCAACTCCCAGGACCCACCTGGTGGAAGGAGATAACAGCTGGCTCCTCTGATCTTCAAGCTCCCTGCAACACACGTTTATTCGCGTTAGTTCTTAATGAAAAGGTCCAATTGCCAAATTAATAGTCTGTAAAAGAAGACACAATAGGCCCTTCCCATTTCAGAATTACTAGGTATGCTCAAGTATCTGTATGTATTTAAGTTACATATATATTGTTGTCAAAAACCACAAAGTAGGGGGCTGGAGAGATGGCTCAGAGGGTAAGAGCATTGCCTGCTCTTCCAAAGGCCCTGAGTTCAATTCCCAGCCACCACATGGTGGCTCACAACCATCTGTAATGAGGTCTGGTGCCCTCTTCTGGCCTGCAGGCATATATGCAGGAAGAATATTGTATACATAATAAATAAATAAAAATATTAAAAAAAAACACAAAGTAAATAGGTGAACAGTGACATAAGCATGTTGTGGAAGCCATATTTAATTACTTCTTGATGACTGCCTAACACAAACTTGAAAAATTACAACTTTAGTATTTGTGGAAATATGAGGAACTAAGACTCATTAATTCCAAACTAAAAAATCTTGGCTTTATTTAAGGTAGAATGCCTATGCACAGAAGCCCATCCATCACAAGAGTTAAGGGTTACCAGGAAACTTGATAATATGGACACTTGACATGCATTCCACTAATCCCACTCCCCAGCCATAGCTTACACCTGGTGCAGTGTCCAGTGTTCCCATATACTGACCCAGGAGAAGACAGAGTCTTCCCGTGTGTCACTTTGTTCCCTTGGCATATATCAATAAGATGAATTGCAAATTGTTGACAGTTTATCCCCAAATATATTTAAATGTTCTGAGTAGATAGCTTTGGAGGGATATGAAGCAGGCAGGCCTTTGAGGGCCGAATGTAGATGATGTATGTTTTCTACACTAGAAGCTGCATGTTGGCTTTTTTGGCTCAAAGTAGATGTTCAGGATCTCCCTACAATTTATAGCTTATTTTTGTTTTTATATAATTAGCTTTATAAAATTAAGACATACCCATGGAAATGAACTCACAGTATTGTCTCATGCCTCTAGTCATTCTTTCCCTAATGTTTCCTGTTTTCTTCCTATCTGTTAGGACTACACTACTCTCATTTGCACTAGCTTTCAGCATCATTTTCTAATTTTCTAACTTGAACGGTAAAGTGTTTATTTACTTGTGCAATCCTCCTTTTACCCCATTTTCAAGTTCTCATCCATTTGAACTATATTTATCTTCATTTTTCTGTTGGATTTTGATTTGACCTGAACCTCTGTCTATTTCCAGTCTTACCTAACATGTCTGTTTTCTACTGTGTATTGGTTGGTTTTTTTTTTTTTTCTATGCTGTGGTAAAACACTGTGACCAAGGAAACCAATGGAGGAAAAGATTTACTTGGTCCAGAGTCACAGTCTGGAGTTGTGAAGATACAAGGCAGAATGAAGCAAGCATGATTCCTGGAATAGGAGGCTAAGAGCACTTATCTTGAATTGAAAGCAAAAATCAAAGCGCTTGCTATCAGTGATAGGAGGCTTTAAATTCACAAAGTCCATTCCAGAGTAGTTGATGCTAGGGTTCAGTTAGCTTTCTCCTTTTTATGAAGTCCTGGATCCCAGGCCATGAACTGGTACTGCCTACATTCAAGGAAGGTCTTCAACTTCAGTTAATCTAATGTAGAGACTCACCCCCAGCCATATCTACAGTCGTGATCCATATATATCAACATATATTATCCCTCACAGTTGGGTCTAGGGTCCTGCCTCCTAGGCAACTGTACGTCCCATCAGGATGGCTATAAGAGCAATCATAGTCTCAAAATACACCCTGTACTAGAGTTGGTTGACATTAGCTTTTAAAGTATCTTCTCTAGAAGTCATGTAGTTACGTTTTCTCTTCTTTACTTTTAACCAGGTCTCTTAGGTAAGGAGCCAAAGGGGAAATAAAACAAACAGGATGAAAAGATGGCGATGCTGCCTCCCCCAGGACCGCAGAGCTTTGTCTACTTCACCAAACAGTCTCTCGCCCTCATTGAGCAGCGCATTTCGGAAGGAAAAGCCAAGGAACACAAAGACGAAAAGAAAGAAGATGATGAAGAAGGTCCCAAGCCCAGCAGCGACTTGGAAGCTGGCAAACAGCTGCCCTTCATCTACGGAGACATTCCCCCTGGGATGGTGTCGGAGCCCCTGGAGGACCTGGACCCATACTACGCAGACAAGAAAGTAAGTTATTGAGACTCCAGTGGTAGAGATCTGATGACTTCATTCCATCCAAGGATATGTGAAACTTAATGACTTCATATCATGAGCCTTATATTAAATACATATTAGCATGTTGAGAATATGTTCTTTTTGTAATATTTCATTAAAACTGGTAGTGGAATTGGCCTTCTTATTTGATTTGGTTTGATTAATTCCTTCAACATATTCAATAGAAAATCTGCCTTTTTAGGTATGGAATAATGAACACGTCACCTATAATTTTATAGTTATGTGTTGGGAGCAGTTGAGACCCCAGATACCGAATTTCTTGTAATCCCCTGATCTGAGTGCCTACAGCTGCTCTGAGCACGAGACCTTCAGGAGTTCCTGATGGCAGGAGAGTGGTTTCTGGTGCATTTGGCTGGGGCGTGGCTATCTCTATATAATCTGCCCCTGAACACAATAAAGGGGGCATTCTTGGGGATTTCAAGGATGACCCGTGTTGCTGTCTTCTCTATGTGTGTTTGTGTATTTTAACCTCCAGCCCCCTTACCCAAAGCTCGCATACTGGTGGGTAATAGCGCACCGAGCGCAGACACGGGGGTACGGTGTGCGGCACTTATGACTATAATTTTTTACACTTATTTATTAAGTAGGGTGTATGGATGAAGTCCCAGCTTGTATTGAGTCAATTCTCTACTTTTACTATGTGAGGCTTAGGGATTAACTAAAGTCATCATCAGGTTTAGAAGAAAATGGCTCTACCTGCTGAGGTATCTTGCCAGCTATTCACATTAATATTTAATTCTTGTGTGTATGTGGATTTAAAAATTTCTTTAAAGTTTTATTACAAATGAATAATGATAGCATATGTAAATCACTATACCTTAGTAACGTTTTTATTTTCTGGTGAGAGAGAGAATGGATTGGATTCGAGGGGAGGTGGGAAGGAACTGGGTGGAGTAGAGAGAAGGACAACAGTAATCAGTATATATCATGTTAGGAAAAAGTCTATTTGCAATAAAAAAATATATAAAACACCAAAGTTGCTCTTCTTATTCTTTTAAATTTTGATTGCAATGTAACTTTGTCTTGCAAAGACTGTGTAATAACATAGTGATTTAAACATTAAATTTTGACTCCTTTCTTTGCCTTTTATGACACAATTCCTTGCCATGCATTTGTCAAAACCAGTTTGTTGAGACAATGCTTAACTTAAAAAAAGATAGATTTCCCCTACAAAAGACACAGACTTATGAGCTCATGTTCCCAATTTGGTGAAAAAGATTTATTGTAGGAAGCTTGTTTATAACTATATATAAAACTCAGTTTAAAAGTACAACAAAAGAAAGAGATCACTGCTTTCTAGACAGCACAAGCATTTTGCCTTCTAAGTACAGGGAATCATAATTTAGGCTTAGGGTTTTAGACTTAGTATTTCTGAGTTCATAGCCTAACATTGTTTTAATATGCTGAGGTTAACATTTTTTATTTGTCTACCTAAATGCAAAATGTATGAGATATGTCACTTGCCTTGCACCGGACAAAACACAATATATGTGTTCTTTTTATACCTTTATTGATTGTGGCTTTCACATCATGCATTCTGATCCCACTCATCTCCCTGTCTCCTCCCTCTCCTAAATCAAAACCAAATTTAAAAGAAGAAAAAAAACAAATACCAAACAAAAACAACACAAAAACAAAACCAAAGAAGGTGAACCTTGTGGTTGCTGTAGTGTGGCCCGTTGAAACATACAATTTACCTTTTAGTCCATTCATCTTTACTTGCAAGTGTTCGTTTCCATGAGTCGTTGGTCTGGCTAAAGGAAACAAAATATTTTAAGGGTTTTTTTTATCTTAAAAATTTTAAACAAACTTTTAAAACTGAATTTGGCCAATGAACTCCAGGACTGTGTATTTCCAGTAAAGGAAGAACTGAGCTACATACAAGTATATATTATTTTTAACAATATCAATGAATGAACTTTTTAAAATTTTTTCAACGTTATAGTTATATAAGTAAAATACGAGAATCAAACTGAGTAGTTGGAAGGATGGTCCCAAGCTAGGGAGACAGCTCCATCATCAAAGTGCCTGCATTGCAGGAGGCCCTGTGTTTCTGCCCAGAAACCACATTAAAAAGAAAAATGGACTTTATGCTTTATAACCCTTGCCCTGAGAAGTCAGAGATAGATATATCCCCTGTAACCCACTAGACAGTCTACCCAGCAGAATCTAAGAGCTACAGGCCAGTGAAAGACCCTGTCCTAGGTCGGTTATATCTGAGAAATACAAGTAAAGTAGTCCTCTGGCCTCCACATTTGCATGTGCATCAGAACCCTTAGGCAACACGTGCACACGCACACAAACACTGAAAAAAGAGGATATTTTCAATTCTGACATGCCTTACTTGTGAAAATTTTTTGACCAGTTTTGTATAAACTATGATAATTCTCAACAAGCTTAAAAGCTTTCAAGGTATTGTGGTAAAAAAAAAAAAAACAGTAATAGTTTCCACTCAATCTTAAACTCTTTGTAACAGAAAAGAAAAATGTATTCTTAAAGCCAGTTTAGGTTATGACAGGTGATTGTAATCACTGAAGGACTTTGATAAAGGAAAGACTTAATGCTTTGAAGGCTTCCTCGATGGGCCCATCTCACTCCCCATGGTCTGCAGGGGGCTGAGAAGATCTATGGCTGTCATCCAACACATCACCACAAACACATTTACATCATGAGACTTTTTTTTGCTAGCTTTATTTTGGGGCAATTCAGCATGAACTTTGTAGTTCATGATGTGTTGTGGCAGCGGTTAAAGACTGACCACGCCTACAAGTGAGTTATATACATCCTGGTATACATACTTGTGTATAGCTCAAGTCTTCATTTATTGCGAAGAGGCAGCCTTGAAGTCCGTTGACCAAAGTGACTGACACCTGCTGAAAGGCATTGGAACTTCTTGCAGAGTTCCATGGCAGCCTTTCTTCTGCCCTGTGCTGTGGAGGTATGAACTTCTCACAGCATTGCGTTGGATGGAAATGCTGGGAATATGGTGTCATCCTGATTCTTTTTTTTCTCCTGCAGACTTTTATAGTATTGAACAAAGGAAAAGCGATCTTCCGCTTCAACGCCACGCCTGCGCTGTACATGCTCTCACCCTTCAGTCCTCTAAGAAGAATATCTATTAAGATTTTAGTACATTCATATCCTTTCCGAAGCCTGGCTTCAGCAATGCCCCAGGATGCTGGGCTGGCTCCTGTCCTCGGACCTAGATGTGGGCTCTTCTGCACCTTGAGAGGTCTTTATAGATTCCAATATAAATTATTCTCATAAGAAAATGAGAGGGTGGTCTTATTAGCGTTTTGGAATAGGTTAATTTTATTCAAAGCACAGAAAGAATAATCTATGCATCCATTTCAATTAATTTCTAAAGAAAAGTTGAGTTTGTTTACGTGTCAATAAGTTCTTCCCTTTGGTGGTGTCCCACACTCCTTGACTAAGAGCTACCTTATTCAGCATGCTGATCATGTGCACAATTCTGACGAACTGCATATTCATGACCATGAGCAACCCTCCAGAATGGACCAAAAATGTAGAGTAAGTGTGCATTGCTGTATTTTAAAGTAGGGCTAAGTGGTCATTTTCATGATTTTTTTTATCCTTCTAGAAGTTGAGTCTATAAAACAATGTAGTTTATCTTTTCATGCATACAATTTTATTTCAGTTTTTCCTTTCCTCTGTGTTCATTCATTATTTGAATCATTAGATGCCACCATGTTTAAAAGAGTGAACTTGTCATATCCCCTTGCATGTTCATAAACATGATACGCACATCATGTTAGTGGCTATGTTCTTCTTAAGCACTCTATTGGGCTTGTCTAGGCAGATCTATTACCTATGTTCTCAGTTCCTTAAAAACCGTGTCTTCTGTGAGTAGCTCTCATAGGGGCATTTTAAGAGTTCCTGGAAATTTCTTGTGTAGTATATTCTGTGAGGTGGGGTGATCTACACACCAGCAGCATCCGGGAGATGCTTCAAAAAACTGTAAAGATTTCAATGGGATGTGATTCATTTCACACCTAACATTTCAACCGATTATTTTCCTTAGATACACTTTTACTGGAATATATACTTTTGAATCACTCATAAAAATCCTTGCAAGAGGCTTTTGCGTGGGAGAATTCACCTTCCTTCGTGACCCTTGGAACTGGCTGGATTTTATTGTCATTGTTTTCGCGTAAGTACTCTCAATTTTTTTGAACTGGAAAATTTATGGAAGTCTCAGAACAGTATTCCAGTAAAAAAACAACTTTTGGAGACTGATTTTTCTTGAATGCAATAGCTATATTTAAAGGTAAAGGATTTGTATATAAATTACTTATTCATAGTCATATTTTTTTCAGAATGTGTTTTTCACTCAAAATACATTTAATGTGGAGATTATCTTTCTTCCTGCCCAGGACTTGAATTGACATGTTTGCATACAGTGTCAATTAGGTACACACTTTTCTTAAAATTTTATTTAAAAAACTTAATAGTGTGTGAGACACACTCTCAGTGCTCACTGTGGACTAAGCCTCAGATTTTAAGCACAGTGTCTGTGTTCATGAGCTAGTAAATACATTAAAACAAAAAAGTTATACTGTGTACTGCTCCTACCATTAATGTATTGTAAAGCTATTGCATGGGCACCATAGTCTGCTTTAGGTATAATTTAAAGTTATTTATATCTTTTTGAAAATGCATTTAACAGAAACATTTATAAAGTCTCAACCTTAAGAATTTTCTCTTTTGTCTTGAATTACAAAAGTAATTGATATCTATCTGAGACATTTTGACAATTCAAAACGGGTCTTAGATTTCTAGTCTCGGGGTCCGTCATCCTTGCCCACCTTCTCGCTCATCATGTTTCCTCCGATAGAAAAGCTGTAGCTCCATTGTCTCCTGTGGATAAGAAAATGGCAAGATGGATACCCTTCTCCTAGCTCCTCATTCTCTATTGCTAAATTCTTGTGTCACAAGGTTCAGCCTTTTTAAGTATGCAATTCAGTGTTTTCTAGTATGTTTGGAAATTGTACAGCTATCACTACTATCTAAATTGAGACTATTTTACTCACTCTGAAAAGAAATCCTTCACTGATTACTAGTGACCTCCTAATACAGACTCTTGGAAACACTCTATTGATTTTGCTCTATGAGAACCCTGAATGATGAACATTTCATCTGGATGGAATTTGTTGAGTTTGGCTTCTTTTCCTTAGTATAGTGATTTCAATGTTTTAAAGGAGATTAAAACTATGTATTACTATACTAACCTGGTAGGGGAAGCATTAAATTGTTTAGGTAAATGAACCACATTAAAATACAATACTTGTATTTTTATCAAATGATTCAAATCCATATATATTAGGTTACATTAGGTTAGGGGAAAAAAAAGACTTGCCAAACTACAGCTAGAAAATACTTAACAGTAACAGCACGGGTGAGTATTATAGACTCTACCTAGATTCTGAATAACTCTGATTTAATTCTACAGGTATTTAACAGAATTTGTAAACCTAGGCAATGTTTCAGCTCTTCGAACTTTCAGAGTCCTGAGAGCTTTGAAAACTATTTCTGTAATCCCAGGTAAGAAGTGATTGATGTGGAGCATTAGGCCACTCAACTCCAGCTGTTTGGGAGTTTTCTTTGTCTGCGTGTGTGTTGTCACTGTGTCTGTGTATAAACCCCCTATTGCAGATATGTGACAGAGTTTGTGGACCTGGGCAATGTCTCAGCGTTGAGAACGTTCAGAGTTCTCCGGGCATTGAAAACTATTTCAGTCATTCCAGGTGAGAGTGGGGTTAAACACAGGGGCTGACTTTGACCTTTAAGAGAAAAGCAGTTCCTTCTAGAGCTCAAACCAAATTACATTTCTTCCATTTTGCATCGCAATCTTTATTTAAAAAGTCAGCCCTTGAGTTTAAGCAGCTGCATGGGTCTTGGAGAAGGCAGATGACCATTTGGCTCACATCTCCTCTTGAAATTTTTCCTTCTGCCAAAGGGCTGATTTTCCACCTTTTCAGGAAGGAAAATTTCAACTAATCAAAACTTTCCATAACGAAGAAGATAAGACATTTCCGCATGTGGGCAGTGCATGAAACTGTCTCATCTCCTTCAGCAAACTGTTTCTTGTGTGAGAACTGCTTCAGTAGACGTTGTCACTGTGAGCTTTCATTCAGTTTCTTACATTTTTTGTTTCATTACGTAGAGGTAGTTTGTTTGACTAACGTTTACTGAATTAGTGATTATAAAAGCTACATTTGTGAGTGAGTGTGGCTATGGTTTCAGCAAGCATCATACTTAACGAGTGAATCTGAAGATTCTTTGGGAATGTTTCACTAGTTTCAACCACTTGCTGAACTTCATAGAAACAAATTGTGCAGATCCACACTTTTGAACCAGAAGCCTTCTCTGGTTTCAATTCAAGGCCATTGACTTGACATAATGCATGCATTTCTAGTAAGGCTTGTCTTTTGATGTGCTTCTTATTCAGAGTCTTTATGTCATTGTGAATGTGCTTTTCTCCCCTACATTTTAAGGACTGAAGACCATCGTGGGGGCCTTGATCCAGTCAGTGAAGAAGCTGTCTGACGTCATGATCCTCACTGTGTTCTGTCTCAGTGTTTTTGCACTAATTGGACTACAGCTGTTTATGGGAAACCTGAAGCATAAATGTCTCAGGAAGGAACTCGAAGAGAACGAAACATTAGAAAGCATCATGAATACCGTTGAGAGTGAAGAAGAACTGAAAAGTAAGAATGCCCCTGTAGTTGCTATCTACAGGGTAGAAATAACACCAAAAGTTCGACTCTCTTCTGACAATGCATGGGGGCTTGAATTTTTATTACTTTGAAGGTATTCTAATATACAATAAAAACTTGTCAGTATGTGAATTCTTGTCATTTTTAGAAGTAATATTATAAACATTTATTTTCCTTGGCTTTCTAGTGATTCTCTGTGTAGAAAGCTGGATTAGATCAATAACAATGAATTTCTACATGATGAAGAGTCAAGTTGCTAGGAACTAAGCGTGACTCACACTAATCATTAGATCTATGTATACAATATGGATTTTGTTCTATAATTTTATTTTTATAAAGACTAATTATATAATGTAATGGGCAATGCAATTCTATTTGTATTTAGATTAGACTTAAGAACTATAATATCTTATAGCTAAATTAGTGGTAATAATGATAGAACTATCGCTATTAAGATATATATCTATTGATAATAATTATGTAGTGTTTGATAAAACAAGACAACTTAGTTTTATCAACACCATTCTTATAATAATATTTTATCCACATGAATTTTATAAATAATGATAAATTTGAAAGACTTTGTAGCACTTCTTGATAGTATCATTTATGATTGATGGAGTCGGCAAAGACTAATTCAGAGGACTCTCCCCCTTAGTAGAAGAAGATGTGTACAGAATCTCGGAATCTGCCAATACAAAGCATATGACAAACATCTCATAACACGCTCACTGCATGTTCTCTAATGGTTTCCCCTTAGACTGCTTTTCCCAGGGGCTATTGATGAACAAGAAGCAAAAATGAAGTCAGGTTGTATCCATCTTGACACCTGGATAGTGTCTGTGTGACAAGCCTAATTACCTTAGGGCATAAAATTCCAATCTGATCTCAGGATGAGGTAGAAAACAAAAAACCTTACCAGCTTACGTCCCTTTTGCCAAAACGAAATTGAAATTTCCTTGGTAGCAGGGAATTTACTTTCTACTTATTCTGGATGTTTTTAAATACTCACTGGTGAAGAAAAAGCAAACCAAGCCTATCTCAGATGGTGAAAGAGTGTAAGAAAAATGAAGTGCAGGTGGGGCTGATGGGAAGAAAAACAACATTTACGCAGTCAACTGTGTAGTATGTACCTCATTACTATCACAGTTTTCTACAAATATCATGTTTTCTTCCTTTTATCATTCTGGAATGTTCCAATTTCTGATTTTTGTAATCAATATTTCTAGAAAATATTATTTCTTAATATAATTTGGAGATTGAACTAGGACCTCTCACATACGTTAGGTAAAAGCACTACACACTGAGTTATATCCCTAGGCACACTGAAGAGCTACCATTCCAAATATATTTATTTGAAATGGAGTAGATGTTAGTTCTTGCTTACCAGCATATAGTTCAAAGCAATCTTGTTACTTAAAGAAGATGGCTGGACAGCTATGGCCTTTACAGTACAGTTATCTATTGTAGCCTATCCTATAATGAAGCCACTAGTCATGAATGCATTTACAAGTATGTTGAGCTAGGGAAGGAATATTCCCTGCAAATATATCCTTTTAGATGGTTATATGCCGGCATCTACTGGTAAAATTTAGATGACTACACTAAGGCTCAGTTGCCTATTGGCTGTGTACTTACATTTGTGTTGTTAGAATTCTTTATCTATATTGGTCATTATTAAAATAAAAGGTTGTCCATGGATGTGATGGGATGAGAATTATATTGCTAAATCCTCTGTTCCCTGGAGGATGACATTGTAAGTTACCAAAAAAAAAGCATGACATTTATCAAGGTTCCAGTACGGAATGACTGCATGGTTGTAGGCTACCAACAATTAAGAGATTAAAAATATACATTTGCTTCAGACTTTCCACTTTGATGCTGTGTTGTGCAAATTCTGATATAATTTAACTACAAAATCAATTACAGCTTTTTAATATTATTATATTTAGAAGAATCCAAATATGTGATTCTGAAAACCCAGCCCTAAAAGAAGGCAACATTTGCAAATTGAAGAGTTTTCTTTACATTTCCTACTTTCAACTTTTAAAAACATTTTGCTCTACTATGACATAAACAAGGTACACAGTGCAAAGTTTTTAAGAATGGAAACTTGGTATGAATTAGTGCTGACCATCTGAGGTAGCTAGACCCCAGTTCACGAGCTTTTGGGAAAGGGCTGGAGGTTGAGAATACTCACTCAGAGACAGACTGACACACAGACCTTCTAACACTGATACCAAAAATCCCTCTTTAATAGGACCATGGAGGCTTAAATACACTGCAGTCAATGGCCAACAGGTGAAAATCCCATCCTCTGATTCTCTAAGCTAGGCACAGCTCCTAGTAACTTAAATTAGAAGGTTCTAGCAGGGAAGGGCAGCTGAAGGCCAGACTCATTAGTCCCAACAGTCATGTACTTTGTTAAGTAATTGTTTTCTCTATTATATGGCGTAAAACTCTTAAATTACATTTTAAATATGATAATGGCAAATAAATATCCAACATGCATATATAATAAAACAATTGAAATTTTTTCTTCAAAAAAAAACATGAAAAAGCTTTATTGATATTTAATTATTTTATTAGATAAGATGTATTTTTATTATTTATTTTTTATTTTTTTCTCTGCTCCCTTCCTTTTTTCTCCCTTCCCCGTGATCCTCATGCTCCCAATTTACTCAGGAGATCTTGCCTTTTTCTACTTCCCATGTAGATTAGATCCATGAATGTCTCTCTTAGGGTCCTCATTGTCGTCTTGGTTCTCTGGGATTGTAAATTGTAGGCTGGTTTTCTTTGCTTTATGTCTAAAAGCCACTTATGAGTGAGTACATATGATATTTTAATTATTTTGCTTGATGTTGAGGTATGAATTTATAAAGTATAGTGATTTCATCGTCATTACAGCTGAAGAATCCTTATCTGTCTAATTAATGGAATGACAAATGCCCTGGTATCTTGGAAATTTATGTGATTTCTAAAACACATTTTAATAATTTGGCCATGAAGACAGAACTGAAAGGAAGCCTGAAATTATGTATTACCTGACAGCACTACTTGGGTACTTCATAAATCAACTCAGTTCTCTGTTTTCTTGCTTTAAGAACAGATGCCATTCTGAGATGACTAATGGGCCATTCTCTCAAGAAAAAAAATCAAGTTAAAATTAAAATAATAATAAATAAATGAATAATAATAATAATACAGCTAAATTCCAAGAAAGCACAGTTGCTTTCACTTAGTGAGTCAATCTAGATTTTAAAAGTTGAAAAGTTTTAGAAAAATATGTTACAAGTAATTCTCTTTTAATCTTCTCCAGTTCCATCACACATAAAATTTCTTTCACAAGGTCTGTTTTGTATGGGACCCGCCACGACCTTAAAAGCCCTTTAGCTATTTGTGCTGTTCTATTAGTAGTTTTCAGTCTGAAACAACTACCTGTTTTACTACAAGGCAAGAACAAAACATCCTCACACACCAAAGCTTTCTGCCGGGAGGGGACAAAATTTAATTTAACCATGTAGTGAAGCAATGTTTAAAAGACATTAGATAGAACATTAAAAAATTAAACTATGTGAGAAGTGAATTTAAATAAAACATTAGCACTAATGTACTCTAACTGAACCAAGAGCAAAAAAAAGAGAAAACATTTTTGTCATTGTGAATATTAAAAATAAAAGCAATGGCTCTGTAGTAGAGTAAAGCACATGACGCTTGCTCAGTTCTGAAAGCCTTACTCAGATAGCTCTGGAAATACAAACACACCTCAGGAGGGTCATAAGGAAGTGGAAGTGCCTTCTCAAGAAAGGCCAAAGACAAAGCATAAAGCATAACTACTTATAATATAAGGATAGGACAGAAATACATATGCATATTTTTTCAATATTATCTATTTCAAATGACCTATATTATATGAGAGCTTAATGTATGTTTATCTAAATATTATAAAAGGCAGCCATGTATCAAAAATTAAAAATATAAAACTCTAAGCAACAACCTCCTTTAATATTCTCTTTCTGCCAAGAAACTACATAGATGGCATTCACTAAAGCATATCAAAGCAGCCGGGTAAACTGGCCAAGTCTATACTCCCAGCATTTAGTAGGCAGAAGCAGGATTGCCTCAAACTCAAAGTCATCCTGGCCCATATACTGAGTGTCAGGCTCGTCAGGACTATATTAAACCACCAACCGCCTCACCCCACAGACAAAAACCCCAAACAGCCAAAGTGTAACGTGACCACTATCCCAGCACTTGGGAGATACAGACAGAAACATCAGGAGTTCAAGATTATCTTCAGAAAACAGAGTTTTAGGTGACTCTAAGGTATTTATGACACTGACTCAAAAACCAAAACCAAATCAGACCCTTAAAGTCAAAACAAAAATTAATAAACACGCATACATAAAAATTAAGAAATACATTTACTGCACAGGAAATAAAAATAAGTCTTTGTAATATGAGCATTATCATACTGAAATGGCACTGAGGTGTGGTGGCATTTCACTTGTATTTTAATAATAAAACATACCTGAGGATCAGAGGGTAAAATAGCCCCAGTGGTCAACCTTACTGACCAGGTAGTGGTAACACACACCTTTAATCCCAGTAGCCATACTAGTTTGCCATAGAAACTGGGTGATGCATGGCTTTAGTTCCAGTTCTAGAGAGAATTAGAAAACAGGAGGAAACAGCCTTCATTCTCAGTCTCATTCTGAGATTCCTGCAGGCCGGACTGCCATTTTCGGACTGAGGGTGTGGTAATAGCTAATGGCTGACTGCTTTGCTTTACAGGTCTTCGGGTTGGTTTAATTTATTAAAATACAAGTGAAATGCCACTAAACTGAAGATCTTAAGGTACAAGCGTTAAAACAAAACTGTATTGGAACAATACATAAGGCTGTCTTCACTTTCCAAAACCTTGTGATCATTTTTATAACTACATACATTGGGCTTATGGCTTCCGATCTCTCAGGGTCTGGTCCTTGATTATAAAGGTTCCCAGCTGATGGTGGGCAGGACGTCTTAGCAGCAGAATCATGCTAGTCAGAGACGCTCAACTCTTAACTACCAGGAAGGAGAGTAATCTATAAGAGCAAGGGGAGAGAAGATACAACAGGACAAATCTCCAACCCCAATGACTTATTTCTTCAAATAAGCCCCACAGGCCACAGTTCTACCACCGTTCTACAGTCGGTTCAAGCTTTTAGTGCATCGATGAATTAAACCAGTCCTTAGGTCAGAGCCTCATTATCTAACTGTCTTTGGAAACACTTTGCAGCACACAAAGAAATGTGCTTAATCTCATAAGCATCCTTGATCACTCAGTAGTGTCGTGAACATGAAGTGTTTATATGTACATGTGTCTTCCTTTTTTGACGTAGACCAAATTTCATGTACCTCAGACTGGCACTGAATTCCCTATAAATATGACTTTGAACTTCCTTGAATAGAACCTTTAAAATAATTATCAAAAGCTGACTGTGTCTCTCTAAACCCCATCTTCATTACTGGTGCCTTACACACATTTCACCTGTCCCCAGAAACAGTTGCTACCTACTGTATCCCGTGCCTTCTTCATATCTAAGTATTCCAGAACCTGTTACTACATCCATGTTACTCCTCTATCAACATATATCTTACAGGGTGATCACAAAGGCACTTCAAACATCAGAGAATGGTTTCTTTGTCAAATTCCATCCCCTTAGAATTTCCTGGACACTGTTTTTCTTATTGTTTTGGTATGTTTTCATTAGATCAGTTATAACTCTCTACTTCTTTTTTAAGTTATGATTAAATTGGTTTAAATAAAATAAAATTCAGTTTATCTCAAGGTCTCAGAAGTTTTGGTCCATGGTTACTTAGCTTTGTCGTCTCTGAATTTGTGGTAAGGCAGAGCACTATGATAATAAGTCCAAAGACTTGTGCTTACTCATCTTGTGGGAACCAGGAGGCAGAAAGAGAAAGCGGGAGATGGAGGAAGAGACCAGGGACAGAATGTGTCCTTCAAGGGCATATCCCCCAGTGACTTACATTTTTGATCCACCTGTGCCTGACCTTCATAGTTAGTTCTCTGTTGCCTCCCAACATCCCATTGAGATTGGTTCCATAATGCATTGATCCATTCATGAGTTTGGAGCCATTTTAATTCAACCAATAACAACCCAAAGGCTCTAACTATGACTCTGTGCACTAAAGAACAAACCTTCAACTCTAGAGTCCTGACGGTAACAATGAAGACACAAACCAGCCACTATCTGGGATTGCTACACATATTTACTTGTTAATTGCTTTCCTACATACACTAACATCCATATGCACCAGATTAAGGAAACTTCCCAGAGCTAGGCATTTTGTTTATCATTTCTGTCTTCATAATTATTCATAAAACTGGTCCATAAAATGTTATAAGTAGAATCTTTATCAATAACATATGAGAATATTAAAAGAATAAATGCTCATTACTGGGGATCAGACTTAGATGTTTGTGTACATGTCTATATTCATTAACTTACTTGCCTTATGACTCTTACTGATTACATCCTGTAATGCAATATTATTCAAATTCTTCCTAAACAGGATATTTTTATTACTTGGAGGGAACCAAAGATGCTCTCCTTTGTGGCTTCAGCACAGATTCTGGGTATGTAATATTTGCTTTGCTTTTAGTTAAAATGCTGCCAAAGAAAAATCTCACGCTCAATGAGTACTTTTGATTCGATATTACAATTTTCATAAATTTCATGGCATTGATTTTGCTCATTTTATCTAACAATAAACAGAAATTTTAAAAATGTTTATAGAATATGCATGCATTGGAAAGAAAGACCAATCATGAGATCAAGCTTGAATCAAAACAAAATAGCCATCATTAGAATTTTGGGATATACAAGAATACTTTCTAAAAGCCTATCAAAAATCGGTTGGCTAGTTTAAGGCCTTACTTCTTGGAAAGAAGAATAACAAAATCAATATCTCTTTCCATCTCAAAGCTCTCCACTGCCTAATTCAATATGATTCATAGGTAACTGAGTTTACTGCTCGGACCAACTTACAAAGGATCTTGCGGACTAGCTGTTTTCAGAATCTTCTGTTTATAAAACACCATTTTGATTTCTCCATACACCACCTTCAGTTTGCAGCAGAGATTTGTTCTTGTCCTGCTTGCCAGCAAGGGATCTCTTCATCGGGGTCTGGAAACTCTATGAACCTCGGAATCAACAGCTGCCCCTCCCACAAACGCTTCAGACACCGTGTTCATCTAAGGAGGTTAAAAACCAATCTGCCAGTTTTAGAAAGTAAAAAATTTTAAAGCCAAAATTTTTATGAACATTTTCAAATGTTGTATATGACTATTCCTGGCTTTAATTCACCACAAGAGTAACTTTCAAAGAAGCCATTTTTTTTTTTTTGCTATAGGCCTTCATAGCAAACCCTATTGATCTGAATTTATGAATATGTTGCTTATGAGATCTTCCATGTACTAAATGGCTCTATGGTCAGGGAGTGGGTTAATCGTGTTATTTAAATTCAAAGTCAATCTTAAATTCTTGAGGTAAGTTATTTCGCTAGTCCCCACTTGGAAGAAAGTGTATCTTTGAGAATGTAAGTAATCTGGCAAAATGGTCAACTAGTAAATAGTGATATGGGAAGCAATGGCCATTCTTTCTGACCCCAGGTTACAGTCTCTTAGTTGTTCTGCAGTTTTCAACCTCTACATTCAACCTTGAGGTTAACACTGTGTTATAGTGTTCCTTGTCTACACGCCAAACATATCCTGACCTGTAATTCCCATTTCTATCTGTAGCCAGTGTCCAGAAGGATACTACTGTGTGAAGGCTGGCAGAAACCCTGATTACGGCTACACGAGCTTTGATACTTTCAGCTGGGCCTTCTTGGCCTTGTTTCGGCTAATGACTCAGGATTACTGGGAGAACCTTTACCAGCAGGTGGGTACCAGCAGAATCAGTCGTCTCTGAAGGCAGTCAGTGTCCGGTGTACTTTGACTCTGCCTTGGGAGCTGTTGCGGTTGCTGTTCCTTTCATTTCATTTCTGTGGACAGTATGGGAATCCCGACATGTGTTTCTAACATTAGAGTTAATTTATCCTACTCGTATTAGAACAGATAGTTCTTAGATCCTAAATTAATTTTCTTCTATGTTCTGAGCAATGTTAATTTTTAGGTCTTCCTTAGTTTCCGACATGCCCTTAGGGTCCACCGTAAAGAGCAGAGAACATTGCAGTTTCTTGAGCTGTCTTTGCACACTCACCATTTCCTTCACATGCCTGGGCTGTCAGAATCCTGGAGAATCTCCTGTTCTATGCCTACCAGGCCCTCCTGGCCTGTGCCCACAGATTTTCCTATACTGTGCCCACTACACCTTAGTGTTGAGCCTTTATTTACAATTAAATACTCAGTTCTACTCCAAACCTTCCTCTCCCTTGTCAACTACTTCCTCTTTTGGATTCATGACCCTTAAATGTTCCTCAGCTTAAACATCAATCTGCCTATAGTGTTCATTCCCATGGCCATGCACTCTAGCCTAGATGTGAGGTGCTTGCCACATGGGCTTCTCTATGTGTATATTATATATTCTCATCGCCCAATCCCAAGAGGAAAGTAGTTGAAATGATAATTGTCTCATTTCATGTAAACATAAATTTCTTTTCTCAGAATTGTTATAAGTACTTCTTTTGGCATCTTTTATATTTAATTCTGTGACTATTATAAATGTTATAAAAACTATATAAAAATACCTTTTGTAGGAAAATAAAATTAATAGAAATAATTCAGAGGTAAAAGCAGAATCTTAGAATGCTGTACTGCTGGGCTCAGGTCCTCCCTTGTCATCCTCCAGAGTCTCCAGGGCCACCGTTATGGGACCACCATCGCAGTCCCCACCTTTATTAATATAGAAAAGAAGAGTATCTTAGCTCAAAGTTAAGGTCATGCAAAATAAAGGCATTGACATACAAATTTGCAAAGGGATGATTAAAGGTGGCCAAATTTAAGTTGAGATACGGAAGCTAGACTTTCTCATACATTGGTAGTAACCTTTGTAGAAAGTTAATGAAAATAAAAAGTTTCCAATGACCTAAAAGTTCCACTTTTATGAATTTATTCAAGATAAAAACAATAACAACAACAGAATGATAGAGTGGGGAATTGAATAAATATTAAGGATTCCAGAGGTATATAAGTTTCACTTATATCTCTATGCTATTTTGAATTTTTCTAAAAATGAAGCAAATGGCAGAATAAACTGCATTTAAAAATAAATAATTTTAATCATTAATCATTAATAATGGTGATACTAGATAAAAATAAATATCCATGGAGTCAACAAATAAATTTACTCATTAAAGCAATCTGTCTGCATCAAAATTTAAAATGATAATGATTTAAAAAGGAAAGGAGTAGAACTTGAACAATAAAGGGGGCTGTTTGAAAAATTAAAACACAGTATGAGAGCTAAAGTTACCAGTAATTTCAAAAATGTGAAAAATGAGGAAGTTATGCTCTATTTAATACTAATGATCAAACCTTAGTACCAGCCTGTTACATTGCTATACTTTTTATACTGATTAAGGCAAGTTTGTTTAATACTGATTGTCTTCAAATATATTGCTTTCATTTATATTTCTATAACATGATATTATACAAAGTATTTGATTTGCATGTTCTTTATCTATCAAGCACAATGAAAAAATTTAGTAAAATTTTTGCATTATTAAAATAACAATTTCCTTTTCTACCCCCAGACTCTACGTGCTGCTGGCAAAACCTACATGATTTTCTTTGTCGTGGTGATCTTCCTGGGCTCCTTTTATCTGATAAACTTGATCCTGGCTGTGGTAGCCATGGCCTATGAGGAACAGAACCAGGCCAACATCGAGGAAGCTAAACAGAAAGAATTAGAATTTCAGCAGATGTTAGACCGACTCAAGAAAGAGCAGGAAGAAGCCGAGGTAAGTGTTTGTCACTGCAAATATGAAGGCAAAGGGGAGACAAAGGTCCTTTCCATGTAGATTCTCCTCATTTTAGTAGACCATACTTGATGTTGACCAAAAACCAAGTAACAATTTCTGTTTTCTGTGTGAATCGCATCTTTTTATTTCTAAGGTACTTGAAGGTATGAGCTCTAAATAGAGCTAGAACAGGCACCTACCATAATAATCTCCCAGTTCCATAGCGGATGTTCTGAGATGTCACTTATAATTCTACCACCCAGAATGCATCAGCATGACAGCTTCTAAGAATATAAGGGTTGTGTCCATTCTCAGCAATAACAGCTTTTTCTTTGCAATTTCACGCACAGATAGCACATTCTGATTATTGCCATCCTAATCCTCTCTTACTTTCCTCTCACCCAATCACCCTGCAATCGCAACCTACAAGTCCCTTTCCTACAACTGTATCTTCTTTTCCTAACCTACTGAGTTTAATCAGGACAGTCACTGTCCATGGATTTGCTACTATTCCCTTGAGCCCCATGAGCTAACCAGTGGGTACGAGACTGAAAACAACGTCTGCCTCTCCTCCAGAACCAATAAAAGCAACACATATACATAAGGCTGAAGGCCTCCTCCCTCATGGTTTTTACACTTAGTTGATAGGAGCAGGCAAGGATTCCATCTTGTGAAGTGACCCTCATAATCGTAAGAAACTGTAACATGAACGTTAGTCAACAATTTAGAGATTAAAAACAAATGCTCATTAACTTTTGCTAATGTTATAAACTTTCAGATTAAGATAGCCACAATAATGATTGTGATCACTTCTGAGTAAGGCACAGTGCATGCTAGCTTTCTCTGCAAAGGCTTTAGTATTTCAGCTGTACAGCTGTTTAGTAAATGCTTTAAAACCTGCCGCGTGATTTGGTATAGTTAACCTCTCGAATGGCTGTAACACTAGCCAGGCCAATAATCTGTGATACTGATGTACAGGTATATGGAGTGCCACATATATTTAACATTAAAATGGTAAAGTTAAGAAATATAACACATTTTCAAACTGTCCAAAAATGTATAATAGGATTATATCTTTGTGTCTTGACATTGTACTCATATATAAAATTATACATTTTTTGCAAAAATTTTGTAATGAGGAAAATGTTGATAAACTAATAGTGGGTATAATGATAGACAGGATCCAATCACAATTTAACTGTTAGACTAATACATAAATGACTTGGAGAAGTATAACCACAACTCCTTTCTGAGGGTAAGACTGAAGGCATTTTTTCTATTTTTCCTTTACGTCTTTACATCTAGTTTCCTTAAATGATTTTCCTTTAGTCTTGAGAATTTCATACACATATACAATGAACTAGTCACATCCACTCAAACCTATAAATCTCATTTTCTTCTTCTCTAATGCTCCCAAGCTACCTCTCCCAATTTCAAGTCAATTTTTTGACAACCCTCTAAGTCAGATTAGTACTTCCCATAAGTGCTTGATTATGGGCTCATCCCCTGGACTATGGGGAAACTACCAATGGCCATACACACAAAGAAACAAATGATTCTCCCTGTCCCTGGTGCCCCAACTGCCAGTAGCACTTCCATAAGGGGCATGGCCCAGAGAGTACCTTCCTCATTCTTCCTGAATTTCGGTTAGCTTGCTCTTGTACAGGTCTCACGCAGGTAGCCTCAGTAGCTCTGAGTTCTTGAGTGTGATAGAGCCACATTGTGCCCAGAAGTCAACATTTCAAAGCTTTAATCCCTATACTCTGGCTCTTGCCTTATTGTTGCTTCCTTTTCTGTGGTATTCCCTGAGCCTGGCTGGGTGTAAGGAGAGAGGCTGATAGATGCCCCATTTAGAGCTGAACACTCAGTTTCTTGTACTTAGTACTTAGAACAACCATGCATTCCTGCATTAATTGTTTCCCCCTGCAAAAAATAAACTTCTATTACCACGGCTGAGGACAGTCCAAATTATGTGGGTATTGACATAAATACTTAGAAGACAACTTAGCCACGTGTCATTTATCAAAATAACTGGGGAAGTCATAAATCATAGGATAAAACCCAAATGGAATTCTTATTTTATGTTTATAAAGCTATTTATTTATTTGTTTGTTTGTTTGTTTGTTTATTAGTGAGGTGGGATAGCTACCTTCTCTCCCTGATAATTCAGTTTCGAGATTTCATCAATCCCTTAAGATAAGAATCATTGACCTTATAATTTTTCTTGACACTTTATTTCCTTATTAACTTATTTCTATTTTCAGACATGCCACTCTCTCTAAGCTATGGGGTTCCTGATTCCATGGGTCACCCTTGCTTACCTGATCTTCAAATTCATTATCTTAGCACACACTTTGTGTGAGTTTTATATCGCAAAAGTACCTGCAAACTTCGACACACAGTACTTCAATTTACTTAATTCTAAGGAAGCTTACAACCTGAAAGAGTTGCATTACAAAGGTACTGAAACTTTATTATAATACGTGAGAGGAGAGACTATGCCTCACATGCTCATTGGTTGTAATGCAACACAACACAGGTTACTTCCTAGACAAAATTTGTAACTGAATGCCCAGGCTGGGTACCCTGAGACTTTGTTTTTTTGTTTTTTTTTTTTTCAAGATTTGGAAATTACTTAAATGCTGGGATTGTCTTGGTTCAACAGGCCATTGCTGCAGCTGCAGCTGAGTACACGAGTATTGGGCGGAGCAGGATGACGGGTCTGTCGGAGAGCTCTTCAGAAACCTCTCGGCTGAGCTCCAAGAGTGCCAAGGAGAGACGAAACAGAAGAAAGAAAAAGAACCAGAAGAAGATCTCTGGTGGCGAGGAAAAGGGCGACGACGAGAAACTGTCCAAGTCGGGATCGGAGGAAAGTATCAGAAAGAAAAGCTTCCATCTAGGTGTGGAAGGACATCACCGCTCCCGGGAGAAGAGGCTGTCCACCCCGAACCAGGTACTGCCGGCGCCACCAGGCGAGGCTGCACAGCCAAAAGCCAGTGCAAGGCTTAACACTGGGGTCAGGGTCCAAGAGAGGAAGGGGACTTCACCATCACATTTTACCTAAAATGCTGCCTTTGGCTGGGAGTTTATGGAAAGAAGAGAGATGTATAGGTTTCTCAATTAAGTTGCCATTTTCATTTTCATAAAAAGCTATTGTTTCAGAATTGCTGTATCTTCCTTAAGAAGCATTTTTCTAAAATAAAATGTTTCTGTAAACTACTATAGGAATGAAGAATGGTGTTTACAACACAGATTAATTCTTATGGTTGTATTTTGTCAATGTTTTTAATACCTCACTCCTGATAAGAACAAGAGGAGAGAAGAAGAAAAGTGGGAGAGGGAGGGAGAGAAAGAAAAAGGGAGGGAGGGAGAGAAAGAGGGAGGGAGGAAGAGAAGAAAAGAGAGAGGGAGGGAAAGCCATAATATAATCCTAAAAGTAGTTCGTCTATCTTTTTCTGTCCTGTAGATAAGCATGAACCAAAGTAGCAGGCAGCCAATTCTGAATTTTGTCCATTCTTTTGTTATCTTCCACTCCAAGCACAGAAGCTTCTGGTCGACAAATAAATGAATTTCTCTCTTGTGGATTTTCCCTCTCTCTATCTTGTTTTTCACACTGAAACCTCTACACTTGGGTTGGTTCCCCTGCAAGCCCATCAGATGAGCCATGGCTCCAGAGCTACCAAACATGTACACACTCTACAACCCCACCTCAACTGTTGTCAAGACAAATATATGCATAGGGGTTTGGTACTCTATTTGAATAAACACTGAAGATCAAGAACCACATCTTATGCCGATCACAGATAGCTTTGACTTGACCTTCTCAGCTTCCTTTACTTTCCTGGATTGCTCATTTCCCATAACAGAGATGCTCACTGTTACCTGAAGATTTTTACACCTTCCCTTCCTCTATTACTTTGTACACATTGTCCCCCTTTTATTTATTTCTTTTTCTTTTCAAACTCTCTGTATAGCCAAGAATGACCTTAAACTTCTGACCTCATCCCTTCTACTTCTCCAGTGCTGGCATAGTAGGTATTGGTCACCATGGCCAATGCAGTGCTGGGATTTGAACCGAATGCCTTATACAAACTAAGCGAGCATACTACCAAGTTAGCTATGTCCCCAGCCCAGTCTGCTTCTTACTGATAACTTTCTTCATTAATTTCTCCTGACACAGCGGCACCCCACCTTCCACTATTTAGCTCAAGTACCCCACCCTCATAATCCTACCCATCTTCCTCTGTTTTCTGCATCCCCTGATCTGGGGTTCCAGACATGGCCCGAGTTATCTGCCATTGTCATCTTAGCCACAGTTGGAAGTTTCCAGCTTCTGTTCCTCAGGTTCCTTAGACAGTCAGTCCTTGTCTGCAAACACGGCACAGGCTAGGATAGGCATCTAGAATCCTCATGGTACTGATGCAAGGAAAGACAGGAGGGAGTTTCGGCTTGTTCTGAGGCAGAGCCCTTCCTTGTCTTACTCATTTTCCACTGTTCCCAGTGCCTGCCACCTGTCTTTAAAATAGCCAGCACTAACGTTTATTGAATTTATTGCTTCTAAATAATCTATCCTGTGTTTTCATTTATGGAATCAGTTTACACTGCAGAGGAGTCATATGAAGGGGACGGCTTTCCACAGTTCCCTAGGGAGCAACTATCCGCCCCCCAAACCCAGAAGTCACAATACCCTGTCTCTTAATTTCCTTGACTACTATGTCCTCTAAAGCATACCCAACTAGCCTCCAGTCTATAAAATGATAGGTTCTCACACCTTATAGTGGATGAGTTTTAGTGCTAGAACTGGGCCAAGTCCTTTGCCAGGTTCTGGGAATAGATTCTTCTGATTGTTAGAGCCTTTTCTTTTTCTTCTCTCTCTCTCTCTCTCTCTCTCTCTCTCTCTCTCTCTCTCTCTCTCTCTCTCTCTCGAATTGATCTTTTTGTTGAATCGCTTTTCTTTTAAATACGATTCTTTTAAACAAGCGCAGCATCGCTGGTCTCAGGCTAACGATTTGGTGGTAATTTCACGAAGTCTGCTTTTTTGTTTGTTTGTTTGTTTTTCGAGACAGGGTTTCTCTGTAGATTTGGTGCCTGTCCCGGAACTAGCAGTTGTAGACCAGGCTGGCCTCGAACTCCCAGAGATCCGCCTGCCTCTGCCTCCCGAGTGCTGGGATTAAAGGCGTGTGCCACCAACCGCCCGGCTTAGAAGTCTGCTCTTATTTGGAGCTCCAGCATACATTTTCTGTCTTGTTTTTTCCACAGTCACCACTCAGCATTCGCGGCTCCTTGTTTTCTGCACGGCGCAGCAGCCGAACGAGTCTCTTCAGTTTCAAGGGTCGAGGAAGAGATCTTGGATCTGAGACAGAGTTCGCCGATGACGAGCATAGCATTTTTGGAGACAACGAGAGCAGACGGGGTTCACTATTTGTGCCTCACAGGCCTCGGGAGCGACGAAGCAGTAACATCAGCCAGGCCAGTAGGTCCCCACAAATGCTGTCGGTGAACGGAAAGATGCACAGTGCGGTGGATTGCAATGGCGTGGTGTCGCTTGTTGACGGACCTACAGCCCTCATGGTCCCCAATGGACAGCTTCTTCCAGAGGTGATAATAGATAAGGCAACTTCCGACGACAGTGTAAGGATGTTTTCCATAGCTCAGGCATGCCTGGGCAATTACTCGTGCATCAGTCAGGGGGGTCTGCTCTCTAGCCTGTGAATGGCTCTGCGTTTGGGGATGCCTTCTCTGTGAAAACACGGCTTTAATTCATAACTCAGTCCCCACGAGTTAGGTGCTGCAACCACCCAATTAAAAGATATTTTATGGGGCTAGAGAGATGGCTCAATGAGTAAGGGCCCTTGGCACAGCATGGGAGTCAGGCAACTCACGAAAGTAACCACTGTACAACTCTGGCTCCAAGGTTTCTGGATCCCTCTCCTGGCAGCCGTGGGTACTGCATTCACAAGTGCATAACAACTTAGACACAGATACACATAATTACAAACTTATACATAAATCTTACGTTAACAATGATATTTTATGTCCCATGTTGGTAAAAGGATACATTTACTTATATTTGTGTTAAGATTACAGGCTGAAACCCATCACTTTAGAGAACATTTATGCCTACAACATATAGAGTAGGTTGAACTTATTAGTAGGCAAGCCTCACTTCTGTAAAGAAACAAGGATTCCTTGCCATCTACTTCTGTTTATTTCAGGTCAGTTAATATATATTTATTGCAAGGGATTCTTACTTGAGTTGTTAATAACAAGAGTAACAACAGCAAACATACTCTTTAGCTTTTTAAACATCTGTATGAGAATATATAGTATTGTCAGCACAAACAGGAGAAATAAGCCAGAATATTCTCATGTGATCATAGTTCAGGAGCAGCTCCAACATTTCCACAAAGGCCATGTGTTCTAAAGGTATGAGGTATGTTCTTAACATCCATCCTCACTGATTTTTCTGGTTCCTGGGGTTTCCAGGATGTAGATTTTGCACACTGATTATGTTGTGGTGCCTTAACAAATAGCAAGAGCTGTCGTTAATCCAGCAAGTTTGCATCATAGACAACACGCCTGTATGCTTTGTGCTAGCAAACTGAGTAGTATTTGAAGGGAGAATAAAATTCCATCAAAGTCATGGCCACACACACTTTAAACACAGTTTGAAAAAAGTGCATGTGCTCTGTGGTGACTTTGAAATGTCTATGCTTGCATGATACGGCTTAAGCCTTTCTGTTAAGCTGGTGTTTCCTTGTGAAGTAGCATGCTACCTTTCTATGAAATGACACCTAAGCTTTAGATTCCAATGATGTTTGTAATCTGTTAAATGCTATGCAATTTATGACATATTTGCAGGTATTTAACATTTTTTTAAAAAGTATTTTATTTAAGAATTGACTTTTTACCAGAGGAAAATCAAAACCACAAAACTAAAGAGCTAAGTTTATGAAACCTGAAGATTTGACCATCATAGAAGTCCCACATAATGCACAGTTTACATGTGCACACCTACTATTGCATGACAAACAATAAAATCTGTATGATATAGACATGCCCATGTGAAAAAGAGTTGGTATAGGCAAACTCTTTTTTATTTGGAGGAAGAAGAGAGAATGGCAGAGAAAACATGGCATGACATGCCCATACACATATATACAAGTGTGATTATGTATGCACAGCTATATTTTGATATTTCATATATACATGACTATATACAATTTTGCATTATTTTAATTATATAATAATATGACCTATTAACATACATATGTATATTATACATATATTGATATATACGTGTGTTGGTAAAATTTTTTACTATCTATCACATAGCACATATAAGCTAATACCTGGTGCTGTAGGATTGTATAATTCTCTCCTTTTTTGGCTTTCTGAAACAAGATATTTTGAAACAAGTTTTTGGGATTTAATTGTTTAACCGATTTTTTTGTTTTTTGGTTTTTTTTTTTTTTTGTTTTTTTGTTTGTTTGTTTTGGTTTTTCAAGACAGGGCTTCTCTGGGTAGCTTTGGTGCCTGTCCTGGAACTAGCTCTTCTAGTCCAGGCTGGTCTCAAACTCACAGAGATCTGCCTGCCTCTGCCTCCCAAGTACTGGGATTAAAGGCGTGCGCCACCACCACTGGCTGAATATATGTGTGTGTGTGTGTGTGTGTGTGTGTGTGTGTGTGTGTGTGTAATTTTTAGAAGACCAGTGCAGTATTTTTGTTTGTTTGTTTGTTTGTTAAGTCGGGTGGCATGCTTGAAAAACAAGCATTTTCGCTTAAAGAAGAATATGCCCGGCATGCCTCCATTCAAATTACTGCATGTCAGTGGCTTTTAGGGCTGTGGTTTTTAGCATGTGTTCGCCTCTTTGAGGCAGAGTCTGTACTCTCCACGCTGCAAGTCTTGCCATCCGTCCGAAGTGTCGTTTTCAAACTGAGTCACTTAGCACTGTCCACCCAAAGGGTTATACAGTCTTCTTTCAGCAGGAAGAAAAAATTCCTGAAGTAGTTTTCATTAATGTTGGTATCCCAACAGACAATGGGAATAGCAATGATGGAAGTTAGTGTTTGACCCTGCCCCTTTTTCTTCACACACCTCTACAGCTCTTGTCTGGTTGTTGTTGCATATGATTTTTTTTTCTCGGTAGATATTGGATTAAGTTGGATTGCAGAGAGAACACAATAGTGCTGTAACAAGAACAGCTATTTCTTAACCCTGAAGCAAGTGTAGAAGGCAAGATCTCTCGCTAGATGCATTTTACTTGTGATAGAGGCATTAGGTAGCCTTCCTCTTGCAAATATCTAGCAAGCAGCAGGGTCACCGTTTGAATCTAGCAGTCTAATCTCTGTTTATAGGCATTCATTACAGCTACCCAAGCCGGATTCCGTTTCTACCTATGCTACATTAGACTTATGTTCTTAAGAAGGCAATCAGTCACCTTTCCTCCCCCTTCAGGGCACAACCAATCAAATGCACAAGAAAAGACTTTCCAGTTCTTATTTCCTGTCTGAGGACATGCTGAATGACCCACACCTCAGGCAGAGAGCCATGAGCAGAGCAAGCATTCTAACCAACACTGTAGAAGGTATGTGATTAAAAAAAAAATCTTAGCTTATGGGTTTTTAAATAAAATTAATATAAACTATGATCACCTCTAAAGAGATTTGTGAAATTATTAACAGTAACTGGAAGCATATTAAAGGTGAAAGGGAATAACTAAAAAAATGTTGATTTTTATGAAAGGGAAGTTAAAACCTCATGAGCATGTGAATTTATATGCCAGCGTATTCTATTAAACCTTTCAAAAGTGTTTCTTCATTCAAATAAGAAGAAGGTTACATTAATTAATAAACATCACCAAAATTTATGTATATTTAAGTACAGTATGAATTTTAGTTATACAAATAATTTATGCATAATATAAATGTAGTATTATATATGTAAATTTTTAATGAATGATGTCACTTTCATGCAAAAAATAATATTTTATCAATAGTAATGATAACCATGTGCTGAGAAGGTGAATGGGCACATAGATATGTGTGTATTTGTATGCTGACATTGAAAATATTCCTCTATTGTTCGCCATATAACTTGGGGGACAGGGAGTCTCTCACTGAACCTGGACATCACTGATTCAACCAGACTAGCTGACCACCAAATCTAATGGTTCTCCTGCCTCCACCTCCCCAGTGTTGGGATTACAAGCATGAACTTTAGTGCCCAGCTTTTTGTGTAGGTTTTAGGGATCAGAATTCAGGTCCTCATGACATGGCAAGAACTTGACCATCCGAGCCTTCTCCTCAACTAGTGTATATTTAGCTGTGAGGTCCCATATGTATTTGGTCGTTAATACCTTTTTTCTTCTTCAACTCACTTGTACTTGTAGTACAAGACTTTTATGTAATCTTCTGGGCTTTCAAAGAAATAGCACTTTTATACAAAATTTAAACCATGACAAGTGTTTGAATATTAGATTTTATTGATGATTTCTAGTTGATAGTGTATAACCTACGCGACGAGTGATTTCATGTTTGTCATTTTTTTCCAGAACTTGAAGAGTCTAGACAAAAATGTCCACCATGGTGGTACAGATTTGCTCACACATTTTTGATCTGGAATTGCTCTCCATATTGGATAAAATTCAAGAAGTTCATCCATTTTATTGTTATGGATCCTTTTGTAGATCTTGCCATTACCATTTGCATAGTTCTAAACACATTGTTTATGGCTATGGAGCACCACCCAATGACTGACGAATTCAAAAATGTACTTGCTGTAGGGAATCTGGTGAGTTGTGTCCCCACAATCTTCTCCCTTGAGGTGTCATCTTGCCATTTCCTTCTGGTTTTTAAACCTGTGGGTCTACAGCTAATTATGCAGACATTGAACTTACCATATGAATCCAGCTACAATATCAACCTTCTGATATTTATATACTATTTTAAGATACTTTTACCAGTAGTGTTGGTTTCCATAAATAACAATATTATTTTCATATGTGTTAGCATTTCAGGACTTACAATGTCTTTTAACTGCCAAAATGCCTAAAAAAAACATTTTAAAGTTTTAAATGTTTTTTAAAATGCATTTTATAATTACATTGCTCTTCCTGAATAGTCAACATTTTTTGAACTACTTTGGGTGTATTGTTCTGAATTAATGCTGGTGAGGTGTCCAGACCTTTATAATTTCAAAGACCTCTGCTTGAACCCAGATTTAATCTCTTATTAATTATGTTCTTGAACAAATTCCAGAGTTTCTGCATTAGGTTTTTTCTTCTTTTCTTATTTTTTAGGCAAAAGGCAGAAGTATGTGCTTTCTAATTTCTGATGGAGTCCTAGGTCATGGAAATCAGTGTTTCTTTCTGAGTTTATTATAACACATGAACTCAAAGATCAACCTTTTCTCCTGTCTAACAACACAACACCAAGTGGAGAACTCCCTGCTATTGCTCTTATAATCCTTTTTTTTTTTAATGGTCTTACCACTTCCCTTTGAACCATTTTTGTTCAGCTAAATTCTTTGAGGCAAACTGTGCCACAAGAAAGCCTAAGCAAAACTTTTTATGTTATATCTTTGAGTTTTGAGTCCTGTGTCATGAATTAATTGTTTTTAATAATACACTTTGCACATCAGTGCTTTAGGTATCTAACTTTATCTGCCCCGTGTAGGTTAAACACTTTTCTTCTGCCCTTGTAAACCTTTAAATGTTGAGTCACATGTTCTTTATGACTCTGTGAGCAGAAAGTATAAAAAGGAGAGAGGATCAAAATTTCAATATCTGAGTAGATATGATAGATAAATAGATATATGATATAGAGATGACCAAATATGTAAGTGATAGATACACAAATAAATAGATGATTAGATAGAGACATAGTAGATAGATGATAGATAGAAAATAGAGTAAATGATAGGTAAATAAGCAATAATTATAAGATAGATAATAGATATAGATGATAAATGATGGAGAGATAGATAGATAGATAGATAGATAGATAGATAGATAGATAGATAGACAGACAGACAGACAGACAGACAGACAGACAGATAGATAGATAGATAGATAGATAGATAGATAGACAGACAGATGTAGTAACAGAATTATTAGGCAATTATCAAAAGCTCATGTCTCTGAAATTTTAAAAGATCCTTTTAAATGCTGTCTCTAATGATGAAAACTGACATGATAACTAGAACTTTATAAGTTTTCAATCTTTATATAAAAATTATAAGAAATATATGCCTTGCTTATAGAAAGAAACGAGAGAATTGCCACTTTTGAAGTGTCTAGCACATTGTATGGAACACAGTCACTACTTAGCTAATAGTCATTGTCACCATCAAGATGAATTTACTTTCCAATAACAGAAAAAATGTTGTATTTCATTTAGATCTTCACAGGGATCTTTGCAGCTGAAATGGTACTGAAGTTAATAGCCATGGATCCTTATGAGTATTTCCAAGTAGGGTGGAATATTTTTGACAGTCTAATTGTGACATTGAGTTTGGTAGAGCTTTTCCTCGCAGATGTGGAAGGATTATCAGTCCTGAGATCATTCCGATTGGTAAGTAGAAGCTAAAGATACTGCTGCATTCTGTAAGGAAGGGATATCATGTTTGTTAGGGATTTCATTTGTTTTTTAATCCACATTATTATTATTTAAAAATTTTACAAGTTGAATCAAAGGCAATATCAAATCTTACTCTTAGCAAAATAAAATTCATTCATTTACAAATAAACTTAAAGGATTAGAAGCTCATGTTTAATTAGGAACTTGAAATTATGTCCAGTTCTGTCTATGATGTATTCTAATATGATAGGAAAACTTTTAATCTAATATATAATGATACAATTCACAGTAAGAAGATTATGATTCGCAGCGATTTATGCATAATATGTCCATAGCTTTATGGGTTTAGTAATTAAAGTTTAAATCATTATCACGCAAACAACTGTGCAGTCTAAAAAATATTAAAAGCATTAGAAAGTAAAATTAAGATTGAGCTACCAATTCTAAAAGAACAAATACTATGCAAATAAGTTGCTTTCAGAATCATCAATGAAAACTACAACACTTTTTTCATAATATGCACTGTCATTATTATGGTAATAAGAAACAACAGAAATATTAAAAGACAGATAAAACAAACTATGGCCTTCAGCTAGACAATAATAACATGGAATATAGATTACAACATATACTAAAAACAAAAATCAAGAGTAGAAACATTGAAAGCTGTTTTATAATTAATTCTAAATTTTGTTTTTAGCTACGAGTCTTCAAGTTGGCAAAATCCTGGCCCACACTGAATATGCTCATCAAGATCATTGGCAACTCGGTGGGCGCCCTGGGCAACCTGACCCTGGTGTTGGCCATCATTGTCTTCATCTTCGCCGTGGTCGGCATGCAGCTGTTTGGAAAGAGCTACAAGGAGTGCGTTTGCAAGATCAATGAGGATTGCACACTCCCGCGCTGGCACATGAATGACTTCTTCCACTCCTTCCTGATCGTGTTCCGGGTGCTGTGTGGAGAGTGGATAGAGACCATGTGGGACTGCATGGAGGTCGCTGGCCAGACCATGTGTCTTATTGTTTACATGATGGTCATGGTGATTGGCAACCTTGTGGTATGTAAGAGCTATTCATATACTTAAATTTTCTATTACAATTATTTTCAGATGTTATTTTTGTCATTTTAAACTTTACTTTATAAACAAAATAATATCTTTAATCCCCTTCACCAGAAAAACCTATATTTATATTTTTTAAACTAACCTCCTAGAAAAAGTCCTACATTATTCTCTCATTTTTGATGGCTTTGTCATACAAATTAAGTCCTCTAACCTTTTAAAACATGAACTGTCTTCAAATATGAAGCTATAGTGGTAAATAATACATGATTAAATTAATGATACCAAGCTAATGGAGCAAGGCCAAAGAGAATATTGGTTATAGGGCCTCAATTCACAAAACTAGCAGCTGGACCAACCTCAGAGTTCTTGCCCCTTCTGACCCATTGACTTAAAAATGGTTTCCATATTGCACAGTGATTACAAAGAATAAATAAAGAGTAGTTTATGCCATATATACATCATGTGAAGTTCAAATTTTAGTGTCCATGCAAAGTTTTATATAAACATGGATATATTCATATGTGTTCTTAATAAAATACTAAAAAGATAACAATTTAAAAGTACCTAAAAGTACTTAGCAAATACAAAAAATTGTTTTCTATGATTCTGTGTCATCCAGGCTTTTTATTCCTGTAACAGACACCTGGCATAAATGTTTAAAAATTGCTATCCATAATGGCAAGGCAACATGTGGAGCCTAGCAGCTCATGGGATGTCAGCCAGGAAGCAGAGAGCACTTTTAGGCTGTAATCTTTCTTCTCTTTTCCAATCTATTCCATTTCTCCCGGCCTATGTAAAAATATGAGG
Source organism: Alexandromys fortis (assembly GCF_014885135.2). NCBI lineage: Eukaryota > Metazoa > Chordata > Mammalia > Rodentia > Cricetidae > Alexandromys > Alexandromys fortis. The sequence goes on from NW_026067899.1 coordinate 5,832,008, forward strand.
TAGATAATTTGGGCTTGAAGACACTTAATATTTAATTGTAGCTCAGTTTTGTTTGTGACTCGCATTTAAAACTTTTAAATATACATACAATTTACATGTCTTCCGCCCTTGGTAAAAATCTAAAACTTGAAATTCACTTGGATACATAATTCAGAAGTAAAGGCAGGAATGAATTGCTTTCAAAAAAAGACCTTGCCCTGACCTCGTTGGCCACTTCTTCCAGGACCTAAGTGATGCTCAATAAAGTCAGCCAATCAGTTTCATTGTCTTGTATGAATTGTGTTCAATGTGTTTAAATCTTGACCTGAATGGTCAGGTACAATGAATGACAGTATAGTGGCAATAGTCTAATTTTCTTGCACACGTTGCTTCCCATGAAAGTAAGTTAAAAGAACGTTTGGGATCCATTAAAGGAATTTGGCTAGCTCACATGACTGAACAAAAACAAAATGGATAAATGACATGATGATCATGATGGGGGATGATTATCTGCTCTCGTGACAATTCCACAGGAGCATTGCGACCCTCTGCTGCCCAAGCCCCCATGTCTGTATGCGGAGAGAGTTCTGACAAAAGCATTAAAAGGTGCTTCACTTTTTTGTCATTGTGGGTTTGTATTGTGACCTATATTTCTGAAAAGTGTACTTCTTTGTATTTCCTGTGTCCCTCTCCCCCCTCCCCCATCTACCCTGCTGTAGGTCTTGAACCTGTTTCTGGCATTATTACTGAGCTCCTTTAGTTCTGACAATCTTACAGCAATTGAAGAAGATACCGATGCAAACAACCTCCAGATAGCAGTGGCCAGGATCAAAAGAGGAATCAATTATGTGAAACGGACCCTACGTGAATTTCTCCTAAAATCGTTCTCCAAAAAACCAAAGGGTCCCAAGGACACAAAGCGAGCAGTAGATCCAAACAACAGAAAAGACAACTATATCTCAAATCGGACACTCGCTGAGATGAGCAAAGATCACAATTTCCACAAAGAAAAGGATAAACTGAGTGGTTTTGGGAGCAGTGTAGACAAAAGCTTTGTGGATGATAATGACTACCAGCCCTTCATTCACAATCCCAGCCTCACGGTGACTGTGCCAATTGCACCTGGGGAATCTGATTTGGAAAACATGAACACTGAAGAACTTAGCAGTGACTCAGATAGCGACTACAGCAAAGAGGTAAGGTCACCTTACATAGATTGTTGCCCTAGCAGTTGGCAGATGAACTAATATTTGAGATGTCTGGTGTTCTCTGGCCTAACGTTGGATATGCCGAGAGAGAGACTGTGTGTGTGTGTGTCATTCCAAACAGCTTGCTGACTGCTTGGATAATATTTTCTTGCTCATTTTTTTTAATAATTGATTTAATCCAGTTTAATTAACAGCTGACTTTCCCATCCTCCATCGCCTTCTTGTGGCCACAGCCTTCGTCTACACCCTAAGATTCCCTTGTCATCTCCATCACTCTTACCTGTACACTCCCTACCTGTCAATTCCAACTAGTCCCTCTGCCTCATGTCTCCTGTAATCTGTGTATGGAAACTAATTTCAGTTCAGTCCACTCCTAATCATGTGCTTCCCATGATAGAGTTTCTGAAGTCTCCTGAAGTATGCATTACATGTAAGGTTTCACACTAAAGACTGAAGCAGCTCTGACCACCACTACTTCCTCCCAGTCTCATCCAAAGCCTCCTGAAAACAAGTAATTTTCCCTGTAAAGCATAAGCATTTTATATCTGTGTTACTTTGCTTGAGATTTCCTTCTGTGGAAAAACTCTGCGTGAATGTTTAAAATTTTAAATCTAAATTCTTCTATTAAGTCATTAGCTCCTAAATCCCAGCTCTCCAAACACTTACCTGTTGAGTTCTTCCTAATTTCTGCTCTAGCTGGCAGAAACTCATCTAATTTTTGAGTCCTATATAATTTTATGCCTCTCTCTTGATTTATTATTTAGATTTGAGTTCCTCCAGGAATTGTGCTGCACTGCGGAGAGAGAGAAGAATCTTACTTTCTTTCAGCCGTACAACGCTACTGTGTGGTTTATATTTTAACCAGCAAGTTAAAATATAAAGAGGTCTGGGTGAAGATATGTTAGGGATTTACTAAACCGTCTAGAGCTTCAGAAACACACGCAGGGACTCAGGTCATATTCCTGAACAGTTCTTGGCTCCAGAGTTCTGGATTCAAGATGTGGCCGAGCCAACTTCAATCTGAAAGGACTAGGGAAAAGACCCCACCAACGCTGCTGCTTCTACGCCATCTGGTGGTGGATAGCAATCTCGTTCAGGAGCAGCTCCACCGTCTACTTCTGCCATGATGTCTCTGTCTTCTGCCCTCTGTAATTACTCATGAGACCCAGAGTTTTCACCTCATCTAACAAGACTACATGTTGTTAAAGATTATTCCAAACAAAGGAACACCTGAAGGGGTTCAAAAAATACACCAAATTAGAGTATATGAAGTTTAAGGATAAGGAACTGTAAATATTTAACCATTTTCATATCTCAGTTTCATATATGTCAGTAAAACAAAGAAAAAAATTTAAAACTATTTTATTCTACAAGTATACAAGTATTATATTCATTTTAGTTGCCTAAACACTATGCAACTAAATAACATTATTTCATTCAGTACTTGAAATAATGTACAAAAGGGATTGAGTTTATTATTTTCTATGACTATGTACCCAGCATTCAGACAGGGATAATTATTTCTTTCATAAATTATAGTCATTAAATATTTTGACCCTTTTAAATATTTGATTTTCAAATTGACCTGAAAAGTTAATGTACACTAAGTAATCATTGATTAAAATAGTAATATCATTTTAATCTGACAGTTTGCAGTTGTGATAATATGCAGGCCATTGCAACCTAGGCAGACTAAACATATTCTATACCAGATCCTGTCATATCCCTTTGAGGGCCCCCAAAATAATTGATGTATGTCTTAAGGCTGGAGAAGGTGGTCCATGAGCCAAACCCTGGCACACAGGGGTAAATTCACTAGCCGACTGTGCCACAGAAGGAAATCGCAGGCCAACAAAGCGTTCATATCCCTTACCTCATCCTCCCATCTCCTCCACTCACTCATCTGTTCAGTATTTATTTCTGTAAATGTGAAAGCCATCATCTCTAAAGGAAACATGAGGTGATGAAATGCATGCACTTTATTGATCTGATAAAAAGTTACTTAAATTTTATATAATCAAAGTTAAATCTTTTATACCAACTTACCGTAATGGTTTTTAAATTGTTCTTGTTTGTATCTCTTTAGATTTTATCGAATTTTTTTTCGCATTCTTTCACTAAAGGGCAGTTTGTATTTTCACTTAGTATTGAACTTTGAAAAGTATTATCGTCCTCACCAGAAAAGCTCTTACTGGCTAAATTTCATTGTTTGTTAGTTCCTATGAGAGGGGTGATGGGCTTGACTCTGCTCTTTTCTCTTTAGGTTCCTGAAGGAAATCACTCTTCTAGAAAATTAGACTTTGATCATTTCTTTTTCTCAGTTTCAAACTCTTTGAAAAATCTTTCCAGCTTTATTGGACAATGAAATTTTTGTCTGGCTGGGCGGTGGTGGTGCACGCCTTTAATCCCAGCACTCGGGAGGCAGAGGCAGGCGGATCTCTGTGAGTTCGAGACCAGCCTGGTCTACAGAGCTAGTTCCAGGACAGGCTCCAAAGCCACAGAGAAACCCTGTCTCGAAAAACCAAAAAAAAAAAAAAAAAAAAAAAAAAAAAAAAAAGAGAGAAAGAAAGAAATTTTTGTCTGAAATATCTAACTTTCATAGGTTTGGAGTATTACTTCCCCGCTGTGATGTCTAAACTCTTGAAGCTAGTTAAACATGACAACTAAAAGTTAGTGGTGAAATGCTTACTTTAGAGTATTTTTCCCACATTACATACTATTACTCTCACCCAGCCCGCAGTGTATATAATCTATTTTCAAAGCATTGCTTGTATTGAAGGGCAAATAAAAAAATTGCTTAGTATATAATAGTGTAAATGTTCATTGGCTGAATAAGAGAACTATAAAACTAAAGGATTGTTTTTATGTCTACTTCAGTGACATTTCATTTATTTTTTATTGTGTTTCAAATATAATACCTAATGGTGAGCCCACAGCATGTATTTCAGACAGAAGCTAAGTTTCTCCTTGCAGGTTTAAGCCCTTACGCACTTGACGTCACAGCTGACTGCTTCCCCATGCTGCCTTCCTCAGCTTCGGAACCTAACCTTCTCCCTTCTACAGGGGTAAAACCACAGTGGAACTCCCCAGGATGCAGCTCTGTGCTTTAACTACGCAGAGACACATGTGACCACTTTTACACAGGTTACCTAAAACCTCATACCTATACGATGTTTCTTCAGTGTCTTGCATGCTGCTCAGCTACAAAATCTTTCTGCCTGACCCATTGCAAGAAAATAGAAAAGCATACAATTGTTCCATCGACGAATCTACGTCACAGCATGTCACTGGGGTTATTCCATCGTTTTTTTTGTGACTTTCTTGATTACTTTTGGTATATCTTTCTTGTTCTGAACTGATTTCAAGTGCATGATCTATATGACGCTATGGGATGGATTATAAAAGTAAGATACCATAGTAAATGACCTTTTAAATCATATTTAACATAAACCCACTCTCAGCTTAAAAAATTGAGTATATTAACGGTTTTATTGAACTAAAATTTAATGGAGGAATATTTTAGACATTAACACTAAAATCATATAGAAAGGGACCATTTTTTCTAGCTCTGTATTCACAGATAGGAAATGAAGACTCAGCATTTCTGATTTCAGAGTGCATTTCCAGGAAAATAAGAGCACAGCTGACGAACCCAACATCTAAGTTTAAATTTTGAGTAATTTTGAAATGATTTGGCGAATATTACCACTTTATTTTTATAATCAATTCAGAACCTTAGATTAGACATGTTTATTCATTTTTAAACACAATCAAGTAAATGTTAATGAGCTATGCCTACCAAGGAGAAATAAATGTTTAAAACGTGTCATTTAATTCCAGAAGTAGTATCACCTACTGATAAAAATCCATTTCTGCTTCTACACAGAACTGCCTCTGCTTCTAGTTTAAAAAAAAAAAAAAAAAAAAAAAAAAAAGATAAGTGAGAACTTCAGCTCTGTTTCGCTGAGACAGAGACACTTTTGCTAAGGTTATGAACGATAACATAGGCTGCTTTATCTAAATTCTCTAATTTATATTTCAAAAATAAATTGCTTTGACATCAAGTAAAATTTTTTAGTTTTAGTATAATCTTTGAAAGACTGAGTAATAAAGCCATATTAAGAATCTTGCCTATTTTATAATCCAATTCATATTTTTACTTTCTCTGTCATGTTGAAATGTTCGTATTATTTGTTGTCCATTGTGCAGTGAAGAAAGCAAAAGTGTTATCCTGAAACAGTCACATTCTAGGAACAAGGACACTAACAATTTACAAGGAAAAAGAAAAAAAAATATAAACAAAAACTCTGATATTTTAGTGTCCTGTATATGTGAAGTTATTGTTTACAGTTAAAAGAAATAATTTCCTTTTCTCGATTGCTAGCGATTTGAATTCAATGATCTTAAAGAAAACTATTTCACAATGTAATAAGTATCCTTCAATTAGATCATGAATAAAATATGCATGTATAAAGCAGCACTTATATAGATATAGTAGAGCATCCAGTATTTCAAAAATTTTCAGAAACGCACTTACATGTACTTATATATGTACACATAAATATATATGTTGCTTACATATATGTTTATATTGTGAATTCATAAATTTTTGCCAAACTAATGTTATAGAAGATGCAGTACATATCAAGAAATTATATTCCTGGGGATGGAGAGGTGACTTGGTGGTTAAGAGTGCTTACTTCTCTTCTAGAGGGTCTCTGCTCAGTTCCAAGCACCCATGTCAGGTTTCTTAGAGCTGCCTACAACTCAACTTGGGGAATTCGATGCCCTTGTTCTGGTCTCAGAAAGCATTACATTAATATGCTAATACAGACACACTTAAATACCCATAGAATAATGGTTCAAGATGTTGACAAAGTAAAAGCAGAGCTTTTCACTTTCACAGGGTGACTTGAAATATGATGCTTTGAGGAAAGGCTGTATGAAGGTTAGGAAAAACATGTTTCATGAATGAAAACTTTGTATTTTACAATATTAGAAATTCTTATGTTGAGAAAACTGGTAATTATTCTTGTCTTTGGCATTTTCCCATCCTGATCTTCACTTAGAGGATGACGAAATTGTAAAAAAAGATACAAATCATTTGTTTTTTTTTCTTTCTGATTTGTTTTGCATTTAAGAACAATATATGAAACAGTTTGAGAGCCAGATAGTAGTGGCGCACGCCTTTAATCCCAGCACTCGGGAGGCAGAGGGAGGCAGATCTCTGTGAGTTCGAGGCCAGCCTGGTCTACAGAGCTAGTTCCAGGACAGACACCAACGCTACGGAGAAACCTTGTCTTGGGGGGGGGGGGGGAACAGTTTGAGGCTTTCAGTCTATACTTACACCTCACATTCAAATTTTCACCTTTGCTTAGCTTAAATCCTTGCCAACCCACTTGGAATTTCAACAGGTGTCAGTTGTGATAACATTTGCTAAATGCTTTTAGAATATTTTCTATCAATAGTCATCGTGGTCATTCTTTGATACCACACGGAAGCCTTGAAACTTTTATTAGGGAGAGCCCCTCCTTTTTTAGTTACTATAAAGTTTGAAGGCTTCACTACTACATTTAGAAAAGAAATATGCAGCCTTCAAACTCCTTATGTTTCCAAATGTTGCTTTTGTTTGTTCATGCTTTTAGCCAAAATCTCACCATTTAGTTGTATCAGTTGTTGTACATTGGATATAGAGTGGCCTTGTAGAAGATGCTGAGGGAAGTCACGACTCAGTAAGTTGTTGGCTTTCTTTTAAATCTTCTTGACAGTGGCTAAGGCTGCTTTTATGATTTCTTTAGCATCTGAAACTACTTGCCATGTAGACTGTGTGAGTTATTACTGCTAATAACTGAGTAGAAGTCTGATCCCTGGGATGTCAACAAATCTTTCTGATAGCAGAAATGAGGAAATCTTGAAAAGAAAATAATAAAACAAAAGGGATGCTTAGTAAAAGAAGAAGAATTTTGGTCGCTTATAATTAAGATGTAATGTATCATTTTGCTGCAATTTTGTTGTTGTTGTTTAAAACCAGTTCTTTCTTTTCAGTTTGCTTCTCTCGACCTTCTTGCTCTCCCTTCCTTCCCACTGTTTTCATAACAGGGTAAAATAAATTTTCTAGGCCTTGCTACATAAACAATATATCTTTCCTTGTGTGAGGCAAATAGATTCAAGATGTGTAATTATTCTAAATGTAGCATATATCTGGGATGCCTTCTGTGTCAGACGTACTCTGAGAAATGTTGTTGAGTTCTGCATTTTCTATAGTGCATGCTATGTATTTTCTGGTTTTCTGCTTTTGAGTGAAAGATTGTTGTCTTTAGATAGTCATACTTGGAAGTTTATGAATCAAGAAAGAATCAAGTAGCAGTGACTGTTTTCCATTGTATCGTGAAGTAGTCTTTTGGTGCTAATGCCTGTGTTAGGGTTTAAAAGTAATAAATGTGTCTGAAATTAACATAGGGAGGAATTTTTTTAATATGGTGAATATTTAACATGTCTTTCCTCACATTCAACATAATGAAAAACACAAAGGCAAATGAAAGAGAAAACTGTGAAATTTAATAAACCTTTTGGTTTTAACATATTTTCAATAATATAAGGGGATAGTTGTATAGTTGTGTAGCTATACAAGTTTAAAATGATGATAAAGATGCATTCCCAACCACTAAGTTAGATACACAGCAGTAGATAGATGATAGATAGATAGATAGATAGATAGATAGATAGATAGATAGATAGACAGGTAAATAGTGATAGACAGATAGAGATAGATAGATAGATGATAGATAGATAGATAGATAGATAGATAGGATAGAGATATAGATATATAGGTTTTACATTAGCTATTTCAATAGGGTTGTGTCAAGAAGGAAGTGGAGATGACTTGTATAATTCTGAATCAAGTGCATATTTCACAGAAGGAAAGAAATACTATTAAAATGCACTTGTAGTCAAGGCATAGAAGAAAGGAAGGCTAACTCTGGTAAGCTTTATAACTTATATTAATAGTGAAAGCCTAAACCTTGTAGAAATAGCATATACATTGAAATATTAATTTAATAAGATGTTTCTAATTCTTCACCCTGGTTATTAAAAAGACCACCAATAATCCATGCCTATATTACTAATGACTGATGTGTGATTATTATAACAATGCATTTAAAAAGAACTTCAATGTCCATCTTAAAATTGAATACTTTAAATAAAACCTATGATATTAATGCAAATTTATTGTCAAAAGAATCATTGAAATGGAGTATCTTTTTTCATCTTAGCACCTTAATGTGCTTAAACAATTCTCCCAAACTTAAATTATCGTCTTAATAAGGGAGTCACTGTCATGATAGGTGGTAGTTTTTCATTTTTATGTATCATTTAGAAAGCGAGGAGGAGAAATGAACTCTTCCATTGTGAGATGCTCTACCCCTTTATAAACCAATATTATGAATTTACCTGAGTTTTGCTGAAGTTACTGTATGTACTGTACCTGAAACCTTCTGTGTATGTGTGTATATGTGCAGACATACTACTCGATCATAAAGTTAGGGAGGGGAACTCGGCTACATTATGATCAGCAGAATGGTCATAATGACGAGTTCATTGCTCTCCTGTGTGAGTCTACTGTGTTTAAGTCCATTGACTTTTTGTTTCAGCATTTGCATGTGATGCTCCCTTAAGTAGCCACATCTTTTGCCTTCAAAAGAAATACTTTATGATCTCCTCCTCCATGCAATAAAATCTGAGATTAAGATGGGTGTTGGTAGGGTCTTTAACATTTGGATTCCAATACGGTTTACATTTTATATTTGTCTTGTTTAAAGACTTTCTATCTATAGCATCCTGCTACCTATTCTGTCCTAAAAGGAAATAGAGCATATTGGGATATTATTGTACAATTTTTAAAATCCCAGCTACTTAAAATCTTTTTCTGGCAACTATCAGCTCTGTCCTTTTAGTCATGTGGGACTGGCAACTTGTCACTTTTGTGTCGTGTTCCCCAGAGGTAAGTTTTCCCTAAAAAATAACTTCACATAAGTCCATAATAAACGCAATATTTATGGCAAATAATTTCTCAAATTTTAGCTAAAATAAAATGCTGTCTTCTGCCAGCTTTGTCCAAATGACTACTTACTGGCATTATGAGATTTATATTTCTGCAGGATGTGTAGATAGAACGATCAATTTTAGGTGTGCCATAGGGTAACTTGATCTCAACATGTGTTTCTATGTGGTCATCATGCTGTTAGACATTTTTCATGACACTTTGCATGACTGGTCATTAAATGAGGCTTAACTGTCATATTTGAACATTCAATAAATGACCTCTTTGGTTGGGGTGGTGAATTCCTTTTTTAGAGACGGAACCGATCCAGTTCCTCCGAGTGCAGCACAGTTGATAACCCTCTGCCAGAAGGAGAAGAAGCAGAAGCTGAGCCCGTAAATCCAGATGAGCCAGAGGCATGTTTTACGGATGGTAAGGGAAAAACTGAAAACTCTCACATTCACTATGTTTTGAAGTTTGTCTTAGTTTGTAATGCTGCAGGGGACTATTTGCAAAACAGGGATTTCCTATTCTTCCAACATGGCTTTCTTAGGAAGTACCCTATGGCATTAGTGAATTAAGCAAAGACACTGGGAAATAAAGGGATCTACACTACAGTGATACACACATTTTTAAAAATATATATTGAATTTATTTTATATGAGAAATAAAAGAGCATTATAACCTGTCAATATATATTGTGTTTACAGGAATTAGTGCTTTGAGTATTTTCATGAAGTTCTGTTAAGAGAGGTTAGGTTAAAAATATTTAACGTTTTCATTCTGTCAAACCAGCTGGTAGCTGTCTGCAATCCCAGTAATTGGGAGATGGTGGCAAAAGTATGGGGAAGTTGAGAGCTTAACTTCATGTAGCCTGGGTTACAGAAGAATTTGTCTTAGAACAAACCAAAACAAAAAAAAAATGCATCCAAATGTATGACTTCTGTCTTAACAAGTTTTTTAACAGCCTTGTAAAAATAATTTGTACAATTATTTGCTGTCAAGATTTCTCCTGTATAGTTTAGGAATGACACTTACTTAAAATTTGAGTATAATTAGAATGAAATTGAACTAATCAAATAATTTAACTCTTTAAACGGGGGTAGCATTAGGCCCACAGGGAATATTTGTTGAGAAAGCCAACAGAAAAATCAAAGGAAGCAGAGAGATGCTAAATTAAATTGGTACTTTCACCAAAGATGGGTTGGGAGATTTGGTTTGTTTGCTAGTTTGTTTTATTTCTTTGTTTATTTTGCTGTTCATTGCTCAAATCTATTCATTCTTCTCTGATTCTTACTTTCACTTTACTGGTGCGTTTTATCAACTTGCTTTCTGTCTTTCTTTTGCTTCATTTTTTTCCCTCTCTTATGTCATGTCTTTCATTAGTTCTATGTGTGGCTTTATAATTCAAGTCTTTCTGCTCATTCCATAGGTGTCATGATGCTATTCACTGTTCTTAATGTCTTAGAAATCAATTCATTATAAATATGACCAACCAATTAATAATGGGTATGACATAATTTATGGTTGTACTTGCTCCTATACTCCTTTGGAGTTATTCAATTAGTAAATTATATCATCAGAATCTGAGTTAACGTGTAACTTCTTTTTTAAAAAATCATGAGTTTTCAGCTAATTTGGTAGGCGGAGCCAATTTATGTTCTTTTAAAAATATTCTCAGCTCATCAACTCTTTGTACAGATAACTCATTACCAATTCTCACTTTAGTATAGAATGGGCAACCCATTCAGTCTTTTATTTTCTTTATTTTGAGAGGAAATTGTGAATGAAACATTTGTTTTAAAACAAGTAGACGTTTTGAATGAGAGTACTAAAGAGCTTGTTCTCCTAATCAGTTTTAAATATTGATCATGCTGTAATATTCTTGGGCCATCTGTCTTTGGATAGTTTCTTTGTTATCGGGGATCATTGGTTTAACATGATGAAACCCAGCTTAGACTTTATGTAAGATATCATAAACCCCCCAAAAGACAAAGACTTGATGCTCTGGGACTCATTAGACTGTTTAGAGATTCTGTTGTGTTTACGTTTAATTGATAGTCATTCTAAAGAGAAGATGTGATAGCCTTACTAACCAGCGAGGCTGGAAGTCCCTGGGGATTTGCCTTTGCCTGAAAGTCAGGCAGGCGACTGAGCACTCCTGCCTCAAATAAAGAGAAATCTCTAGGGTCTGATAAACCCTAGGGGCAGTCTTTGTGAGGCTTTACCTCTGGCAAAACTTTCCTTACTTTTCTAATTACAATGCAGTGTGTTTTTATTTCTGTAGTTATAAAAAACAATGTTTCTTTCGATTTTGAGACTGGCAAAAATGCCTCCAACAAAGCAAAATCTTTATTATGGTTAACTTTCTCCTACAACAATTCTAGTCTTTAAGATAATTCTGGTTATTTATTTATTTTTCTATCAACTTGAACATTTTAATAAAATCTTAAACTCTGTAATAATGATTTTTCTGGCCCCTTTCATTCAGATTTACGTTCGCCTATCCATCACCTCTCCACTGTGGCCTCTTGGCTTTCCGTGAATACCATGTGGCACACCCTGTTTCCTCTTTCCACTAGTCCAGCAGTATTCAGATCAATGCTTAACAGCTTGTTGTCCAAGAGAAAAAAGGTGTGCTTGCACACAGCATTCTCATGGAGATTAGATTCATGTATATCTCTTTTAGTGTCCGCATTGTTGTCTAAGTTCTCTGGGATTGTGATTTGTAGGCTGGCTTTCTTTGCTTTATGTTTAAAAGTCACTTATGAATGAGCACATGTGATAATTGTCTTCCTGTGTCTGGGTTACCTTGCTCAAAATAATGTTTTCTAGTTCCATCCATTTTCCTGCAAAATTCAAGATGTTGTTACTTTTTTCTGCTGTGTAGTACTCCATTGTGTAAATGTACCACATTTTCCTTATCCATTCTTCAGTCGAGGGGCATTTAGATATCGCAAATCTCTTGTTGCTTTAGTTTCTTGTTCTTTCCCATTGACAAGGATACTTAGTGCATTATAACCTATAAGCTCAATGACTTTCAGTGTCTCTTCTACTTACTAGCAGCACACAGTGTTGAGGATATCAAGTTAAATGCCTCTCATTTTTTCCTTGTAATCCATCACTTACTCCTCAACCTCTATACTATATGATCTAATTCTCTGAGGCAGAATGAAATTGCGTCACAATCTGTCCAATTCCTCTAACCATGTATCTTTCACATGAGTCTCTAAAAATATCACTTTCATAATTGTGAACTGTTTTAATTCCCCCAAATGACTGCTTGTTGCACATTTGTAGGGGATCTCCTTTCAAGCTTTTGCTTTTATTGCAACAAAACTCTTTCTCCTACTGGTATCTTAATTCATTTTGGGCTTCTGCCTCTTCCAGCAAGCCTCTTACTACCTATTTTTCAAAACATAAACCAGATTATGTGGACTTCTGTTCTTCAAAAATGACATCTACGTGGCTGATGTTAGTTGTTTACCCATTTAATCATTAACTTCTGTGTTTATTTAACCTAAATAAGATCAAAATCTTATGGAAAAGAAACTATATGCAAGCACACACTAAAACACTTGATGGAAAAACGAATAAACAAGCCCAAATATTTTAAATAAAATTGCTGTTAGCAGAGAAAAATGTAGAGCTCAATAAAAATCAATAAAAAAATTGCTCTCAGTTTCTCATAGCAAGGTAATTTAATAAGGTAATCCCAAGTATTTTTTTACCCTAGAATAGATAAAACATATTTATCTGCATCTTCTAGTGACTTTTGCTTTTTTTATCTTTCTTTAAAGACTTCCCATTACTTTTCTCAATATTTTATCAGAATACCTTTTTTCAAAATGTTTTGTGCTTGTGTTTACTTTTGCTATTGAGTCAGGTTTTGATGTACACCAGGCTAGCATCAAATTCCGTATATTATCAAGGATGTCATTCAACTTCCTATCCTTTTGCAGAGATTGCATGTGTGCAGGCTCACCACCCCAACCTGTTTGCATGCAGTTCTGGGGACCAAACACCATACCAATTAAACGACACTCTCAGTCCCTCAAAAGTTTTAAACTGAGAAGTAGAATCATGTTGAATTACATTTTCTGTAAGCAACAAAAAGCCTTGAAATTAATTTTGCTTCAGTGTTAGGCTTGTTCCATTCATTCGCAAATTTCTCCGCTAAACGATCTAAATGGTGTGGGAGAAATCAAGACGTCAGAAAATCGCAGGTGACAATATATTCCGAATCGAAGAGAATTTGCAGATGCTAAACAATGCCGTCAGAGTTAGAAAATGAGAGAAGGTGGTATCTTGAGACATTAAAATGTAAAAATGATGGGATCGTGGGAGAGTGTTTCCCCTTGGTAATGGATTTCAAGCATCAGGGTGTTCTACACATGTCTTTCTTGCCAGGCTGTGTTCGGAGATTTCCATGCTGCCAAGTGAATGTAGACTCTGGGAAAGGGAAAGTCTGGTGGACCATCAGGAAGACCTGCTACAGGATAGTTGAACACAGCTGGTTCGAAAGCTTTATCGTTCTCATGATCTTGCTCAGCAGCGGAGCTCTGGTAGGTCGGCTACTCTCTGGATTCACAAAAACGATTATCTTTATATGCAAAAAGGAAAAGTAAGTATGGCAAGCTTTGCTGAAAATTAATCCTTAGACTTTCGTGAACATGGTTCATTCGCATTTCTTTCTTAGCATTATTGTCCAATGACTATATANGAAAGATGCCCCATGTTTCCTATGTCACTCTTTCAAAAAAGAATAGGATACCTAAAATGTATATTTCATTGGGACAGATTTTTTTATTTATACTTATATAGCCACTGACTTAAGATTTAGTTTATATTTTAGCTATGTGCTCCGTGTGCACGTGTGCATGTGTGAGAGTGTGACAAGATGCCACCCTACAGATGCCATAAAGGGACACCTGGTTCATTGAACTGGAGTTACAGATGATTGTGAGCCACCCACTGTGGGTGCTCTGAGCCAAATTTAGGCCCTCTGCCAGAGCAATGTGTTCTTGACCTCCAGCAGTCTCTGTAGCCCCAGAGGTACTGATCTTTGAGTGTTAATTTTGTATTCTGCAATGATGTTTGAAGTGCTTATCAGCTATCTGCAAGTGGGGATAATCTTACCTCTATTTCAAGGTTTCTCTTCTATTTCTTCTCTTGTCATATTGATCTAAGTGGTATTTATGACCCTATATTGTATAGGAATGGAGTTTGTGGGCTTGTATTCTTCCTGGTTCTGGTAGAAACACTTTGAGGTTTGCTCCATTTAGTGTGATGCTGACTCAAGGTTTGTAGTGCATAGTGTTTATCATGTTGAAGAATATTCCCTCCCTCCCTAGCCTTTTACCATGAAGGGATTTGGGATTTTGTCAAAGATCTTTTCTTCATTTTTTTGACATATTCATGTGATTTATGTCTGAGCTGATTTATTTGATGAATTACATTTATTTTTGTATGTATGTTGGACTAACCCTGCGTCTGTGGAATGAAGCCAACTTGGTCATGATGAATGATCTTTTTGATATGATTTTGAATGATATTTGCAAGTAATTTTCTGGTAATTTTTGCATCTGTGTCTATCAAGGAGAAAGGCTTGTAATTTCCCTTTCTGTGATGTCTTTGAGGACCATCCACTACTGATATACTATGTGAGAGTAGACAGGAGCCACAAAGCACTGCCTTTCTTAACAAGTCTAGTCTCCTAAAATTAGAAACGAATGTGTGACCTGAATGTAAATCAAAATCCTAATAATATTATATCTTAATAACTAGTAAAGTCTCTCAAGTTTATTATAGTCTAAGTCATATCTGTAACCAGAGAACAGGTTAAAAGGATTAGAGTTTTAAATAAACTTTAACACAAAATATCTAAAAAGGAGAATGGTATTTTGGAAGAGGGCATCTCCTAAGAATTAAGTGACTCACATAAAGACAGGAAACAGGAATCTCCATTAGTTGGTGTCTGGTTAAGGACTTTACCAAGTAAGGTAGTCTTTTGAAATTCCTGTCGTTAATCCTTAGATTCACTAGAGATAAACCAGTTCTACAATTCTGAGTCAAATTTAAAGCAAGCTTTAATTAAATACTGGCGTGGTAAACAGACTCCGGCCAGGTCCATCCCTGGATTCCTGGGAAATGGCAGCAAAGTCACATTTTGCAGAGCCTTAAAAAGGCAAAACCCACAATTCACTGCATTTCCCATCAGGTCCAATTAGGGACAAACATACATCCTGACATACTTCCTGCCCGTGTATACCCTGCCCGCACGTGATCAAACACATCCTCTGTAAACAAACTTGTTTAGGGGAGTGATAACAAGTGACTTGTTATTTCCCAAGAACCATAGCTCCCAACATTCCAGAAAGTTATCTATCCTTAGGCAAGTGGGGCTTACAGGTTAACTTTGACTTTTACCTTGTCGGCAAAATAAACGCAAATCATGGCTATACTATAGTAACGAATTACTATATGTTATAGTTTTGATATATATTCCTCTCATTAAATTTTCAAACAACCCTAAGATATTATAAATATTTTCCTTGCTTAACAAAGAAGGAAACTAAATACAGGGTTTAAAATGTTTCTTTATATCTCAAATATAGTAAATGTCAAGGGTTTTTGTTTAACGCCACTTTTTCTTAACCCAGCAGACGAGAATACACCTAAAAGAAAAAGAAAAAAGTAGGACCTGAAGTAACTAATCATGACACCTAAATCCCAAATCTTTCCTTGCCTTTATGCTTCTGCATCCACAAAGTTGTCCTGGACGTTGAGACCCTGCATCTGTCTGAGTCCTGTCACAGTGATTCTGACACCAGTCACAGTGAGGTCAAGCAGAGCATTTTGTCTCATCTTTGAGACTCACTACCCCTCACACTGAACCTGTACCCCAATTCTAAGAGCACACTTCTTCTTTGGCACCAAACCCTTTCCTTGTCATGTTTTAGAGCTATGGTTTCTGTTTAGGAGCCTTGTATGAGTTTTCAGGACTGGGCAAAAGGCGCAGGAAAACGTTGAGAGCTAGACTAGCACACGCACACGCACACACACACACACACACACACACACACACACACACACACACTTCTAGCCTGCTGACTTTCACAACATGAGCCAGTGTTGTACATCTTAGCAGATCTGCCCGTTCTCTCTGTCCTAGTTCCTCAGTCTGCCTCAATATTGCTGTCAGTAGTTGAAAAAAGAATGTGCTAAGGATGACTTTTAAAGTATTAATTTTTTTGAGGGGGTGGATGAGAGGGTAAGAATGGATCAAGTCCATGACCATGGACGGGTAATACAATGTTAATCACCAAAGTTATGCTATTTAGCTCTCATTTTTTTTTCCCAAAAAAAGTGGTTAGTGCTTTCACATGGAAGAGAAAACTCTAGTAATTAAGATGGTTTTGATAAGTAGCCATTTTAAATACCTTCATTAGTTCACTCTTAAGATCAATTATAATTATTTCCCAAAGAATTTAAGGCTATGACTACTGTGTCATTCCTCTTATTTAAAAGTTCTTGCAGAATGTAAATGCTACTTGCATGAAGAAAACAAAACAAAACAAAGGAGGTTCCTAACCCTTTGGGGTGGGTGTGAAGTAGTGTGGAGGATTTACAAAGGTTTGCAAGAGAGCTGAGCCTGGAATGCGGGTCTAAAAGGATCAGTACTCTTTCCATTTGGATGGGGACAGGTGAAGTAAGAACCCTTGGGTCTTAGAGACCTGATTCTTCAGAGGATTACTTGCAGTATGTAATCACATTCTTTTGCAGTCCTTTTGCCTTTGGCGACAATGAAAAGAATGTCAGAACCACCTGTTCTGCAGTAGCTGCAAACCAGAGTCAAGTAGCAGTCTGCTTTCACACAATTGTTTCCTGTGATGTGTCTACCCGGATTACATTTCCTGCTTCTCTGGTGAAATATAAATTTTAGACTGGACAGGAATTAAAATTCGAATGCTGTTTCCACAGGCTTTTGAAGACATATACATTGAAAAGAAAAAGACCATTAAGATTATTTTGGAGTATGCTGACAAGATATTCACCTACATCTTCATCCTGGAGATGCTTCTCAAATGGGTGGCTTATGGCTATAAAACATATTTCACCAATGCCTGGTGTTGGCTGGACTTCTTAATTGTTGATGTAAGTATTTTAGAATAAACTGTAAAGGATTGTCTATTCTAAATGTTCTGTTTTCACTAATGTTTTTTCAATGTTATCATCTTGCCATCTTATTTTACTTTAAGGCCAGGCATTTATGTTTTTAAGAATATTAATGTAGGCCATGGAGATATACCTGTGATGAATAGAGGAATAATCTTTCAGCAAATGTAACTTGTCTTCCATACTACTCCATCAAATGCTTGTAACATATGTTTGTATATGTTTCCCAAAATACAAAAGAAATGGTATTTTAAAAACATACATAATTTGAGCCTAGAGAGATAGCTCAAGGGTTAAGAACACTGGCTTCTCTTCCAGGGCATCCAGTAATGATTTCTAGCCTTTGTATGTTGACTCACAGCCTTCTATAATTCCTGTCACAGGCACTCTGATGCACTCTTTTGGTACTGAACACACACGGTGAACAGACATACCTGTGATTAAAATCCTACACATAATTAAAGCAGAAATAATTTTCTTTAAAATGTGCATGATTTGAATATCATTCTGGTTAATATTTAACAAAAAAAAAATGGAAGACCAGAGAATCTTTGAGAGGAAGGAACAGAAAAGGACAGATGAATGTTTCTAGGGGAGAAAAGACACTAATTTTCACAAGATAAAATTTAGAGATGAAGGGGAGATAGTCAAGCTATCTGACATAGTAGCTGAAATTTAGGTAAGAATTTAGGGTTAAGTCTGACTTGGTGTTAGATGGAAAGAAAGGCTGAGGAATGTTCATCTCGGTCACATTGATGAAGAAAACAAAATGAGTCATTATTGTTCTTCTCTCAAACGTCAAGCTACCACCCCTCCAGAAGGGCAGCAAAGCACAGAAGTCAACACTACTTAAACAAGTCCAGAGACTGATTTAGGACTTGTATATTGGAAAATGCTTAAGTTGGAAAATGCTTAAGTATACTTTATTTTACATGCCATTTTTAATGTAAGACAAAATGATTTGGGAGCTAGGGATAGAACTCAATTATAGGGTGTCTGCCTACCATGCGTGAGGCACTAGTTTCAATATTCAGCAGAAAAATAGAGAAGGAGATGGTGAGTTTCTATCATTGCTTCTTTATTTGTTGACAATTCCATATACATGTATGCTAATTACTCTCCTCCCTTTGCCATCTCCTCAATTGCCTGTAGTTCTTTGTGTAGGGTGGAGGGTTCTTCAACTTCCAGCACTCCCCCTGCTACAGTCCACTTGGTGTATCCCTGATTGTTGTCTTTGTTCAACTCTTAAGTTTAGGCAGTCATGTTAGTCAAACTCTCTGTTGTACTTTCTGATATTCCTACAACTTTATGTATTTAGGAACATACACATGCACATTCTCTCTCTCTCTCTCTCTCTCTCTCTCTCTCTCTCTCTCTCTCTCACACACACACACACACACACACACACACACACACAGAGAGAGAGAGAGAGAGAGAGAGAGAGAGAGAGAGAGAGAGAGAGAGAGAGAGAGAGAGAGAGAGAGATTTATGTAACAACAATCAACAGAAAAAAAAGAGGTCATAAATTTGAATAGAGTGAGGAGGGGTATATCGTTAATCCCACAGATGCAAGTAAAAAGACCACTGACCTAAATCATTATGACCAAATTAATTAAAGTAAGCAATTAAGCAAGCTTCTTTTTTTTTCATGTTTGTGGGCTGTCTCTCCTTAAAAGTGGAGCTTAAAGGATTTTCCTGGGACATTGGAAAGATAAAAACATGTTAAAGTCCAGGTGTTTGAGTTTCTAAACGGAGGACTTGGCAGGCTAACAGGTGATATTACAGAAACAGAACGTAACAACTTCCTCAAACAAAGAAATGCTTGCAAGGTGGTCATACAAGGTAATCATAACAAGAGAAAGTCATAATAACCTTTGAAACAAAGGTATGGTTGCTCTTTCCTAGAACAGGCAGTACAGAGCCATTTGTCGTTAAGGTTACAGGTGGTACAAAGCAGATTTGAGAAACAGATTTCTAGTTTGTCTTTACTATGAGACGGCTTTCAAGCCTAAGATGAAGGCAGACTGCTTTATCAATGTGAGAGGGTTCGGAGGTAGGAAAGAGAAGGGTGAAATGATTTAACTATTATAATTTCAAAATATAAAGGAAATCCTTTTTTAAAAAAAAGGTGTGAGAGGACATGGACATGTATTCTCAGCTATTGAATGGAGTGCAGAGTTCTTCGAGTTTATCAGTATGCACTATCAGAACATTCAATACCAGCTTGAAGAACCATTCTACTATTTCATTATAGATTTCAAGTGTTAAGTAATAATTTTAGAATCTTTTTTATGAAAAAGAGAGCATACCTTTTTCCTTAGGTGGGAAATAATGAGCATGCATGACAGAATCAATTCAGGAGTGAGGAGTAATGGGTCCTACTAGCTATAGGATATTAAAAATGTATGCTCCACTTAGTGAGCTATTCCAAATTGAATACACAAGGGCATGAGTTTCACAGAGCACTTTACCTGTTTCAAGTAGTGGCCATTAACTTCTAAGCAATGAAGTTTTACTCTCTAAACAATTAAACAGAAATTGACCTGAATCCAATCCTCTAGAAATACGGAGCCTCTGACATTACATTAGCTGTGTTTAAGACTTGCTTGGCTCTTAGAAGCAGTGCCCCTTGCAGTAAATAATAAACCGAAATTACCCAGAAATTGAATGCACTAGAGATACAGATTTTGTTTCATGGAAGAACTCAATGCTCTGCTCCAAAATGAATGTTGATTTCTTTCCTGCAAGTGTTCTTTCTTTTAAGATAGAACATGAAAAGAATTATTACATATTCCTGTAGGGTGGCCGTCATAGCTGCTAGACCTAACATGATGCAATTATTATAATTTTTTAAAATTTTATTTATTTCTTTATTAATTAATTAAAGATTTCTGTCTCTTCCCCACCGCCGCCTCCCCTTTCCCTCCCCCTCCCCAATCAAGTCCTCCTCCCTCGTCAGCCCAATTATTATAAATTTATATTTATTGTTAAGCAGTGAATTATGTAGCCATACTCTATCTTCAATGTAGCTCAAAATTCTTCCCATAAGTTATTACAGACTGATCTGTGGTGACAGTCCTGACAAACCAAAGCCGAAAGCAATATTATTTTAAAACTGTGTCCATCACCATCATGAACCTTCAGGTGGTTTCCAAATACAGATTATACTCATGTTCAGATCCATTTAGCCTTTAAAATACTTTTATTATTGCCTTGAAAGCACACTTAAGTTTGACATCGGTTTCATTTTAATAGACAACTCATTGGTTGCTGTAATTAAATTTTCTGTTTTAATAAACAGATAGGTAACCAGTAATTATGAAATACAAAGTTGTGTTGTTGTTTCTATTTAAGGGTAGTAATTAGCCTTTCTTCCTCCTATTATTTCCTCTTTTGGTTAACCTTCCGTAAGATCTATTTTCTTTTAAAATTTTCTTCCTTACCAAGCAGGAGTGTGCTGACTAGAGAATTTTATTAGGACAATTACATTCTTCTTTTTCTTTCTCTTTGTGAGATTTAGAATTGAATTTTCATTTCTGTATTCTGTCTCTTCACTAAAATAGTTACTGAGGGTGTCATTTTTTTTGCAGGTATCTCTGGTTACTTTAGTAGCCACCACTCTTGGCTACTCAGACCTTGGCCCCATTAAATCCCTGAGGACGCTGAGGGCTCTAAGACCCCTGAGAGCCTTGTCTAGATTTGAAGGAATGAGGGTAAGAAAAACACTAAACTCCTTGTTGTAAAATCCTTATTGTTTAAGTATGGCATGGAATAGTTCTAAAATAAGTGTGTAGTTATTGTGAACTATCACTGAATACATAAGTGTACATATACATAACATATGTAATGTGTTTATATCTAGTAATTACACATAGAATTTTAGAGTGCCTACTAATTAACAAAGTAATAAACGATACTATAATTCTTCCTTCATGTAATATAGGTAGAAAAATCACATGATCCTAATAAGTGGCCTCTCCTTTTAAAGTGGAGATTTTTCTATGCTAGAGTTAAATGATGAGATCATGAGCAGTCCTGATACAATTTCTCATATATAAACCAATGATTTGCCTCATCAGATATCCAAATAATTTTTGATAAAGGAACAACCTTAGTCAGGGAGCATAAGAAAGGATAAGAGGGTAAGGTAACATTAGCCATTATGTCTAATTTCATGCTCAAAGTAATGATGATTCAAATTCCGTGGAATTGTATCAAAATTACATTCAAAGAAATCTAAGTACCAAGAGTTTAGTTCATTGGTAATATGCTGCGTAATAGCCCCAGAAGAGACTAATTCCCTAGAAACAACGTGATACAAGCAGTAACTAGAGTCAGCCTAGTTTTAAGGGTTGTATTAAACCAGGAACTTCTTCCTAACACCCATATCAGATAATGCCTCTATTTTTTTGCACTTAGCTCAAGTAATTATTTATTGCTATTCTTCAATTTCTTCTTCTTCAGATTTATGTGATTCCTCAGCCTATATTGTTTGTTCACCTTGGAGTGCTTTTATCTCGTTTTCATCCCTAACTCACCGATTTGAGTATAGTAGACAGCATAGCGTCAATACAAGCACCTCACCATTAAACTGCATTTGAATTTACCTTGTCTGTTCAACGCAAGACATACCCAAGCATCCTCTCACCTATGACCACATACTCACCATTCCCATCATATTTTACTCACTTGCTTCTTTACTTGCAACCTCAGAGCAACTTAACATGGAGACCAGTCTGGCTCATGTGTTTTAGATAATTCAATACTGGCAAGCTGTCAGCATTGCCTGGGAATTTTCAGAAATGCAGACTTCTAACTCAGTCTGCCTAGCCACTTTCAAAACTGAGAAAAGAAGGTCATGATTGAGAGACTAGCCTAGGCCATGTAGTGAGATCACATCTCAGAGAACCAAGAACTAGAGAGGTAGCTCCGTGGTAGAAGACATGTCTCACCTTCAGAAGAACCTGGATCAGTGATAGCCAGTGCATGTACGTGAGCTCATGTTCGCACAACACATGCAGCCTCCAGTGGTCCACTCTAGGTTCACTCAGCATGCCAAATGGTATATTCTGTATTTAGCCAAACTCATGTGAGCATAAGAGAACGTTCTGACCTTTAGCCTTTAGATTCTTAACTCTGCTTGTTTAAGTAGCTCTCTAATCTTTTGCTAGCTCATGCATACAGTTAATGATTCCCAAGTTTACGAGAGGTCAGTAATTGAAAAGAATTCATAAGTAAAACACTGTAAGAATGCAAAACTCTTTTACATTTTTTTTTATTTTTTTTTGTTTTCTTTCTTGTTTTGTTTTTTTTAATGAGTTGTTAAAAAGATGCAGCCTATTCTAACAGGATAAATATTTTTAACCATTTCACTCTGAGTTAATGAAGGCTCACAAATGAGCAACACTCCTCATTGAGGAAAACAAAAAGCTGTTGTCGACAAGCGACAGCACACACACACACAAAAAGAACTGTGTAAAAATAACTAACTGTTCCCAGATTTTTAAGTTGCTTTACAATGGGATGATATGCACATGATCTTGCTGCAAACTCGACACACAGACTCTAATACATGTAAGTCTAGAGACAGACAATTCAGCTCGAGGTGCCAACTCCAGACAATGCAGCTCTACAACCCTCTTAACGCAATTGGTTTTACTCATTACTTTTCTTCTAGACCAAAATACAGGCTAGAAAGAAAATGCTCCCTAATTAAAATTGGTATTTGAACCTAACATGGCTACAGGAGCCATGACTATCAAAGGATCCTGTAAGTCTGATAGAAAGAGTTGCATATGTAAGCCTTTAGGGCGAAGGGCTATAAAGTATGCCCTTAAAGTATGCCTATAAAGTAGGGAGAAGAGAGGACATGAGGATGGGGATGTAAATCTGACGAGAAGGTGGTTTCCCCAAATACCACTTCTAGCCCTGTTCTTCGTAGCCTTTTTGGAGATCAGCTATACAGTCATATCTGACAAAGTGAGGGGTAACATGGTTACTCATCACCACAGCTTTCTCTGCAATCTCCCCAGAGTCATTCTTACTGTTCCAGTTGAGGGGTTAGGAAGTCACCATCAGTCCCCTGACTGTTGCGATGAAGAAAGGTTCTACGGAAGCAGAGCAGGACCCTTTGTTTATGTGCAACAGATGGCTACAAAAACATGGGACCCATACCAGCTAAAGAAATTTAAGAATATTTCCTATTTCTATTCTCGACTCATTCACAGATAGTCAGGGACCTAAACGTGTCTCCATTTGGAAGTTTCTTGAGGTCCTGCTTAACACGTTAAACTGAAATGCAAACACTCATAAACTAGCTCTAAATTGTTCATGCTCAAACGTGTCAAACGTGGACGAGAGCTGACGGGTGAGAAGAAAGACAGAATTTTGAAGGATGTGATAACTATGAAAACCCAGAGAGAGAGTAAAGAACTACTCCAGAAGCTGTAATGCAGGAAAATTGAAGCAGGGAACTCACTGGATCTTTAGCAAAGTCAAGGCTGCGGAGCAGCAGAGAAGGAAGGAGGAAGGAAAGCCGCAGCGCATGTTTCTTTAGGCTGAGGCCAGCACGCCCTATACTCAGGCAGGCACTTGCATAGGAGTCATTTTTAGAGTTAGAAAAATAACTACAAGAGAATTGCCTCCATGTTGTAGAATCATCCAAATGTAAAGAGGGCAAACAACCAAAGGACTCCTAACCTTAGCCCAGTGAAATACAATCCAGCAACTTCACTATACAGGAGAGTGGGCTTCTGAAGGCTGGTTATTCCAGGATGGGGTGACTGGAAATACACACTTTATTGGTTTTTGCCATTAATGTTTATATTTCTCTCTTTTCTGAAGTTTGTACATTCATGACTTCGTCCTGTCAGCGTCAGGTTCTAAAGGTTTTATTTTATATTTTTTATTTATTTGAAGTGTACTAGCATTTTTGGTCATTTACTCTTATGTTTATTCTAGTAGCTTTAATGTGTTTGTTAACCATAAAACTGGTAAATCAAAAACCCCTGGGCTTAGGACACACCTCGTGTTGTTTGGCACGCTCCTAGCCATTATCAGCTGTTCCATATAGATTTGTTATTGCTTGGCCTTCAACCTTGAATTTTGTATTGTTGTCTGTTTGACATTTACTACTGATCTTAACTAGTCTTTCCTTTTTTTTTTTTTTTTCTGGTATCAGGTGGTGGTCAATGCACTCATAGGAGCAATCCCTTCCATCATGAATGTGCTTCTCGTATGTCTTATATTCTGGCTAATATTTAGCATCATGGGAGTCAATCTGTTTGCTGGCAAGTTCTACGAGTGAGTTAACACTACAGATGGCTCACGGTTTCCCACAGCTCAAGTTGCAAACCGCTCTGAGTGCTTTGCCCTTATGAATGTCAGTGGAAATGTCCGATGGAAAAACCTGAAAGTGAACTTTGATAACGTTGGGCTCGGCTACCTGTCTCTGCTTCAAGTTGTAAGTGATTCTTCTCATGAATGCTTGGTGCAGAGTGGAGGGTGTCGTTCATTGTTTAGATAGATAAGCTGCTAGGTAGAAATTAAGATGCCATGAGATGTTTCCAATAGCCCTGCTTTTCTTTTAGAGTGTGTTGCTTATCAGCATGGCTAAAGAGCACAGAGTTCTTGAATTGTATTTTTATTAATCCAGTATTAAGTTTGTTTTCACTCGAACCTCCATCACGGCATTACCAGAATATCAACTTCCAAGTAGCCATTGTGAAACTTCTATGTTTATCTTACAAGGGAATGAGAAGACTTTCCTAGAGGCACAGACAAGCCTTAAAAAATGGAGACAAATTGTTTCTTGCCGTAACAAAAAACATTCTTCTCCACTTTTGCAAAGTAGAAGTTCATATGCATTAATTCATAATATTTGTAAAAATTGTAACAATTTGTAAATGTTTAATTAGGAAAAAAGTTTAGATAATGATCTTCTTTTAAAAAATTATAGCTGTTTTAGCACGGCTTTTACATTTGAAATAAACAAATATGATACTCTGATTTAAAATGTCGCAGTAGTTTTATGTAAAATTCATATTTTAAAATAGAACAAAACTAATTTGACGCTACTAGTAAATATTGTAAGACTAAATAGACATAGCTGTGTTTATAATCACTTTAGAGTCTGGGCTCCCCACTACAGTTCTATAAATGTACTTGCAGGCAACATTCAAAGGCTGGATGGATATTATGTATGCAGCTGTTGACTCTGTTAATGTAAGTATTGATCAATTTTAATTTTTTTTTAGTTTAACGCAGTAGATTTTGAACCACAGGTCTCACGCATGCCATGGGTATGTACAAATATAATGAAAAGCTGCCACCCTGCTGCAATCGAGTGATTAGGAGTATAACCTTTCGAGATTAGCATTAATGTAAATTCTGGATCTACTACATTTCGCAAATTCTTCAACTCTGAGCAATGTACTTTCACTGTCTGAGTCTTAGTTTAATCTTCTGGGAAAGGGAAATAATCCAGTGTGAGGATTCACCAATCAGCACTTAGCATAGGCTAGTGGTCTCTAATGGACAGCAAACACAAGTTTATAGAATAAATATGAAATTATCTTTATTCAGATTTTTTTACTGTTTTTATATTTTGAAGCACATTGAAATAAAATCTTACCTAATAGACCTTAAAGATTATTGGCTAGTTTATGTTCCTGAAATCCAGTAGACATATTTATAATGAATAGAAAAATATAATAAAATTAATATGAATTTGGAAATTAAGGGTATTTAATCTTTCCATCATTTAGCTGATGACTTGTCCTATTTGATTGAGATTAAGCTCTGCATATGATTAAGTCTTTTATAAATCACTTTAAGATTGTGTGACTATACAGAGTAAGTATCTATCAAACACTTGCTATTACTGGATAAATTTTTAATAGTGATTCTACGAAGTTTTAGCAATGCTTCTGAAACACTCTTTCTAGGATAGCAGTCTTAGAATTACCTTGCAAACACATGTGAGAGCAAAAATAATAAAATTTATTGTCAACATGCTATTGACTCTTTCCACAGGTAAATGAGCAGCCGAAATATGAATACAACCTCTACATGTATATTTATTTTGTCATCTTTATCATCTTTGGGTCATTCTTCACTTTGAATCTGTTCATTGGTGTCATCATAGACAATTTCAACCAACAGAAAAAGAAGATAAGTATTTTAAGTGTTTCCTTCATCGCACTGAAAAAGAATTAACTCGAAGTTAATTGGTTACTTTTACATTTTATTTTTTAAAGTATTGGTCAAACATGAAATGTCATGTATACATAATCCTATCATTTTATTGTGTAAAAGTTTTCTGTCATAGCTTTAAACATAACATTAATTATTCTGTTTTCTCTGATGTTGCCTATAAAGGACTGAACACTAACTAGAGCACTAATTCAAACCAGTGAGCTACTTTCAAAGTAGTTTTATTTCTTTAGAAGTATCCTTTTGTCCTGCTAGCCATTGCTCTGTGGCATTTTAGGATGGTGGGTAGGAGGCCATCACATATGATGTGGTTGCTAAGGTGAGGTCACCTATGTTGTAGCGTAAAAAACAATATAGCTAATGAAAGTAAGATCCCCTGAGTGTGCATATCAATTACTCGCCTGAGCTTTTTGGCTCATTAATCCACGTAACAGCTGTAGTTCCTTTCGACTGTCACAAGAAAATGCCAAAAAGAGTAGGACTCAAAGCAACAGTGGTTTCTCCCCTACAGGTTTAAAGAACAAAATCGAAGGAGTAGAGGGGTCCTGCTCTCATCTAGGCCTCTAGAGGAGGATCCACCACGTATCCCCAGTCAAGCTCCTGTCAGTCAAGCCTGCCTTTGTCTTTTGGCAGTGTAAATCTAGTATCTATCCATCATCACATCCTTCTCTCCTTTTATACTGTCTGCTCCTCTAATAAGTACCCATCACATCACACTATTAACACTCTCTGTTTCACTTGGACATCCTCTTAATTAAACAACGCTAGGCAACAGCAGCATCCTTAATCAAGGTCATTTTCTACGTTGTTCTAGGAATTAGGGTGCTTATACACATTTAAGGTGATAGAATTCAACTTACAAGGTCAACCATTATATTTTATTATTTATTTATTGTTAATATAATGTCCTAGGAAAGAGGATGTGGAATTGGGGATTTAACATATGTAAAGCAATTACCTAAGATGCACAAGGCCCTGGATTTAGTCCCATTATAAATACAAATAAGAAAAAAAAAACAGCAAGAAAAGGAGAAAAGAGGAAAGACACAACAGGATGCGCAACTAACCCTAAATCATATTCCTAATAAGTAATATAGACTAAATAGAACCAGTAATAGATTTCCTATCTGCTGAATATTTACTCAACTTTTATTCCATCCACTCCACCCTGTTGAATCTGTCACCTGAGCAACTCTTAGAATATTTAAAATAGCCCACCATGGCAATAGTTAATAAAGAACATATTCAAATAAGAAAGTTTGTCAAAGAATGACCATGGATGTTGGGCACTGCAGGAGAATAGAATCTATGTCTTTTTATTGAAATTTATTGAAAATTGACTGAGTTACTATGGTTTTGGTACTACCTACAGGAAGAGACACTCTTGGAAAAATAGGAGTAGGATTCCTAGAGAAGAGTATTTCAGGTTTCAGCTAGGCATCTATAGGTAGATATGTGCACGCATTGGCATGCCTGTAGTACACAGAATTCACTACTGCAAGCACAAAAAGGGGTCAGTTTGGTTCAAAGCCCACATGTTACCCAGGATTCAATGTAGCCTCTTAAATATTTTAAATGCAAGTATTTTAATTTCAGTTTATGACTCTGCCCACCCTTTTGAAATGCACACTCCCATTTTACCAGTTCTCTCAACTATCCATCATCTCAGTATCCTCTTCATCATTAAAACTTTCCTGAGACATTTCAATTTCTAAAGATAACCACAGGCATTCGGCTGAAGGTTAGTAGGTAAGCCATGAGTAGGTTGAAGTTTTAGAATGGGAAACTCAGAAGAAGCAGAGGCTGAACATGGATGTGGACACCCGTGTGTGAATTCTGAGTAATGACAACCCTTTTTAATAACTATATCCTTATGAGGAAGATGAAGCACAGCTACACTAAAACATCCTCCATTCAAAATGGTGGAGTCCCAAATGCTTCAGATGTCATATTTTCTTGGATTTTAATATTAACATGCATAATGAGATATTGTGGGTATGAGACAAAATCAATACCAAAAGGCAATCATCTATGTCTTATAGACATGTTGCACACATAAGATGCTTATTTTCTATAAAATTTGAAGTGTACACACACATCGATGCTGACATGTGAAGAACTGCCCACACATTTCTAGCACTTTCTGTTATTTCTTTTCTCAATTCATGAAACGGCGATGTGGGGAAATAAATATAAAATAATAGAAAATTAATATTATGCTAGTTGCTGTTGTAGAACTCTACTCCTGATGAGAATCCAAGTCATCTGCAAAAGCATGAAAGGCATTTTTAAGTATTCCTAATCCACCTGAATTTAGCAGTAATATGGTTTAGTAATAAAACTAGCAGAGGAAATGATACCTCAGTAAATAAGCCAAAATATCACAGGTAAGTCTGTGAAAATATAATCAAGGTCATGTGTGTACTCTACAAATGTGAACTACATTATGACCATGTTTATACATAGGTATTCATTTTAGGCATCTTATGTATAGATTATAGGCATGTGAAAATAAATTTCATCTCTATATTTAAATATATAACTCTTTAATTAATCAGAAGAAAGAACTGCTCATTGATTCTGGTTTTAAGTGGGTTTCTCTTTTGTTTCTTTACCTTGGAGGTCAAGATATCTTTATGACAGAAGAACAGAAGAAGTACTATAATGCAATGAAGAAGCTGGGATCCAAGAAACCACAAAAGCCAATTCCTAGGCCAGGGGTAAATATATAATGTGTGTGTGTGTGTCTGTGTGTGTATGTGTGTATGCATATGTGCATACACATACAATATTAATTTGTGTTCATTTACTAACTGTAATATATTTTACTCTTTTTATAAAATTTATTTAATCTTTGTGCATTAAATTTTGATCATGTTTTCCCTCCCCCAACTCCTTATAGATTCTTTGTATATTTTAAGATGAAGATAGTACTTGAGAATTTTATTCTGGATTCGCTGTCATTTTCGGTTTGTTTTGCAGAACAAATTCCAAGGATGTATATTTGACTTAGTAACAAATCAAGCTTTTGATATCACCATCATGGTCCTCATTTGCCTCAACATGGTAACCATGATGGTAGAAAAAGAAGGGCAAAGTGATTACATGACTGATGTTTTGTACTGGATCAACGTGGTCTTCATTATCCTGTTCACTGGGGAGTGCGTGCTGAAGCTGATCTCCCTCCGACATTACTACTTCACTGTGGGATGGAACATTTTTGATTTTGTGGTAGTGATCCTCTCCATTGTAGGTAAGGCCATTTATTAATCAAATTTTAATTGTGGATAAAGTCCACACTACTCAAAGCAGTGTCTGCAGGCTTGAGATCTGTTTTACTTTCAAGTGAATTATTAGCATGAAAGAATAGGGGAGATCATAAAAGAAAGCATTTTCTACAACAGAATTCTATAGTTACAGGCAGTTGAGAGGCACCAGATATAGGAGCTGAGAACCAAGCTAGGGTCCACTGCAAGAGCCCCAAACCTCTGAGTGACCACTCCCCAGCCTCAGTGACTAGTTTGATGAAATGAATTTATAATTTCCCTAAAACTAGCAGTGAAGCCTTTCATCTGACAGTGGTTACAGACTGAAAACACAGCAGTAATAATAGCCGTAACAGTGTTTAAAATCAAAGGTCCAAAGATTCAGAGAAACTAAATGCTAGACTTTTACAATTAGTAGTTGACTCAGCTGAGAGCCATAAAAGTCAAAGGTCGGTATTTAAAACGTGGGGCAGCTGGAGTGGTGCCCCGGTTAATCACAGCACTGGGGAGGCAAAGGTTGGCAGATCTCTTTGAAGTTCCAGGCTAGCCTGCTCTACACAGCAGTATTCAGTCCAGCCAAGAGCAAAACTTACATGGTCAGACCCGATTTTAAAAAATTAAAAAAGTTAGAAAATATGTATAATTTTTAAATTTTTATTTAATTATTTCCCTCCTGTTTTTTCCATCTTTTAGAATCAGTATGGCTGGCTTTAGCACTGAACTCCATTCTGAGTCCTGAAAATAGATTTTTGAGCATGAGGGTGCATAATCCTTTCTATTCATGACACAACGTTAGTCTCAAAAGAATGAAAAACATCTTATAGACAAAAATAGAGAGGAATGCATCCATGAATTTAGTTAAGATGGAAAAATGTCACAAGCAGTTATTTGCTAAAATATTGAATTCAAAATAGAACAGAAAATTTGAATTTGTAAGATGGAGGACGAAGCTATTTAGATTCGTGATATTGTCCCACATAAGTATCTAAAATTTCCATTTATTCTTCCCCTCCCACATAGGAATGTTTCTCGCCGACATGATAGAGAAGTACTTTGTGTCCCCTACCCTGTTCCGAGTCATCCGCCTGGCCAGGATAGGCCGAATCCTACGCCTGATCAAAGGTGCCAAGGGCATCCGCACCCTGCTCTTCGCTCTGATGATGTCCCTTCCTGCGCTGTTCAACATCGGCCTCCTGCTTTTCCTGGTCATGTTCATCTACGCCATCTTTGGGATGTCCAACTTTGCCTACGTTAAAAAGGAAGCTGGCATTAACGACATGTTCAACTTTGAGACCTTTGGCAACAGCATGATCTGCCTGTTTCAAATCACCACGTCGGCAGGTTGGGATGGGCTGCTGGCCCCCATCCTCAAAAGTGCACCTCCCGACTGTGATCCCAAAAAAATTCATCCAGGAAGTTCAGTGGAAGGGGAATGTGGGAACCCATCTGTGGGGATTTTCTACTTTGTCAGCTACATCATCATATCCTTCCTGGTTGTGGTGAACATGTACATCGCTGTCATCCTGGAGAACTTCAGCGTCGCCACTGAAGAAAGTACTGAACCCCTAAGTGAGGACGACTTTGAGATGTTCTATGAGGTCTGGGAGAAGTTCGACCCCGATGCCACTCAGTTCATAGAGTTCTGCAAGCTCTCTGACTTTGCGGCTGCCCTGGATCCTCCCCTTCTCATCGCAAAGCCAAACAAAGTCCAGCTCATCGCCATGGATCTGCCCATGGTGAGCGGAGACCGCATCCACTGCCTGGACATCTTATTTGCTTTTACGAAGAGGGTTTTGGGTGAGAGTGGAGAGATGGATTCTCTTCGTTCACAGATGGAAGAAAGGTTTATGTCCGCAAATCCTTCTAAAGTTTCCTATGAACCCATCACAACCACACTAAAACGAAAACAAGAGGATGTATCTGCTACTATCATTCAGCGCGCTTACAGAAGGTACCGCCTTCGGCAAAACGTCAAGAATATATCAAGTATATACATAAAGGATGGAGACAGGGATGATGACTTGCCCAATAAAGAAGATATAGTTTTTGATAATGTTATTGAGAACTCAAGTCCAGAGAAGACAGACGCAACTGCCTCTGCCGTCTCTCCACCTTCGTATGATAGTGTCACTAAGCCAGATCAAGAGAAATACGAGACAGACAAAACAGAAAAGGAAGACAAAGGCAAAGATGGGAAAGAAAGTGGAGAATAGAGCCTCATGTGTTTACAGCCTGTGAAGGTGACTCACTGGTGTTAATAAGACTCTTTCACGGAGCTCTATGCCAAACTCTTTTTATCCAAACATTCTCAAAGGCAGCCCAGCCCCTAGCTCGGATCCAATGGGTGTAGGGCAGGCAGCATTGGCACGTGGCTATTTTTGCATTGGTAAATGGTTCTGTAAGAATTATGAGCGTAACTCTGTAGGGAATAATCATTACTACAATCAAGGGTGATTTAATCATTTAACAAGTCCCAAAAACCATGGAGGCCATTTTGTCTCCATATCTTTTCTCTAGCTTCTAATTAAGTGTGTACCCCATCTAAATATTGAAATTCAGGTACAGACGGAAGCATACACACAGACACAAATACGAACAGGATTAGTTATGATTGGGAATTCAGTGCAAGTATTTTGCCTCTGGTTTGAAATGAAATTACTTGTAACAGTAATGGGATTTAGTAATGAAAGTTTTTGTCAAAACCTCTTACTATTAGGGAGTCAGACTCTTTATCCATAACTAGAGTTCAGTTTATATTTTGAGGTGCTCTAACTTACCCTACATTGCATCAAAAGCAATTTATAGGTATCTATAAGATGTCATGGGATTGAAGCATACGTAGGCTACTTATTTAAGAAATCACTTGTATTTGCGTAGATTAGCATTCACTTTGATTTATGATGACATCTGCAGAATTTTGTGCTCACTTGATTCTCCCACCTCAGTCGCTTAGCTTGAACTTTAGGTTCACTGAGAACAGCTAGCCTGTCTTTCTTACATCCCACATTGTATGTACAATAACTACGGACCTTGAGAAATTATGGGAAATATTACATATATCACATTTCATAATATAAAACACGAAGACTAATAACAGAAAAAAATATTCTTCAAAGTTCTATTTACTTACATTTATTTCATCCGGCTTGCCCAGTAAGACAGCTAATGGCTCAACTCTGAATGCCAGTTGTCACATTTATCTTCTTATACCATATTGGTCTGTCATATTTTATCTCTAAGCAAATTTAATGTATCCTTTTAATGAAATGCACCCTGAAATGCAATTAGCTACTTGATACCCTAGCACTTGTTTGAGCAGATGACCGGAACACTGTATGTACTGCATCCCTTAAATACAATCCTTAATGTGTTTGGCAGCTTCCCAAGATACAAGGAACACCAGGCTTGTGATACCTGCCCACCAGGTGTGCCGTCTGAATGAAGCAGCATTCAGAGAGCGAGTCTCAGCAGCTTGCTTTACCATCACTAATTTCCCTGATTGTGGAAGTAAACCTCTGGACCTCTCTTATTTCATCTGTAAATAACATAGCTGACACTTCCTCCTTAACATGCAAATCTGTGATATGAAATATCCTTTACATTGAGCAGGAAAATAGCCCAGGCTTATCGTTTTGAAAGCCCATTCATTTTGAGCTGATTGGAACGACCCTACAAAGGACTGGAAATCTACTTTATGTTTTTGAA
Source organism: Alexandromys fortis (assembly GCF_014885135.2). NCBI lineage: Eukaryota > Metazoa > Chordata > Mammalia > Rodentia > Cricetidae > Alexandromys > Alexandromys fortis. Next base: position 5,865,598 of record NW_026067899.1, read on the forward strand.
GCACTTGGTAAGCATAAGTTGCTCTGATTCTTTCTCGCATAATTTTACTCTAAGAAGATGAAGCCATTCTTCCAACACATTATCTTTGCAGAGAAAATAGAGCTGAGTAAAAGTAGACAATTCTGAGGGAAATTTTGAAGTGACTGCATAAAACATACTTCATCAAATTGCTTTTGAAATTCAAAGGCAACACAAGTGTTGGTATAGTAAGTAATCAAAACATATATTCTTTATTTTTTGCCCAGTTAAAAAGAAAAGTTTAAACATTACTAGAGACATGAAGAGACAAAGATAGAGAGTGAGGAATACAAGGAGGGAGAGAAGAAGCGAAGCTATAAGAACAAGAAGAAAGATATAGTTATAGAGACTTGCTCAGAATGCTGTCCACTGTGGTGCGTTCTACGGTGTCCTATAGAAGAGTCTCGTTACACACATTTGTCTAAGGGACCTAAGAAGTTACATGTAAGACTGACGGCTCTCTGCATCTATACTTAATCATTTAGCCTAGTTTGGTGGGGTGGGGGGGGCTACTTTTTAATTTCTACAGAAGATTCCAAACAGTGCTCAGCTCAGCAATATAGAGCCCTGTGCATCTGTTAAGCTGCTAGAATAGGTTTGGTCGGCTTAATTTGGGGAGCCACACAAAACCTTTCATTTGTAACAAGCTTTAATACATTCAGTTAAGAAAGTAGCTTGTTTAACAGTTGAAATCAGTTTCTCATTGTTTCGCGCCCATTAATAATATAACTACATTGTAAATATTTTTATGGATATAGTATGTGCAGATGTCTGGTATAGATTACCTGTGATTTGCTATTCATGTTTTTACAGTGGTTAATTTTTATGTAAATTTAATATATTGGCAACTGGTTCCTCAACACACTTTTTTTTAGCATTGCAAAAAATAACAGTTATAAAGTTTCTCTTTTTTCTACTTCGTGCTGAACATATTTCATTCTGAACTATATAATTTTAAATGTGATATTAAGTTTTATACATACAAATATGTTTATCCTCCAAATCACTACTTATGACATAGTATCCATTAAAAATGGTATTTTTGTTAGACAGGATTTCTCCCGGTAACCCTGGCTTTCCTAGAACTCACTCTGCATACCAGGCTGGCCTTGAACTAAGGGAGATCTGCCTTCTTCTGCCTCCTGAGTGCTGAGATTAATGGCATGCACCACCACTGCCTGGTCTAAAAATGGTATTTGACAATAGGATAACATTTAGTAAAAGCTTAAAGCAAGCTTACACCCCTTTTCATATTGGCTAGTGTTTGTGCTAATTATAAAATGTTGTCCCACTGAAACTACTAGTCATATATCCACTAAAATTATTTTACCTATGGACATAGAATGCTGACTATATAAATGAAGATAGAGATTAGCATTCAATAAAAGAAAACATATGTGAGCGCACATCCATCTACGTAATTTGGGTGAAAACAGGAGAATCTCATTTAACTAATTTGTCTCTTCTCACTGAAAATAGTAAAAGAAATCTGTGAGCTATTTCAAAATTCAAATTGTCACATCTTGCGGTCGTAAATATTTAGCATGGTTTTGTAGAATTTTGATAGTTTTATAAGAGTGGAAATTCAATGCATATGTAAATAAAACCGTCCACACTAGCAAATTCATCAAACATTAATTGAAGTAATGAAAGGGGGGCAGCTAAATAAGGATGGTCAGTACCTGACCTGGGTTTAGAACTTATGTGTAGAGCCATCAATTTTTCAGTATATGTTTTCACTATGTCGTTAGTTTCCTGATGAAAACAATCAAGAACTGCTCCCAGCACATGAATAAGTAGCCATGCATATATGAATGCTGTTTACAAAACCCATAGACCCATGAATGCTCAAAATGTTTCAGTTTGTCAACATTACATTGTAGCTATAATTGTTAATAGAATCTAAAATAAAAGTCACTAAAAATGAAATGATGTCATATTTATTTTGTGTCTCAGTAAGCTTAGGGGTAAATTTATGCATCCCTAATAATTGTTAGTATTTTTTCTTTTTCTTTCCTTTTTTTGTCTTTGCAACACAGACAGCTTCATTGTAATGACTCCTGGATGCAAAAGCTGAGGAAGAGAAGTTTGGAATTCCAAAATAATTCATTCAGCTCCACAAGGGAGTTTGTATAGGGGGGAGAAATTGAGACAGGAAGTAACCAAAGGCAAACATTTAGCCACACAACACTAATGTACGCTTGTTCTTCTAGTCCCGACATTGCGAAGCTGCATAGCATGCATGACAGGTAATAGTGTGTGTGCCTTCCGAGCCATATATAGATTCAAAACAAACCATGCTCCTGGATACATTACCTTTGTGGACCTCTGTTCACATTGAAAATACAAGAGGGTGCTACTTCACACATGGTAGGAAAGATAGGATAAAACAATTCACATGAAGCCATTAAGGCTGTTCCTGACAACGCAGAGTCAAGAACTTTGCTCAGTAGAGGTGCTAGGGTGACGCTCCATGACCTACCAAGGATTTTTGGAGTCCTGGCTACTTGTACATTGGGCAGAACCACAACATAGTAAACATACATGCTCAATAATGGCCATGATAAATATACTCCCAGAAGAGTTTCATGCCTTTACTGTAAAAAATGAATATTTAGTGATGTGCTATATATACAAATATTTCAAAGGTAGGGTTTTTGTGATTTGTAAATTGAACCTATATGTTAAAGTCAGATAACATGGACATTTACAAAAGTTTAAAGCATTTCTAAAATGTGGATATTTGTTCTAAAATTTAGCTATATAATTAATACAAACCCCTGTATTTTATTTTAACTGTGAGCATTTTAACTGTGAGTAATTTTCATTTAATTTTTTTTAAATTTTACATACTAGCCCCAGTTCCCCCTCTCTCTCCTTCTCCCACCGTCCCACCTACCCCCAGCCCACTCTCTCCCATCCACTCCTCAGATAAGGTAAGGCCTCCCTTGCAGAGTCTGCAAAGTCTGGTACACTAAGTCGAGGCAGAACCAAGCTCCTCCCTCCTATATTAAGGCTGAGCCAGGTATCCCATCATGGGGAATGGACTCCAAAATGTCAGTTAATACACCCAAGATATGTCCTGGTACCACAGCCAAGGGTCCCTGCAATAGATCAAGCCAGGTAACTGTCACCCACATTCAGAAGGTTTAGCTCATTCCCATGAAAGACTCCCCAACTGTCATTCCAGAGTCTGTGAGCTCCCACTAGCTTGGGTCAGCTGTTTCTGTAGTTTTCCCAGTCCTTGACCTATGACCTTCCTTGCTCCTAGGATCCCTCTTCCCTCTCTTCAACTAAGTTCCCAGAGCTTAGCCATCAGTCAGTGCTTGGTTGTAGATCACTGCATCTGCTATCATCAGTTACTGGATGTAGGCTTTAGAGCATCCAGTATTTTTAATGATTTTCATACAGTAGAAATAATAGATGTTATATTGTGTTATTATTTCAACCTTGGAAATAATATAATAGAATGCAGGATGGTTTCAAAAGATTGCTAGGAACCTCTGTAATGGTAATAATATTTGCCATGGTCACTCTGTTAAACAAAATTATAGGCACTAAATGATAGCATAAAACACCCAACCTGACTGATGGATATAGACAAAAATTTCCTCCGACAGAAAAAAAGCTCAAATCTTCCAATGTTGTAAGCCGCATGAATCCATAACACAAGCAAAATGAGATGTAGAAGTCAGAGCAATCTCTCTTCTGGGCAGAGGGGATTATCCATCCGCCAGAGCAGAAGGGAATTTTGCTGAAGCAGCACCTCACGAACACAACAGAAGAACATGAATAATTGATAGTTTTATGCAAGCAAGAGAGCAAACATGCTTCCCTTAGCTCGATTCTCTGTCACTCTTGAGTTGCACTTAGAGAAGTGATTGATCTGTCTGGGGGAAGCGAAATTGAAAAGATTTGAGTAGCTTCTCTAATGCTTGTCATGTGCTGCAGCTGGAAGACCAGAGATCCCTATGAACATCAACACTCTAGAAGAACTGAGCAAAAATACTCCATGTTCCAGATAAGCTGATAGGCCCTAAGTTTTATAGTATTCTTATAGAAGCAGAATATCTTTAAAATTATATTTCTCTTATCAAAATATAATTATCTTAATCACTTATAATTCATTTATACTTCAGTAAAATATAAAATGTCATATTTATAGAAAATATATCTCACTAGTATTAAGAACATTCTAAAATTAAATTACAATTATTTTAAATTTAACCTAGATTTCTGGGTGCTGTTTTAATAAAAACATTCTTTTACTTATGGTTAATCTTGTGGTCGTTTGTGAATCTCAAGATTTATTCTCTTCATTTATTTAATGAATATATTATTTATTCCATTCTTGTGTTCAAAAAAAAAAAAACCTTTAACATGTGAATTTTCTCCCAGCACTTGAGAATGGGAATCTTTATATGAGAATTTCATCTCAGTCATATAAGAGGCTTGAGACAACTGTAATACAGGACCTTCCCCTAAAACAAACAAAATCTTCCCATGCCCTACCCTCACCTCAGTTTAGTCCTTTAATCCTTAGTATTCCTCCATTTCTTTCTTTTGAAAAGTGTTCTGCTAACTCTCAACATTCTTTAAAAATTGGGTTGTGGCCCCAGCTAGGTCCTTGGGCAGCAGAGCAGAGGGTGCCTGAACTGGCCTTGCCCCACTATCACACTGATGATTATCTCGAATATCACCATAGAATCCTTGTATGGCGACGGATGGAAATACAGAGACAGAGACCCTCATCAGAGCAACGGACTGAGCTCCCAAGGTCCAGTTGAAGAGCAGAAGGAGGGAGAAAAAAGAGCAAGGAAGTCAGGACCGCGAGGGGTCGGTCCACCCCCTGAGACTGTGCCTGTTCTAATGGGAGCTCATCAAATCCAGCTGGACCGGGACTGAATGAGCATGCAATCAAACTGGACTCTCTGAATGTGGCTGACAATGGGGGCTGACTGAGAAGCCATTGATAAAGGCACTGGGGCCTGTTTCTACTGCATGTACTGGCTTTTTGGGACCCTAGTCTATTTGGATGCAAAGCTTCCTAGGCTGGGATGTAGGGGAGAGGCAAACTTCCCTAGGGCAGGGTTCCTAGCCCTCTCTTAAGGGGGGAGGGGGAGGGAGGAGGGGGAGCGGGGGAGTGGGAGAGGAATGGGAGGAGGAGAGGAAGTGTAAATTTTTGAATGGAAAAATATTTTTTTAAAAATTGGGTTGAGGGGTAATAGCCACACGGCTGTGCATATCTCTTTAATTTCTGCCCGTGACTGAACAATGTTGTTCTCCTTGATAGTTTTAAGTATAAAAAAGAAATAAAACAAATAAAATCAAATACAAAATAATAATTCTACATTAATGTATCTTGCTTTGAGGATTCCTAATAGTCGGTGCTAAGCTTCTAGTTTGTTCATTTGTTGTTGTAGGGCGCCACCTCGTGGATTGTCCTGCACATGCCTTGTCTGTGACAGCTCTAGGAAAGGTCTCTAGAATATGTCAACCTTTTCCTGAGGACGAAATCTCTCCCATTTGTGAACAACTGTTCTTGGCTTTGTTTACCAATTAATGAGTGACAAATGACTTGTTCTACCCTTGCTAATAATTAAGAGCAAGAAGCACAGAGGGAAGGCTGCTTTTTAATTAGAGGGGACTGTTGGTTTAATGTCTATTTGTTTTATGGTTTCTAAAAAAAGAACTTCTTCTGAATAAAAAAAAATTCCTCACACTTATAGAGTGTCAAGCCAGTTTTTGCATCCTTAATGAATAAGTGGTACCTTGTTTCATTACATGTAGAAATGTCTATCTGTAGCTGTATTTCCTTGTACCTTAATATAGAAAAGTCGAGTTCGTCAACTTTCCCTGTATACCATTCTTCTCCAGCACGAACCTTCCCATTCTTCAAATGACTTTGCTTATCCTAATGTGGCAGGAAGGATTCTGCTCAAGAAGAAAGACATCTATAGACATCACACAGAATGAGACTTACCCAGCGTTCTCTATTAGAAAGGCTCTGTGTGGGCATTCATTACAATATTTTAGATATAACTTCCATAAAGATGTGGCACACCAGCATTTTTTAAATATTGGGTTTCTCTGTGTAGCCCTGGCTATCCTGAAACTTTCTCTGTAGATCAGGATGTCCTCAAACTCAGAGATCCACCTGCCTCTGCCTTCAGAGTGCTGGGATTAAATGCCTGGGCCACCACCACCCTGCAAGCTTTTATTCTTAATAGTAACTTCTCACTCCTAACTGAGTGATTTAAAATTCATGGTTATTTAATTTGATAGGTTGAGTTAAAAATCTTAATGAATTTGGACTTTCAAGGCATCTATGGAAATAAATGAATGAAGACTTCCATTAATCTTCTTCTCTATAACGCGTGAAAATTATTCCATGACTCAGACAAACATTTTCAGAACTCAGGGAATTAGCCATGCAAACGTTTTAGGGAAGATGTTGCCCTTTGGGAAGAGCAGGAAATTCTGCAATAACCTTTGATTAAAAACAAAACAAACAAACTGAGGCTCACAACATGACTCAGATATCAGTCAAGACAAAGAGACTGATGGGACAGAAAACCTCTGTCAACAGAATGGTGCCAATGTGGGGCGGACCAAATCCACTTAAAAGCCTGAGAGAGCGTGGGAAGTTATTCTAGATAGAAAAGAATAGACCTAAGCTCGGCTTCTTGATAGCAGCACTTTCTGGGATAGGCTCTGCTTGCTAGAGGCAAGTGTTCTCAATTAAGAAAGGCTTCCTGACTCAGCTTTAGCTGCAAAACCTTGCAGCTCTTTTAAGAGGTCTTGCCACGAAACACTTAAGTGGTGTTGATGAAAAGCTGGCCATGTTCTTTTTGGTAGTGGCAGAGATCTTGAAATGCCATAGAGTTGTGGCAATAAACAGTACCACTGCCATGAAGCTTTTTTAACAAAATAATCACAGAATAACTCACTGTTGGCTTTGTTACTGAAGGAAATAACACCCTACCCAGAGACCATTAACTGTCACTAATTCTCATATACACACAAAAATCAAAAGAAAAATAAATAGCCTATGGTAACCCTCCAGGTTAATACCAGGTAATACCAGATTCTTTATACCCTTAGCAATACTTAAAATATATTCAAAATTCTATGTTTTGGTAATTGGATTGAAAATATGTTTTTCAAAACTCATTTAAAATATGTTCTCTAAATTAAATATAACTGAGTCAGAAACACCAAGAACAAGTTTTCAACACACAGGGAAGACCATAAATATGCACAAAATGTTATAAAGTGACTACTGAAGGGTTCTATGTATAAGACAGAAAGTTTCATTAGAGTGACTCAAAAGAAGACGTGAATTGGTAATAAAAAAAAAGAAAAAAGAGAGAGAGAAAGCATTATACTAAAAGTAGTTAGATTAGGATTCTCTAATTTGAGGAATGAAAGGGGAAAAAAAACATGAAGAAAATTGAGCATAATCACAAGCACCTGTAGAAAGCCAATTAACGCCCAAGAGGGAGAAGAGGAGCAGAAGAAAGAGAACAGGCAGGAAAAAAACACTTCAGGAAATAATGGATGGCAGCTTCCTAAATCTGGTGAAGACATCTCAGAAGCTCAGTGAGGCGTATCAGACATTAGAGAGCTGTCCAAAGTCACCATTGTCACACTGTCGAAGGTAAGTCTTTAAACAGAGACAGGAGTTGCCTCCTACACGGACTCTCTGATAAGCCTAGCAGCTGGCTTAGCATTGGGCATCTTGAAGGTCAGATGACAGGTGATGTTTCAAAATTCTGGAAGACGCAGCTAGAACACCTGTGATTTTCATTGATCATAACGTCTCTTCACAGCAATAGAACAGTGACTAAGAAATATTCTTACCTCAAATACATATTATAATCTGTCATGGCGGTATATTATATCATGCCTTTGTAAGATGTTAACACCAATACAAACAAGCACATCCCTTGGCTCTCGCGAGCAGCATGTCACCTAGCACTCTGAATTACTTCTCCGTTGCCTTTGGTTCCTGGAAATCTACAATCGCTTGAAAGTGTAGTCTCTCGTGGAAAAGAATATTAGTTAGATTTTAACCACAGATATTTTACCGTCCCTCGGCTATCTGGTCATCTAGTTGCTAGACACTAGATTATCACTAAACGATTCCCTGTTCGCAAATCTCCTGGAATGCTGCCTAAAAGTCGGAACACTAAGACTATTACAGTAAAACTTGGGCTTTCAAGGTAATTTCTTTCTTTTTTTTTTTTTTTGTTTGTTTCTAAAGCCTCTCAGGGGAAATTGAAAATGGCTACAATCAGAAAGGAAATAGAAAATTAAAGACTTGTAGAGACTCATTAAGAATGAGTATTGCATTTGTAAATTTAAATATTATTTTAAGTGTGTTTTATATTAGGGCACTTATTGGGTCATTTAGTGTAACAATCAAATTCCAATTGCATTTAAAGTGTATGTTACTAATAATACAGAGAAATCTATGTGTTTGGAGATGTCAGAAATGCATTATCATTTATTCTAGCAAAAAGCTTTGAAAGAAATGAGACAGCATGAACAGCCCTTTCTCCCACTTGCAAAAGAATATACAGACTTTCAATCACTGCTTGGCCTACATTAGGACAGTACAAATGAACCGGTGTGCATTTGCACGTCTTGTTTACACTTTTGCTACATTGAAATTTTACATTTTACACAATTGCTACATTGAAATGCGACATGGTCATTTCTCCCCAGACCAAAAGAAAAGATATTCAAGGAAAATAACAGAGGGTTACCCTCCTGTGATGGTGGCCATAACAACCAGAGGACACTGTCCTATTCCTGTCCCCTGTCCCTAAGTACAGAGTGGCATGGGGAGTAAATAACAGACCTGGAAGAGTGCAGAGGGGAAATTTAAAGTCACAGAGAATTGATATTGATCACTATAACGACGTTTGTACTTAGACTTTATAGGATGGAGGGAGAATTATATTTCCTCCTGTTTTCAAGCTATCCTCCCAGACTTCCTGTATGTAGAGCTCAAAATAAAGATGTTAAAGTGGGGGCAGGGGGTGACATTGTGGCTCAAATTCACAGTCACAACAATTGAGAAGCTGGGGTTTCATGAGTTTCCCACAGTCCGAGGTAACCAATGAGAATACCTGTGTCTCCTCTTACAGAACTCACCTCCCCCACACGCAAACAACCAGTCCTTCCTGTACATCCCCACCGGCTGCTAACTGTTCAATATTATAGCAATATACTAGTCTTTATGCACGTGCAATACGTTATTACTCTTTAGGAACTAAGTACAGAGGGAAATCGTGGTTCTAGTGTAACCTTTAAGTTTCAAAATGCTTTGCCCAATGTCTCCATCTGCTGGCCTGCGAAACAGATTTCAGCATCTAAACAGAAGTCAGCAAGAGGAAAACACACAAGACAGAAGCCTACCAAGGATCTTTCAGACTCAATCCTTAATGTACATTACTCAAATCTGTTCTTTTCTATGTGTCCATCATGTGAGTAAATTTATTCCTGATAAATCTAGTTTCTGATACTATGTAACAAATGATACTTGATTCTGCGGGGGGAGGGGGAAATAAATTCAGTTTTCAAATTCCATAAAGAAAACAGTGAAATATGTCAGGAAACGAGTACAGCTGGCTTTACACTTTTATTTGATAAAGGCTGATGTCTTTTTCCTTTGGGGAATTTTATTTTGTTAGCCGTTTCAGTCATCTCGTGCTTCTAATCCTGCACATGGATTTTCTCCCCTCTGTTTCCTTTGTCATCCTCAACAAATGGTGCTAATCCAACGGGATATCAGCATGGTGGAGATGCAAATACATTCCATGTCTATCATGCAGCACAAAAATCAAGTCCAAGTGGATCAAAGATCTCCACATAGAGCCAGATACACTGAACCTAATAGAATAGAAAGTGGGAAATAGCCATGAATGCATTGACACAGGAGACAACTTCCTGAACAGGACATCAATAACACCAATTAATAAGTGGGATCTCATAAAACTGAGAAGCTTCTCTGTAAGGCAAAGGATACCATCCACAGGACAAAACAACAGCTTACAGAGTTGGAAAATATTTTAGCAACTCCACATCTGACAGAGGACTAATATCCAAAAATATATAAAGAATTCAAGAAAGTAATCATAAGCAAACCAAATAATCCAGTTTAAAATTGGGTGCATACCTAAACAGAGAATTCTCACCAGAGAAATGTTGACTGCCAAGTAACACTTAAAGACCTTTTTAACATCCGTACTTGTCAGGGAAAAGCCATTCAAAATGACTCTGAGATTCCATCTTACACCTGTCAGGTGGATCTTTGTGAGTTTGAGGTAAGATTGGTCTACAAGAGATAGCTCCAAGACAGACACCAAAGCTACACAGAGAAACCCTGTCTCGAAAAACAAACAACAACAACAACAAAACAAGCAAAAAGGTTAAGAATGATGAAGCAGCCTGAAAGTGGTGACTCATGACCTTAAACCCAGCACTCGGGAGACAGAGACAGTCAGAGTTCAAGCCCAATCTGGTTTACAAAGAGAGTTCCAGGACAACCAAAACACAGAGAAATCTTATCTGAAAAAAAAATGGTGTGGAGGTGATGAAGAGAAAAGAAAAATCATGCAAAAGCTATATGTGAACACAGAATAACGCATACTAGGTGATTCTCGTGTTTCTATAAATTGTCTGCTTCAACTCTCTCTTTTCGAGTTTTGAGAACAAAACTTTGTCTGTAAGGATGTTTCACCTCCCCCATCTTAGCAATGGGGCCTTATCTCTTTTGTATTCTTGACAAGAGGGAGGAAATTAAATAAGTTACTCTTAGAATTTAACATTTCAAATATGGCTCCAACATGTTATCCAGAATCAAGGAAGATGTTGCTAGTGAATATAATAAATCTAACCAGAGTATTGTGAAGAAATGACTGGAAATAATTGGCATTTTCTTTTACTACACACAGATCTTAGCCAAAGAATCAGGAAGAGTTTCTTAGAGGTAGAACAGAATCAATAAATACTGGCCCTTGTTTGGTACCCTTAATGAACACAAGATCGTGAATCTGTCCTCATTTAAAAGGAAAAGAGGCTTCTTCATGATGGAACAGGTATCACTACGTTGTTGTATCACACACGTCATTGAGTCATTACCACACATGTGGAGCTCGGTCCCTACACGTGGTACTCATTAGGTACTAATCTCTTAGGAAGTATCAGCTAATCCTTGTGACATTTTACATCTTGGATCAAGGCTACTACAAAAGAAGACTGATTTGTTTACATGTTTGTGGTCTTCTGAGGATCAGGCAGGAGATGATGCTACATTTTTCTTTTATTATTATTCATTTGTAAGAAATAACAAATCTTGAGCCGGGTTGTGGTGGCGCACGCCTTTAATCCCAGCACTTGGGAGGCAGAGGCAGACGGATCTCTGTGAGTTCGAAACCAGCCTGGTTTACAAGAGCTAGTTCCAGGACAGGCTCCAAAGCCACAGAGAAACCCTGTCTCGAAAAACCAAAATAAATAAATAAATAGATAGATAGATAGATAGATAGATAGATAGATAGATAGATAGATAAATCTTATTTACTTATTGGTTTGTTTCTCTGTTTAGTCACTGATTCATTTTGCGTACCTATGTGTTTCTGCGTGTATGTATTTGCATTGCATATGTGTAGTCCCAGGAGGCCAGAAGAGGGTATAGGATCCTCTAAAATTGTTGTTACAGAAAGTTGTAAGCTGCCCAATGCCAGTGCTGGAAACTGAGCCCAGGTTCTCTGCAAGAGCAAGTTCTCTTAACTGCAGAGCCATCTCTGAAGCCCTCTTTCCTTTTCTAACACTAGACAGAGAATGAAAAGAATTTTATGAGACCTGCTACACTGCATGAAGCCCATCACAGTCAGAGTACACTAAGAAGAAAGATCAGACCAGCCAAAGACCCTTATATACCTTACTAACAACCACATTTAAAAGTCCCATATTGCACATATAGAAAATATCTACTGTCTTATGAATATTTTTTGCTACAACAGCAACACTGAACACTACAGACAGAAACATTGGTGAAATATTCCACATGAATGTTAAGCATTAGTATTTTTTGGCAGATACTAATGCATTAAAGTCTATTATTAAGCATATCCAATATTTGATAGTTTTGGAGTAAAGGGCACATTATAGTGTTTATAACATCATCTTGTGAAGTTATTAAGACAATATGGAAGACAGTCATTTTTCTGAATCTCCACTGAGCACTTTCTGCAAGGAAAAAATCAAGCATTTATTTGTGTATATATTTTATTTATGTGTGTGTGTGTGTGTGTCATATGTATCAGGTGTATGCAGGTACCCATGCAGGACAAAGGAGAGTATTAGATTCTCTGGATTTGAAATCATAGATGGTTGTGAAATATCCAATGTGGGTGATGAGAACCGAAACTGGATCTTCCACCAGAGTAATAAATGTCCTTGACTGCTGAAACATCTTTTCAGACCTCAAATAATTACAAATAACATAATAATAATGATAATAATAATGGCAACAATGGGGTATCATAAAACACAATTCTGTGTGCATGTTTAACCACTTCTTCAGAGAAAAAAAGCCCCCACAGTAATGCCAAATCAATGAGTGAAGGTATGTACAGTTGCTTTCTGCTTTCATGGTGGCAGAAAGTACATAAAACCCTCATTGTAGCCTCCATAGCTATAGGCATTGATGACCCAAATCCCTATTTCTTAGATCACTTGTGATCATTTTTTGCTATTAAACACTGTAAGTTATTTAAGGGATGATTGAAAGTATGTAAGTAAGCGCTTATAGGTAGTGTACAAATAACAAGGAACCATCTACAAATTTGGGGAACTGTGAAGAATCCTAGGACCAATTACTCATTATCCACTATGTAAAGAAAGATTCGATTTATTCTAAGGGACTTAAAATTGTATTAAAACAGGGGGAAATTACCTCACAACAAATTGTGTATGTACTATTAGCTCTGGTGTTATTTCAAGAGGTTCATGCCCATATAGAAACCGGCTTATGAAAATGCCTGAAAGAGTTTCATAGTTAGAAGACACGATAAAAACATGAAGCCCATCCTTTCTTCTGTATAGGAGTTGTCAGGAAGCCCTCAAATGTCCTGTGGACAAAGATGAACCAGCAAGGCTCAGTCCATTGTCTGAGTAAGTTGGCCTTTGGAAAGCTCCCTGACTCACTTCAACTCAGTCTACCAATGGGCGAATCAAGAAGAGACACTATGGTCGCAAGAGCCAGCAATCATCCCTTCATATCTGACCTCCCATGGGAGACAGTGCTTCTTCCTCATAAGGAAACTGCACTTGGCCAGGTCCAGGGGAGAGTGTTGAATACCTATCACTCACTGAAGGTCAGTTAGGTCGAATGCTGTGATGGCATTGTAAAACACCGCACTGCCGTGTGATCGATCTATTATTATTCTTACTTCAAGATTCTTTGCAAGTCATGCCAGGAACAAAAAGGAAGCATCCTTTTAGAGTGTTCTTTATCTCATTATATTTCTTTGGAAAGTTGGTTTGGGTATTAAGTTTTAACTAGGCTAAAAGCCGATCTGCAGACCTAGGAAAATTCCCCTGCTACCTGGAAGGGGAAGAGATTTTAATTGTGTGGCTTACTCATCGTGAGTGTGTTTGTTTAAAGGAATAAAATGGAAGAAAATTGCATTTTTAAAAAAATTAGAAAGTGAGAGGATTAAGATAAATTTAAGTTCAGTCTCACTTTTTTTTTCCTGACTACACACGTTTACAGACAGGAAATATTCAAAGTTATATAAGAAGAAAATATTTAATGGTAAATGCAAGCTTATTTTAAAATAAGAATGTGTACTCCCATACCACATTACCTCCTTCCATAATTTCTTGATAAATAATGAATATCTGCCCAAGAACTAGCAATCAATATGTACTAAGTGAAAATTTCAAGTCATATAATTAGATATTTCAAGGACATGATGTAAACCCCCACTAAGACTAAATTTTCATAATTTTCTTGGAACAATAACATTGCTCAGTTCTTAAATATCATATATGAATCATTACTTTAACGAACTTTGTCTTTTAACCTTCACTTAAAATACAAGCAAGTATATTCTGTCATTTAAGATGTCAAATAAAATACATCAACAGAAATTAATAGGCAATAGAACCTGATGGATTCTCCTGGAGATTATTTTCATGATGGAAACTTGGCAGCTGTCCTTGTGATTAATCACAATAATGCACAAACCCTTAGCTCTGCATAAACTGTCCTATTCCTTCTTTTTTTTTTTGGAATATTCCTTTCCTCCACAAAAGATTAACTTCATCTTCTTGTGTAATATTTCCATCTCCATTTCTCCGTCCAAATTTCATTTTCCCAAGATCCCTTAGACCACCAAAGGATGAAGCACTCTTATTCTTTTCTAAAATCCAATTATTTTTGTTCTTCCAGTCCTCGGTCTAGAGTGACCAATGCTGATATTACCCACGCCTTTTATAAACTAGCAAGAGCCCAAGTATTCCAAAATGATTGTATCATAGGCTTCTAGAAGATAAAAGAGGCTATGGATAATTAAGGGTCTTTCTTTGCTGCTAGATAAGGAGGATGCACATCAGTTAAGATCATCAGAAGCGAAACATGTGCACCTTCAATAACAGCATGGAAGAACATATGCAAGAAATCAGATTTCCCATAGTCTAGAGCACAAGTCATTAACCCCAAACGAGAGCATGTATAAATTGGAACCGAGAATATAAATACCTTACCCAGCTAAGAATATGGTTGGCCTTTTCACTTTTTAATAAAAAGTACTAAAAACGAACTGTGGGCATTTCATCATTTTTTAAATGTAACAAAATGGTACCATCTATTCTTTAACACAAAGATACAATTATAATATTTGTAGGCAGGTATGTTAAGCCTGGCTTGGCTATAAATGTAAATACATAAAATGTGTGCAAAGCAGTCAACAAAATCGTGTCCATTTGTGAATGACTGAGGTACTGTGTTTCTCAATGTGGGTGACTGACCTGTGTTCACATTTTCTATGATATGAAGAGAACACGACAGCTATTGGCTCTCTCTCAATTGTCAAAAGTCTAGGACATTTGACAGCTCACTGGAATCTTCTTAGATGCAAGTTGGACAACCCAATCCAATGATTAAATATGTTCATTTGATGATGGTAGGGATGTTGAATATGTGCCATGAGCAAAAGTGAATGCTGCTAGGCTCACTGTAGAGACTGACTTTAGTGAGGACCACGTAACCATGTAAGTTTACCCAGACTGACAAAGCATGCCCAAAGAAGCTGGCCAGTGCCTTGCAGCTGGAATCTGTAAAGGAATCTGCATGTCCCATATGATAATAAATCATGTAAGAGCCCACCAAAAGAAAAACAAAAATCACCAGAAGCAAAGATACTTTAAAATGCAACCACTGGGTTATTAGTTAAGTAATAATGTAATGAATGTGGCATTTCCCAGTGAAGAAGGAAAACTCAAACCTTCCAACTTTTATGCAACAGATGAGTGAAGGTAGAAAGGGGTTAATCATGAAATTCAAACAGAATATTTTCGATGCGCTTGAATCTGATGATCTACCTGGTTAGATACAGATTTCTTTTGGACTACTAGAGAAGAAAAGTCTCATGTTTGTAGAAGGGCATCAAGAGGGGTAGAAGTGAACACTATCAGATTGCACGTGACTTTCCGTTGAATAAATTTCCCCACTAAGTTCACATGCCAGAGAGGTGTTGCTGTCCCCACAATCTTGCAAAGTTTGCTTTGATGCTAAGTAAACAGGAATACAGACAAAAGATAGTCAAGATGCAGATTTCCTGTAATAGTTTTCATTCTTTGTTCTATACAATAAGTATATATTAAGCAATTATAAGGGTAGAGGGAAGGCTCAGTAATTAAGAGCACTGGCTGCTCTTGCAGAGGACCCAGATTCCATCTCCAGTACCCACATGGCTGCTTACAATCATCTGTAACTCAAGTCTCAGGCAATCTATCACCTGCTACTGCTCTCTGACGGCTGTGTGGATGTGGTGTATACACATACACAGAGACAAAACACCAAAAAATAATTGTAAAACATAATAAAGTCATCTGTTTAAAAATAAGTTACAAGGTTGAGGAACACCACAGTCAGTATGATACTTGCTTTACATAAGGACCTGAGTTGAAGTCCTAGAGCCTACACAACAAAAGGCAGGCATGGTGGTACACACTTGTAAATCTGGGGCTTGCGAAATGGAGACAGGCAGACACCTGGGCTTCCACTGGTCAGTCAGATTAGCATACTTGGTGAGCAAGAGAGCTGTGAATATAACATTTCAGGAACCAAGACTGAAGCCTCCTGAGCAAGGACATCCAAGGTCAATTTCTGGCCTCCACACACATATGCATTCATGTACATACACCCACACCCACATATGTTTGCATGCACCTGCACATATGCAAACACATGTACACACACATATAAAATTACATAGCTTAATGATTTTGAATAATCATGAACACAATATTTTAAAATTATTTATTATATAAAATACAATTAACTAGGGCTCAAAGATTACACATTATTCTAATGTTGTCTTACATTTAAAGATTGGCTTACATCACTTTAAAAAGATTATATATTTTAATGTGTTTTCAAAATATGTTGTCTTTAAACACATTAGTAAAAGAAAAATTTCTTCTTTTTTGCTGTGTTTCCATGTTAAATACATTGGAAAACATTAAAACCAGAGTTTCTTCAGTCTCTGGGTGCTATTACTGGTTGATCTGTAATGTGCATTGCCTCGGAAAATAGAGGCGATTTTATCATACACAACTAAGTTTGCTGACATAATAGTTCCTCGTAGGTGCAAAATCATTCATATTTGGAATCTTTTTGCCAGTCTTGCAGAAAGAGAAGTGCTTTCAAATCTGAAGATATTTGCAGCTGTTCATCTGGTTGGAAAATCACTTCTAAGATTGCCATCCCCAAAATAAAAGGCATCTTGGGACTAATTGTTGCTCACAATAATGTCAGAGAAACGCTTTGCAAAAAATCTCATCATCCCCATTTCACGAGTCTGACCCCACCACTAAAATTATGAACATCAATCAACATCCCAAGTTGGGGGTTGAGCTCTCCTAGATTCTGTGCAAAATTTTCTAGTAGAATTAGAGATTTCCTTCTCAGGTTTATGTAGTTCTACAGCAGGTTAGTAGAATACTTCCTTTCCATGTGACAAGACAGAGAAAGGTACAGAGTTCCATAAAAGATGCCGATCTCATGAAGATAGGGGATCGCATTCATAAGGACTTTACAAATGTCAGATTGGTGGTAATAACCCAGGTTTCTAAAAGGCAGAGATAAATTAGGGGTTTGTAAAGAATTAAATACATTCGACCAAATACATGTTATGATTAGCACTCCTTTGTCTCTGCCCAATATTCTCCTCATCTTTTCTTTTTCTCGCTTATAAAAGGGTGAAAAATGGGAGAGGAGACAGAAAGAGTTTAAGAGCCAGAGGAAATGGAGGCCCTCTAAATCAACCGGATCAAAGCTCATTAGAACTCACCAAAAATGGTCCAGCAAGCACAGGGCCTACACAGGTTTGTACCAGGTCCTCTGTGTATATATTATGTCTTCCAGATTTGTGTTTTTATGGGACTTCGGAGTGTACATGATATTGGGCCTCTGTTTCTATTCCTTCTCTTGGATTCTTTTCTTTCTTTTGATTTATCTTGTCCAACCTTGATGTCATAGTTTTATCTCCCAATTTTCTGAAGGCCCCAAATCACAGGAAACCATAGATGCCCATAGAACATGATGTCCACATTCCCAGGAGTTGGGGTGGGTGGGTTTTTTTTTTTTTTTTTTGGTTATTTGGTGGGTTATGGATGTTTGTCAACATTTGGGAGGGAACGTTACAGATTGTTACTGGTCAACATCAGAGAGAAAGCTAAACAAAGTAGATTATATTCAGGGATCATAAAAATAAAACAAAAACAAGTATATGTTACCAAATTCACACATATACATATGTATGTATATATGTGTGTGTATTTATATGTACATATGTTTATACATTTATATGTACATAAACATATATACATATATAAACCACTGACTGCACCTAGATTTCAGTGGGTAAAGACTAATGCAAGATGCAGTTGCTTTTGAAGAGGTTATTTCAAGACAATTGTAATTTTTCTTTAGAATTCAACTATCTTGTCCATAAAAATTGGTTTTAAGACAAATTAAGATACCTATTTTTTCCTGTAAAATTAGCAATTTCCCATTCTGATCTAGACATATCCCCTGTAAATGTGTAAGTAAGGTTTTTGAGTATATGACCCTTCTCATTCCCATGTCCCAGGATGCAGAATAGCTCCTGGCCAACAGCAATATTATATAATTAAATTGATGGAAAACAAAAAGATGCCCATGGATCAGCTAGGAGAAGCTCATGGTTTAAGTCTAGTTGATAAATTTGCAAGAGGAAATTCTACTTATTACAGAGATCCTGAGAGTTAAGGTTTAATTCAGAATCCATTTATTGTCTCTTGGTGAGTTTTGTTTTGTTTTAATAAAGAAGCCTTTGAACAAGTGTACTTGAAGGACACAGTTATAAAATGAGATGCTTCAGGACTCAAGAGCTCATATTGCTCTTTCATAGGATCGCAGTTCAATAAAAACATCCACATTAGGGGGCCAACAACTAAATACCCGTAACTCCAGTTCTAGGAAGTCTGTCATCTTCAGTCTCTGTGGTCAAGTGCACTCACAGGGATGTCTACCCCACACCATACACAAACACACAATTAAAAATAAAGTCTTGTTTTTTCAATGAGAAACCTCTTAGTACTTTTGGAATTTAAGCAAGTTTAAACTTTAAGGCCCTGCTAAATGCATTGCAATTTCACGAGCAATCAAAACTATAAAGTAAGAAGAATGTATAGGAGAGTGTGCTGGTTTACCTTGGTTGTCAACTTGTCAAGGTCACTAGCATCATCAGGGAGACAGACCATATGTGTCTGTTGGAGACTGGGCTAACTAAGATGGGAAAATCCATCCTAAATGTGGGTGCTTCTATAGGCGGGTCCTGTGCTGAAGAAACAGGAGTTATCACAAAGTTACCACATTTTGCTTCCTTACTTTGGATATCAAGTGACCACCACCCTGAAGTCCATGCCACCATGCCTCCTTATGATGGAGGACCCTATCCCTTCTGTAAATTGATACTAACTCCATGAGTTCCTTCTTGTCAGGTGCCTGGTCGCAGCAATGACAAAAGCAGCTAATACATGGAGGAACACCACATTGGCCTTAAAACCAGAACCCAAGCTTTGCTGGGATTTGGCAATGGCATAGCAAAACTTGGTTATTCTTGACATTCCTTTGAAAGGCATTTTACACATTTAAGCACTATGAGATGTAGATCAATCTCAGGATGGCCCTCTGGACATGTTCTTAGAGAAAGAACTGACCTGCTGGGACCTAACACTCAGCATTGCCTCTTTCTTCTTATCTACATTTAGACAAGATGTCAGTGGTGAAGCAGCCACGCTGGGGCCTTGAGGCAAGAAGCAGAAGAATGAAAGCAGAGTACAGCTCGTTGGTACATGGCTGCTCACCCCATGCCCGCCGGAGTCGGACACCAAGCACCATAACACCAAACCAGAACAAGTAGGAAGACAAAAGCCATGGGCTGAAAATAGTCCAGAGGAAGAAAATCTAGCTCAGGCCACTAAGGATAAGGAGTTTGCAGGCCTGACTCTGAAATCCTCCCTCCAGCTGACTGCATCACTGTGGAAAAACAAAGTGTTTTGGTGTAAGGTGGTGAATACCACGTTATATCTGATGTATGGCCAAACTCTAGCTCCATCTAATAGTAGAACCTTGCCATTAAAAACTGTAAGAACAGTTTCTTAAACAAGAATTACTGAAGCATTCATTCACATAGGCACATATTAAATTAACATATTAATGAATAATTTTATAGATAATTTAAAATTATTTTACAGAGAATTCTACCAAACCATAGGAGATGCAGCTCCCTGTACATTAATTCATTGCAAACCCTATTTCTCCCACTATCTCGGCAAACATTCAATGAGGTCCAGTAAGCACTGTCGTAACGGCAGAGAGACGAGTGTGAAAAGCACCGTCCCTGACTCCAAGAGGCTTTAGTGCTCTTCAAACCACGTAAGACAAAACTTTTTAAAGTGATTCCTATTTTCCAGCCCCTCACTTCCTATGTTGTTGATTCCCTGGTCATCGACGCTTCAAAGCCTGGAAGCCTCTTACATAATCCACATCAACCCAGTCTCTATCACGTAATCCTCCAAATACAACTTATGACTTTGCAGATGCAGCTCAATGATATGCCAGTATGCTCCTTACTGCTCTTTATGGTTCTGAGGGGGGAATCCGACAATTTCTCATTCCATCTGCTACAGAATTTGTTTCCCCAAAATCTAGACTACTGCAAAAAAAAAAAAAGCAAATAAATGTTTAATGACAGTATAGTTTGTCCGAGGGAAAAAAATTAAATCTTTATAAATCTCACCCATGTTCTGGTAGCAAACCAACAAACAAACATTTACTTTAGTGTGGTAGCAAAATTCCAGGTGAACTTGAAGAAAACCACGTTCCATGCCCCTCGTCTGTGTCAGCTGAGACACATCTGACTCCACTTGCTAGCAGGTTTCCTTGCTGATTAGCGGCAGGAGGCATGAGATCACTGTGGTCTCTCCTAGACCTGCGTTCTCTCCTGTCCTCACCCTGGTCTCAATGTGGTAAATGAGCAGCAAACTCCTAGCTAAGAACAGAACACTGTGGTTATTTTTGAGTAGTGCGTGCATGGCTGCTTCTCTATTTCGGTCACCTCAGAAACTATATAGCTTAGTCTACAACCCATGTAAAACCGTGATTCTACTTATTATTAAATAATGTGATGTCATTGTATGCTGATATAATATCATCATCCTCAGATGGAAGGCTGGATTTACTGTTTGTAGGTCTTAAGGATGCAATCTGTATTATATATACTTGAGATAATTGATTGGTAATCAAGATATATATATATATATATTCTGCTGTTTAAAACATTCCTTCAGGTATTAAGAAATGAATCTAACTAAGACTATCTTAAAAAAAACAAAAAAGGATAAAATAATCTCTATGAATATGTCAAGAAACCCCTTGACATATTCATAGAGATTGCTTTCAAAGTCTAAAAATGATTATTTATATGCGAAATCTGATGAGAAAAATCATAAACTATATTTCAGTATAGAGAGTAAAAACTAATGATGATATCTGACATTTATATGAAAACCACAGAGATGTGTACCTGTTCCCAGGTGACCATCAGGAGTTTAAATACATAAAACAGCAGTACCCAGCACAGTCTCAATTTTATCCAGAAAAGCAATTCTGCTATCACCTTGCTTAGAACAACAACGTGTTAAAACTATGAGAAATCCTTTGGCTATTTCTCTGCAAAACAACCTGCAGCCCCAACTCTCCCTTCGTACCACCACATCCCCCTTCTCTCACCACAATGAGTTAAAGGCAGACCGAAGCTCTCAGCAGCAGCCTCTGCGCTATGCCACCGCTTTGCCGTCCTCTTCCACTCCAGATGTGATGATTTAGAAGTTCACAGAAGGCAATTCCTCCTCCCAGGTTTACTGCACCCTCCACGAGAGACACCTTGCACTTGCTGGAAGGTTTAGCTTTCAATGCTTCTGGTCATTCTTCCCAGCCACAGAAATGAGACCTATTTCTGGGCTATTCATAACTCTCCTTCCAAAACATTTCAGAAAAGAAAAGCAAGGCAGGGCTCATGATTTCCATGCAAAATCCCAGCCTGCCCGCCTGCTTACTGCTGCCAATACTTCTTATTCTTGCTGGTGATGACATCGTACAAGCTCCCCAGCACTGATGCTTCGTTATGTAAGTCTGTCTAGGTCAAGTGTAGGAGACTCACTACTGGCCTGTGGAAACTCATGGAACTGTTTCTTCAGATTAACACTTCAGGGGCTATGGAAGATGCAGGAAGCTGAACTTTAACTACATACATCTTTTGGGGTAAATACTTATTTGCATGATTCGGTGGTTTATTTATTTATTTTTTATTTTAGCCTTTGGTACTGGCAGGTTCCTGTCAGCCAGGCTGAGAGGTGCAGGTAGGCATTGCTAAGAGGCTCCAGTTCTGTCAGGATGCTTGATTATTCATTGGAAGCGTTGGAAGTCTTGCACTGTTCCTAGCATTAAGATAATGAGCAAAAGCACCATAAATTGGAATTTGCTAATCAGGCATCTTTTCTATGCTGCTGATTTGATGTGTAAACCAAATATGATCTGTTTAATCTGAGGAGTTGCAGGAGAGCATTGTTAGAGATTTCTGTGAGCCAGAAAAGATTTACTGCAGGTCTTGGCTGCTGTGATGCCCTCGTCTCTCTAACTGTGAATTTGCTTGTCTTGGAAATGAGCTCTGTGTCTACTGTATTCGTCCTCTGTCGCGCCTGTTTGTGACAAGAATGGAGCTCCAGTAACCTGGTACTTGGGGGGGACTTCCGCAGATAATAAATCCTGCCTACTTAGTCCCAAGATGAACACTGCAGCAGTGTGTCATTTGATGCTAGCACCGAACGAGGCTGGGTTAACTGCATTGGGTTAACGAGGCTGTGCTTAGGAGATCTGGAGGGACCAGCCCGGGGTTTGACGGGAACAGTTACTCCTCTAAGGGTACGAGTGAAAGCAGGAGAGCACTGATTCTGTTTCAGACTCTCCCACACCGTGTCCTGCTGCAGGAAAAAACAGCGGCCCCAGAGTTGCACGCTGCAGAAAATGTAGGACAAGCCGCAGAGTGAGTTTGCCGCAGCAGCAGGAGGTTGGCAGAGAACGTTCATTCAGTTAACCCGGAGATGATGACACAACAGAGAGCGCCTCCTTTCAAAAGACAGAGGGGTTTTAAAAGTTGTGGGTGAATGCAGCACATTTGAGGGCTTGGCTTCCGATGTGTCTTTGGCAAGCAGTATTCTGTGATTTGGAGTCCGTGGTAGGAGTTAAGGAATTAACGGTTTTATCAACTGTCTCCTTAATCTCCAAGGGCTGAGTGGACAGTTGACTCATGTTTGCCTTGGGTGTCTCCAAGAGAGCGCTGGTGCACAGTGGGGTATAAGTACAGCATGCTCTCTGGGTAGACTGCGCAGAACTCTCTGAAGCACTGGGCATTGCTGAAACGACAGACTGGAAATAAGTGTTGTGGAAGTCATTTTCCCTAGGTGTCATTTTCACCAGGCTAACTGTGATTAATATGGGGGCGGGGGTGTTGGTCACTTAGGGTAGAGGTAGGCTGCATTTGTGCTGTGTGTGATTGACTGAAGATGTACACATTTCCCCAAATCATTTGAAGAGACAGTTACAGCTCCCTAAAGGCCTGATTTTATCTTACCGACGTCAATAGATGCAAATTGGCATAGGAGCCCCATCTGATCGGGGTTACTTGGGGTCAGAAATAAAATGTTAAAAATAAGGAATACATACATAATCATATCTATACATCTGGAATATGCATGTATATGTATATACAGACATATTTCGGGTGTCACTATCATCCTCAATTTTTTCTGGTTCTACTTTAATGTTGTCTATACTGGCTTCTGTAAGAGGAATTGTTTGCTTTATGTAAGAACATAAAAGCATACTGATTTCTTTCTTTTTAGATGTTTTGGAATTTGAATTAAAAATGGTCTAAATCGGTTTTGGTCCTGGCACTTATTCCTTGGTGTGAATTAACATTAATCACTCTATGCTGAAGGTGATAGAATGACATTGGAGTTTTAAATACCTATACCCTTCGGTCGACATTTGCCATTTCCCCATCAAATGCTAGGCCAGTAGTTCTCAGTGGTCTGGCTATCAATATCAGCATCTTCATGAAATTTGTAGGAAAGAAGATCTTCAGGCCTCACTGTAGACATACCAAGTATAACTTCTCTATGTAGGTTCTAGCAATACACGTTCTTATAGCTACTAGGCAGTTGTGAAACGCATGAAGATCCACTCTATTGGGTTGTTATTTGATCAAATACAGAAATGGTTCTTGTGGTATATCTAAATATGTGTTACATAATGGAATTTTCTGTTCTCCTCCTTGCCTGGTCATCCTAATGCTTGTTAGCGGTGCTGTGTTTTAAAGATTTGTAGAAATAAGTACCTATATCTAAAGTCTAATTTGCTCACAGGAGTGTTTATTTTCCATCAGTTCCATGTAGAATACTAACTTTCAGAAGCTAAATGGCATACTGGGAATGCAGTAGAGGACCTATCTCAATGAGATTTGGCATACACCAATAGCCTCTTTGAAGCTTGAATTCTCTCTGTAAAGTAAGTGGTTGTTCTAAGACAAGGTTTAGTCTTGGCCTAACTGGAGTCTCTGGTCATAAATTCTTAGCAATGGATCTTTCTTGTGCATAGCAGAATACTAAAGACTATCACTGGCCTCTACTTACAGGTAACAGAGGCAACTTTCCATTGTGATGACTAGAAATTGTGGTGGAGACTAACAAACATCTCCTAAAGACCAAACTGCCCCCACGTCCCATTCTGACTCCCACCAATTTAGGCTATCTTTCCCTTAAGCGTTACAGTATATTAAATAGGAAAGAAATGCACTGTTTCTCCTATTGGCAAGTTAAACTGACATAAAAATAAAGTCATGCCCTCATAAATAATACAGTGAATTTAGACACTATCATATTTGAAAGCATGCAGGTGTAATTCAATCAGGTACCTACAGACTGGGGAAATGCAACTTCTTTCCAGAACTTCTCAGGAACCTAGTTCTACACTATCCCCCTTGTCTTGAAGTCTTGTTTTGTGTTCCTCCTGTTCTCCCAGATGGACCAGATTCCCTCGACTACTAGCTTCTACTAAATACTTAGCTAAACCAATGGCTTTTAGAGTTAGTAGATTTCACTAAAGATAGGAATTCATATTCTCTTTTCCTCTGCCCCTCTTAGCCCTGCCTCATCTGCTGCTCCTGAAACATCCAAGAGTTCCATATGTTTCTTATGTACCATGTTCAGTAGCCCATTTTTCCAGACCTTTTTATCCAGATACTGATACACAACATCATTAAAGGACTAAGGAGGTCAAGGATTTCCAGTTTAGGACTATGCAGACTGTTGTCTGAAATACTGATTGCATCCTGACACTCCTGAGGCTGACAATAAGGTTTGCTTTGAATCAGATGGAGGAGCGAGCTACTAGCTGAGCAAAATTAATCATAGAGATTTTGGAGGAGTGAGGACAGATAGAGAGACACAGGAAGTAGTAAGGCAGGTCTTAGATTGGATCTTGTTCCTTTTGGATCAAGGAACCAGAGAGAAAGGAGGTCACTGGTCGCTTCTCTGCCACTTCTCTGATCATTCAGGTTCCTATCCTGGTATCTGACTTCTGAGTTTTTATTGATAAAGAACAATTAGATAAATGCTTCATCTGGCACCCAAGATGGGGTGCCAAATGTACCAGGCATTTTCTTTTGGGTCACCAACCATTCTCAAATCATGACACAGAGACTTATTATTAGTTTTGAATGCTCAGTCTAGCTTAGGTACATTTCTGGCTAACTCTTTTAACTTAAATTAACCTGTTTCTCTTTGGCTAACTCTTAACTTAACCTATTTTTCATTGGCTAACTCTTATAACTTAAATTAACCTGCTTCTCTTTATCTAACTCTTGCCACAGGGACTTTTACCTTTTCTTACTTTCTTGCCGTCTCTATGTCTGACTGGCTGATGGCTGCCTGGCTTCTGTCCCCTGGTGCCTCCCTCATTCTCTGTTTCTCCTCCAAACCTAGATTTCTCCTCCTCTTTGTTCTCTCTGCCTGCCAGCCTCACATATCCCTCTTGTGCTTAGCTATTGGATATTCAGCTCTTTATTAGACCAATCAGATACCTTAGGCAGGCACCTTGCCCACCCATATAACTTCTTTAAGTTGGGTTTAGGAACAATTTAGCCAATGAGAAAAATGCTACCATTATGTTAGTTCCATATCAAGAAATAGAAAGTTCTCTCTAGCTGGTAGAAAGGAACAAGGAGAATTTGGTTTTATCTTCCCAGCACACAATATTCCTGATTTCCAAGTGAACATGGCCCCAGTTTTCTGTCTTTGGTAGCAGTATTGCTATTGGAAAAGCGTATTTCATATACTTGAGCATATATAGGAAATTTCAGAAAAATGATGGCTCACATCTATTCCCCTTGCAGAATGTGCTTAGGCGAAAAGAAAGTGGAATGTTAATTTTTTACTTAAATAGACACCACAGTGAAATGATTTTCAAACTGTTATTTAAAGAGTAGATTAGGAGATGGTGTTTCTGGATTGGAGTAGAGGTGCCTAGGGAATGGTTGAATTCATATACTGGATTACAAAAAAGAGTAGGCAGCCTTAAAAGCATTAGGTCACATGGAATACAAAATCAGAAAGGAGGTCTATGGAGGAGCATGAGGGAGACAAAAGGAGGGGGAAAAGAGGGAAGCAAAGCAGAACAGTGAGGGGAGGGACAAGTAAGAGCAACATTTTGTGACATGTGTGTCTGAAAATGTCATAATGGAAACCATTTCTTTGCATTGCAACTTAGAAGTGATAAAAATAATGATAAAGGAGCTATGAGAGCTGTGAAATTCCTGGGCTCATGGTATAGGGTGTCCACCAGCAAAGGCTACTTGGACATGGGTTTAGACCAATAGAAAGTCTTTATTATTCTGCCAGAGACTCCACTGGCTGTTTGTGACACCAATGCAGTCCCAAACCTTTCTCAGGATGAGCTTTTAAGCACAAAACTACACCCTGAGTTGACACTCCTCTGTTAATAAGAACAGTTAGCCAGAGGCAGAACTACGGAAGCTGGAAAGCGATGTTAGTACATTTAGGGACTTTCCTAAAACTATGACCTTTGATGGATTGGGTCATTGTCTTTGTTTCAGCAGGTGGTGCTGCTTACATGCTGAGTTTTAAGGTTTCAATTAGTGGTTCTCAACCTGGGGAGGATCAAACCATCCTTTAACAGGCGAAACCTGAAACCATCTTTCATATCAGATATTTATATTACGATTTGTGAGAGCATCAAAAATTCAGTTATGAAGTAGCAATGAAAATAATTTTATGGCTAGGCATCACCACAACATGAGGAGGAACTGTATTAAAGGGTGGCAACATTAGGCAGGTTGAGAACCTCCGGTCTAAATGGTACTTACATCATAGCATCAACTGTGCTAAAGACTTGAGTACCTGTTACAATAGTACCCTCCAGCACCATGGTTAAACAACAGTGTCTACATGGATTCATGCCTACGGGGCATCTTGTCAAAATGCACATTCTGTTCTGGAGATCATGGTACACAATTTCAACAAGCTCCTCAAAGATGGAGATGCTGTTGGTCCACTGCCACACTCTACAAAGAAGCAAGTCTTTAAAGCATAGAAAGCGCTATGTTCTCATGGGATCTGTGACTTCACAGATATCCAGCAGAGCCAGAAAGCACTTGTGTGTTTGAAAAAGAGCTAAGGAAATTAAAAACACAGCATTCAGTATAATATTTGAAATGTGAAGCTTTGGCAGGACATCCTCATTGTCAAACTCTCATGACTGGCAATTCTGCTCTTTTAGTTTTCTCAAAAAAAAATTTAGACTTATGGATAGGAAGGCATTGGCAGACTGAGAGATACTTCTCTGGAGATTCCATGTTTATGTGTTGACTAGGTGAGAGTAATTCCAAATATAATCATATCTTTTCACATGCTATAGAAGATCTGAGACTCCAAGCCAAGTAAGAAGAGGTACCATTTGCCATTTTCCTTCCTGGATACATGCCCCGCATCACATTTGACAGAACTCTGGCTACAGGTCGGTCTTATACTTGCAGGTCCCCTTGGCTTGGCCGCATGTAGAAATGTGTTTCTTCCATGGCATCTGAGTAAGTGCAGTGTGATGTAATCCAGACGAGTGAGGAATTGCTGCATCATCTCCTACTTTGCTCTTGAACTTGGATCCCGGAGACTTGTCGATTTCATAGCCATACTGTGTCACTGAAGAGAGATTTATTTATATAAAACACACATGCCATCGTGCTAGGATGATATTATTACTTTGAAGAGAGATTGTTAGTTTCCATACTACATTTTACCTCCTCCTTTGCCAAAATGATCAAGATTTCTGAGTCTTAGTTTTCTAAGCTGGATGATCACAGCAATATCAATGTCATGAAATTTCTGTGAGGTGTCAAGTTCCCAGTACATATTAGGTTTTAGCAATGATCCCCATTCCTATGAAATTATTACTAAATTTGACCTGAAAATAGAAATGTTTGAATATCAATATCTTTGTTCCTGAGAACCTATCTTTTTCTAGAATGGTACTAAGTATCGAAGGACTAAGTAGAATCATTTGCCATGAAGAAACAGGCAGGCCAGAGCA
Organism: Alexandromys fortis; assembly: GCF_014885135.2. Taxonomy (NCBI): domain Eukaryota; kingdom Metazoa; phylum Chordata; class Mammalia; order Rodentia; family Cricetidae; genus Alexandromys; species Alexandromys fortis. The sequence continues at coordinate 5,894,123 of NW_026067899.1, forward strand.
ATAGCTGAGTGAGAGCTAACAGTTTGACACACAAGCATGAGGCAGGGAAAGCTAACTAGGAAAGGATGGGCTTTTGAAACCTCAAAACCCGCCCCCAGTGACACTCTTCCTCCAATCAGTTTGGTATTCCTGCTGCTAATACCATCCCAACTGCTCCACCTTCTAGAAAGCAAGTATGCAAATACAAAGCTTGTAGAGGCCCTTCTCATTTAAACTACCTCACTTACCTACCAAAGGTCATGGATAAAGCTGACACAAAGTCATTCTGTAGGTTCAACGTCCTATATTGATGAGAGGAAGCTTCCTTTCTTGGTGCTGCAGAGAAAAAATAGGAAAGCAACATGCGAGAATACGGGAATGCAGCTGCCAAACTCCCTTCTCCCAGCAGAGCCCCAGTAACTTGGGATGTGGTAAACTACTTTGCAGTCCTGATAGGTAGTATAGATAGTGTGAACAGATACAATTCCAAAGGCAGTGACTCAGGTCAAGGGCCCAGAAGTTTCAAAAAGTCTAAGCAGAACGCAATTATTGGTAAAACTTTCATGTACCTTTCCGCCATCTGCTTGTCCATCTCCATCAAATAACTGGAGCCCCTGCAATGTGCTGCAATCACCTCTGTCCACTATTTGGCCAAGGAGGAGGGAATCAGTTTTGCCAAAGTGACAGAGCAGAAGGAAATGTGATCCTATGTGGTCTGTGTACAATTGTGAATAGAACTGTGAAGACTGGAATCACAGAGAAATGTGTCAAAAGCAATTTCCATGTGAAATATGGTGGCCCTGAGCTCTGATGTCACCATCACACAGTGGAGTGACAGTGTGATGTTCCTGGAAAGGTCCCTGTCCTTTTCCTTTTAAACATGAAAAGAAAAAAGATGTCATCAATAAGTCTTTAGGGGAATAGAAATTATGTATTTGCTTCTGTTAAGTTATGGCAAAGTTGCAGTTTTATTCTGTAAGCAAAGTTGTCCTCATAAATATCAGCTATTTCTTTTAACATCAAAAATATTCTCTATACCAAAAACTAACTAGATCTCTTCCATATATAGGAAAGTGTTGTGAATGATTTTAAAATATATTCAAATGCAAAATTGCTATTTATGCTCAGATAAGCAATCCATGATATTCTTGTCAGTTTTAGTTACTTATCTTTGTCAAGAGGGGGGATTGCTGAGTGAAAAAGACCAGGGAAGAGCCCAAATAGTGTATTTAAATAACTTGCTAAGCTAAGAGTGAGCACTTATAAGCACAGAATAGAACCCAACATGGTACCTGAGTTCTCCATTGTGGTTAATGTGTCTTCTTTGTTTCTTGTTGCAGTTTCGTTCCCTCTTCAGCCCCTCGTGGGAGTGGATCTAAACACAGCACTTGAATACTGTAGTGTGGTGTAGGAAATTCTTCTGTATTTGTGTTGCTTTCATTGGTTAATAAAGAAACTGCTTTGGGCCTGGTGATAGAGCAGAATTTAGGTAGGCGGGGAGACAGAACTGAATTCTAGGAGGAAAAAAGCAAAGAGAGAACCGCCATGGAGCTTCCAGGTCAGACATGCTGAATCTTTTCATGGTGAGATACAAATTATTAGAAATGGGTTAAATCAAGATGTGAGAGTTAGCCAATAGGAGGCTAGAGCTAATGACAAAGCAGGGTTTTAATTAATATAATTTCTATGTGATTATTTCAGGTTTAAGCTAGCAGGGTGGCTGGGATGACAAGCAGCCTGTTCCACCTGTTACAATAATGTACCTTGATCTTACCTCAGAAGTTGAGGCCTCATCCTTGGTCTATTTGCCAGAGGGGTATACAACTTAGGCATGGGCAACAGAGCCTTTTATTTTCCAGTGGGTGTGTGGGTACATGACATCAGTCTCGACTATTTGAGAGTCTAAAGCAGGAGGATCCTTTGAGCCCAGGCTTTGGTGGTGGACTAAACAAGATAATAACTTGGTCTCCAAAAAAGTTTCCTTGTTTCCCTGCATGACTGTGATTTATTAATGAAAGAAACAAAGTATATTTCAGATTTTAATGAAATTATAGAACCTTGGAAGCATTTGCAACCTGGTTTCTCCTAGGCCTCTCCTTGGACCCGAGTGAAAGTCACAAGCGTTGGATTCTCATGTCCTTGAGTTTGATAACTTTGTGGTCCTTTAAGAACAGTATGCAGAGCTAGACACAAAGATGGTCACTGATTTTATTCTTGGCTAAACCCAGTGTTGGTTTTGTCCATCACCTTTTCAAACAGCAACTGCTCTTATATCCTCTATTACATTCATCTCTGTCAAAACATGAGTGAAAATCAATCTTCGTGTAACTAGAAATAGTCTACTCACTCCCATTTTGCTTCTTATATGCTCGTATCCCCGCTCAATATTCATTTTCTTCAGAGTTAAACTGTGAAAAAAAAAAACTTGAATGGACTTCTGCCACACTAAACCGTCTGTGTAACCTTGAATAGGTACACCATCTCTCTGGATGCCACATTTCTATTATCCAAAATAATAGACTTTTTCTGGATGGCCTGAGGCATCTTTCCAGTTCATAATTCCTTACTGATTATCAAAAATAGATTCAAGTAGTGGTGGTCACAATTAATTATACTAAATATTCTAAGGTTGAAATTAACAAAGATTTGTTGTTCTCGTTTTCCTATTAGGAGACTTTATGGGCTTAATTGTGGAATATTTGTGCTTCCTTTCCTTGAGAAAGCGTGAAACTCTCAAGATACTAATCAAGGAGACCCTCTTGCTTGTCTTAAAACTGACCGGTCCAAAGACACAGGGCAGCTTTTGCCTGTGACTCCCTTACCCATTCCTCAATGCCACTGTTCTACTAACAGCATCAGCATCTCACTGTAGTCTCCCTTCCTTGGGCTCAAGTCAGCCACCTTCCACTAGCAGTAAGAGACAGAACCATAAAAGCAAGGTCAGGACATTTTATGCTTTTTTTTTTTTTCTTTCCTCTCTTTTTCTTTTTTCCTTTTCTTTTTGGAACCATTCATAAAAGAGGCAGAGCCCACATCTCACAGCTGCTTTGTGTAGTTCCTGCATTCACCAAGCAGGAAGTCAGGCAAGAAATCAATGGTATGTTCTGAGACAAGATCACACAGGGTCTCCAGAAAGGAGCAACATAGAGCTGGAAGGGCAAGAAATAGTCTTCTCAGTCTTTGGGGTTGGAAACTTTTCAGAGAGAATGAAGCAAAATTTTTCGTTAATTTAGATACCACAAAACATATATACAGTGGTAGTTCCACTGTGGTTTATAATATGGAGAGTAAATGGGAAACTTTTAGCAGAAGTCCAAAGAAACAGACACAGACAGCAAGCATGTGAGCGGCAGCATAGAGTCACAGGCTTCTTCTTAGTTTGTACTTTTCCATTTAGAAAGTGAATGTGTTTTTAAATTTTAAATGTATAGATTTAAGGGTATTCTACAAAAATATCTTAAAATCTTGTTAGATGTATGATAATTAAAGTAGCCAGTGTTGCAGCCACTCTGATGAATCACATGTCTGCTACAAAGTGACGAGCTATTCATTAAAGGCACTTGTGTACAATTAAAGGGATGCTAACCTTTTACAGAGTTATTATGCAAAGGAACACTCACTCTATCATGCTTAACATTTTCAACTATATAGATAACCAGAATTCATAAAACAAAACCCAAAATTATTTCATGATGAACAAAAAGGAATCTGTTCACTGAATGCACAGGAAAAAGCAATAGAGAAAAACATTTGACCTAGGCACATCTTTCCACTTAAAGGGAAAATACACAAATATTGTCATGTCAAGTTGCACAAGAAATGTGGAATATTAATCATAGGTATTATGAAATTTCTTATACCAAAATATGGGTGAAGGCTTCTAGGGTGATCAAGATCTAGAACCCAACCTTCCTCAGAAGTCCCCCTGAGCAGGAGTGAGAAGGCAGATCATGGAGCTAGGAGTGGGGAGAGGCAATGAAAAGAGGCAGTCTTTACCTCCAGGTACCTTTTCTGTGGCCTACCCTTCACCAAAGGGGGCAGAGCCTTCTCACTCCTGCTCAGGGGGACTTCTGAGGAAGGTTGGGTTCTAGATCTTGATCACCCTAGAAATGTGCTTTTGCCAGAACAGCCGCAAAATGGGAATGCACATCTGGAAAGCACATCTGGAACACAGCTGGAAAACGCATCTGGAACACAGCTGGAAAACGCATCTGGAACACAGCTGGCATAAACATCTGGAACACAGCTGGAATGCACATCTGGAACACAGCTGGCATAAGCATCTGGAACACAGCTGGAATGCACATCTGGAACACAGCTGGCATAAGCATCTGGAACACAGCTGGGTTAGCGCATCTGGAACACAGCTGGGTTAGTGCATCTGGAACACAGCTGGAATGCACATCTGGATTGCACATCTGCTTATGATTTATCCTGCGCTGTACTTATTATTTGACATCAACAGCTAAACAATGGAAACTGTAAGCTAAAACATGCTCATCAGTGTTGGGTTTAAAGTAGAACTCAAATGCACCTTCTTGGGAGCTGTTTGATTATTTCTCGCGACTCCGAGACTTCATGATTGTCGGAGCCCGTTTGGGTCCAACACAGACTTCCTAACTTGGCTGGAACAGAGTCACGAGAAATAATCAGACACAACTTACATGGTCATCATGGAAAAGGCCAGAATCTCCGTTTATTGTCCAAACATCTTATATACCCACACCAAATTGGGGGGGGGGACACATTACGCCATCACCGAGGCAACCAGGTGCCAGGGCTTAAGTCATGTCTGCATCTAGCAGTCAAGTAGGCCCTGAATTAGTATCTCTATAAGACAACCTCCAAATTGCATAAGGAAAGAAGCCCCAAACATCCTGACCAGTTTCAGTCAACACCTCTTCTCAGGTAATCCACACTTTAACAAAAGAAGCTAGGAGCAAGACATCCTGGCTTTTGTTAAGGGCACAGACAGCTTGTCTGAGCTATGTAATCAGCTCAAACCGGGGCAATGGTTTTTGTGTAATCTCGAAATATGCACCCACACATGATGATGGGTGTACTTTAAAGCATAAGCAGATGTGCATTCCAGTACAGCGCAGGATAAAGCATAAGCAGATGTGTTCCAGATGTGCAGCGCAGGACTTAGAAAGCTCAGTTCCTGGAGCCACCCATCATTTAGCATTGGTTCTTTGTGGTACAGAGAAAACCTAGTGGACACCGATAATACATTTATCCTCTCAAGCACAGCAAGACAATTCAGGGTTATGCTGTATCTGGAGGGTGGGGAGACATATTGCAATCAAAAACAATGAAACCATGGGAACGGGTATGAAGATATTATTTGACATCAACAGCTAAACAATGGAAACTGTAAGCTAAAACATGCTCATCAGTGTTGGGTTTAAAGTAGAACTCAAATGCACCTTCTTGGGAGCTGTTTACTAACACAGTGCTATTGAAGAAAGTATTCAAGAAAGTTCCTGATCTAAAGCCATGGCTATGTAATAAAGGACTACATTTTTTTTCTCCTCGCAGAAGAAAAGGACAAATTTCGTTCGTGGGTTCTATAATCTGGGACGCTAACAATAATTTATTTATGAAAAGGGAAAGTAGCATTCACAAACAAAAGCAGCACTTTTTTTATTTAAAAGAAACTCTCTCCAATACTGAATATTTTCCTCTTCAATAGTGCTCTGATCAACAGAGCAACAGGGGTTGAAAGAGAGGTTAGAGGAAGTAATAAAACCAAAACGAAGAGAAAAAAAGAAAGATAAGCGAAGGGCACGGAAAAGAACACACAAACCCAGTCTGTGAGAGCCTATAACTGTGACCGCTAGATGGCAGTGTAACGCTAGGTGCTGTCTCCACTTTTTTCTTTCTTTCTTTCTTTCTTTCTTTTTTTTTTTTTTAAACAAGCTATTTGCTGATTTGTATTAGGTACCATAGAGTGAGGCGAGGATGAAGCCGGGAGGATACTGCAGAGGTCTCTGGTACATGTGTATGTGTGTGCGTGTGCTTATGTATGTGTGTTCTTCCCCTGTGAGGCTGCAGCCCTTGTGAAACACTTGGTCACCTTTTTGCAAGAAGGAATCTGAACCGTTGCAACTGAAGGTACCGACTCGCCTTGGGGAGATGCTCTTCCTCACTGCAGATGGATAATTTTCCTTTTCTTCAGGTAAGCCATCTGATCGCTTTATCGTGATCTTCGGTGGTGAATTCGTACCTGGTAATCCGTGGGGAGAAGAGCCCACGGAAATAAGAGTTGGGGCAGAGCAGGAAGTCTATTTTTTGCATGTGAATTCGGACCAACTATCCCCCTCCTCCTTCCCTCTTCCTCCTCCCCTCCTCTTCTTCCCATCCTCCTCCTCCCCTCCTCCCCTTCCCCCCTCCTCTCTCAACCTTCCATGAACTGAAATCAGGTTCGTTCTGCAGCTCAGCATTTTGATAGAAGGATGAGATTCTTTGGCCTAAAATAACTTGGCGCCGGGCCAGCTCTTGCCTTTGCTTGCTTGCAATCATCCTATGCTAGATCTGGTCCTGAAGCCCCCCGCCCCCTCTGTCATTTGTGCTTTGGAACTGCATTCGATGGCTGGGAATAGAGGTCATATTGTTCCTAAAGATGATGCAAAAATTAGACCTCATATGGGAAGCAAGAAGGCAGCGGGCTGCTTCTGAAGCCCAGCATCGCAGGGGAGACAGCTTCTTCCGGCAGAGGCTGGACTGTTGAGACGGGATGCTTCATTCCCAGGACAAGGAGGGGACAGCGGGTGTTTTCTCTCCGGCTCTTACTTAACTACACTTGCAAAGGAACTTTAGAAAAGTGATAAAGAGTCCCCTATTTCATGCAATGCCAGACCGGAAGGACGGACTTACTTTTAACTAGAAAGAGGTCACCAACAGCAATGAAACTGCAGGTGCCGCCTGGTTTACATGAAACCGCTGTGGAGCGTCTTGCTCTCCGAAGAGCGTATATATATATAAAAAAAAATGTTCCTTGGGTGTGTGAGGCTTTTTCACGTGTCTTCTTACCTATCGCCTTTTCTTTCTCTTCTACCTGTTCGAGGTCTGCGTATAAATACCCTCCCCTTCTCGCCACATCTACTGAGAGGCTGCTGCCCCTCCTTTCCACAAACCAGTCGAAATCGGCGTGTGAGCGAGCGGGTGCTTTTTCATGTGTCTGACGAAATGACTGAGTCAAGCTTGGGTGTCTTTCTGTTCAGATGTGCATGTGACTAAATATTTCTAAGCCGCAGCAGCAAACTTGCACATTGCCAAACGCTGTTGCTATCACACCTAGGAAATGTGGCTTCTCCTTGGGTATGGATCTGCAGGGTTTGCATGGTCTGTCTTGTGCGCTAGTGTAGTAACGGAGCGCTTCTCCAAATAGCGCTTTAAATCTTCCCAAGGGGAGGATGCCAAAGAGGAATAGGAAAATTCCATGGTGAGGCTGGTGGTTCCTGACTCTCTTCCTCCTGCCTGAGAGCAGAGGGGAGCGTACCTCTCCCGTTTGCTGCAATACCTGACATGCCAGGGTGATGTAACCAGGACCACACGTTTGCCGTGTCTGACACGTCCCTTTCCTTTCAGAAGCAGAATAACTGTGGTGGGAAAAACTCTCAAACTCCCCTTTGTGGCTGCTGATTGGTAATGCCATCAAGCCTGGCCGCTCTCTTCACTGGAGGAGTGTTGCAATTTAGGCCTTCCCCCACCAAGCTCTCTGAAGCGATTTTCAGATGGTGTCTATTTTGGGAACATAATGTGTAGACAGGAATGGATGGCCACAGAGATTTACGGGAAAACAATCTCGGAGAGATGAGGTAGCATTATAAACCACCAAGACCCAGCACAGGAGGCTGGTTATGTCACATGGACCTGGCAGTGGGGGGTCAGTCTTGTTAAACTCACTGCTGCTCACTTCTGCTGCTTTTTTTTTTCCTTTTTGCTCTCCATTGCTTTGTTTGGTTTTTTTTTTTTTTTTTTTTTTGGTTTTCAAATGTCTATTTGGAAGGCTAGAAACAGTTACACTGTTAAAAATAACAAGTTGGATTTTGCTGTCAATACTTTATCTCCATTTATGTGACTCCCTCTTACTGGGGATGGTAAATTTGCTACCAGGAGACTCATTTGTTACAGCAATTCCTCTTTAAGACGTGGCTGAGAGGGTTTCTCTATCTGTGGGGGCTGGGAAGGCATGGTTGGCGGCCTAATTAATTATACAGTATCCAAGAAAACACTGGGGAGAAAAGGCAGCCTTCTGTCCTTCCATCCAGAGTTCTCAGGAGCAGGTGGGCAAACTGAAGGACACAACACAAGGACCAGAAACTCAGCACTCTGCTCTACAGAGGAGCCTTCCTCTCTTGTGGAGAGGCACTTGAGACCCAGACACACACACACACACACACACACACACACACACACACACACACACACCAGAGCACATTTTCTGAGTGTTCCTGACAATAAAAGTTAACCTGGGGGGGGGGATGTTTAATATTCTCTGTAGACAACCGAGGTCTAGTGGTCCTTACAGGAACACAGTGGTAAAGTCTGGTGTACAAAGTTCTATTCAAGTTGTTTCCCTCCAGGTTAGGCGGAGAGACTGAATTCTCCAGGAACTCCTTGGATTTGCCAGCAGCAAAAAGGTCTGATCTCTCTCAGCTACCTTGGATTAGGGAGGAGGGGGGAAGAACGATGGCCTGGAAACAAAGAGAAAAGCAATCCAAGGGCCAGAATTTGTCACCCTCTGGACCAGTGGGAACCCGCCTAGGGAAGTAGCCACTTCCTTTCCAGATTCTGAGTTGTCAGTTAAGCAGTCACTGCCCAGGTTGGGTTTCTCAGGCTAGGGTAGGGTGTAGGAGGCAACTTGCTCTTGGCACTGTTGTTTGTGAAAAATCCAGATAGCTACAAAGTGTCTCCAACTGCACTAGCCCAACTCTTCTCCCTTGTCTATTTCCATAGATGCCAATGTGCAATTTTCTTTTCTAAAAGAAGATACAGTATTTGGTTTTTGCCAGCTACTCTTTAAGCAGTACTTCACAAATGTACTCTTGAATCCTGAGATTCAATTCAATTCAATTCAGTGTTGCTAATTTGAGAAGTGAAGAAACCAAAGCCATTGGGGCTAACTTTGATTGCTAAATGGACAAGTGGCAGAGCCCAAATTTCAACCCAGAGACAGTCTTGCTATAGCTTCTGGTTTTAAAACACTCTCACCCATGCATTGGGAGAGCCACTGCTGAGTCCTGAGAGTATGTACTCAGGTACGGTACGGGTCCTCTGCCCTTGCCAGTAGTAACCTGTTGTCTTTCTCATTTGCAAGATGCCAAAAAAAAAATGATCTTACACACACACACACACACACACACACACACACACACACATTCTAGTCCTCCAGGAAAGTCCCTGTTCTAGGTAATGAAAGATAGAGACCACAACAAAATTCTTGCCCACATGGTGCCTTCAGTCTAGTGAAGGAGTTAGACAGTAAAAATGCATAAAGGGCTATCAAAGCCCCTTAAAGAAAAGTAGCAAAGCATACAGAAATGATGGGGAGAAGGGCTTGAAGAGAAAATGGAAGTGACTCTTAAAGTAGAGATCTAAATAAGGAGAGGAATGGAATGAACGTTGTGCAAAAATAAGGAAGAAGAGTTGGAGCAAGGGAAGAGAGAAGGCACAGAGGTCCCTGAGGTGGGCCCTTAGTGATGGAGGGGAGGACCATCTTTATGCAGAGGAAAGAAGATGGGACCAACAGCTACCCCCACCCTTGGATCCGTGCAGTCCTAGTGGCTGGACTCAAACTTTGAAAATGGCTTCTATTAAAGAACGTCAGGGAATTATGTTGAGGAAACTTAAGCCTGGTGTTTTATTGACAGCTTTCTAGGTTTAAAAATGTAATCTGTTCATATTCACAAGAAGCTATATTTTTTAACAACATGTAAAGTGTCTGGGAGAAAATATTATCATTCCTAGAATACAGTGTTATTAGCTTAAAAATGTTGCTACACACACATACACACACGCACTCACACACATGCACACACATACATAATTAGATAAAGACTCTGGCTGAGGTTATTTGTTGCAGCGCTACAGTCTCTCAGGTAAGAACACCTCTGGTGGGGCTGGAGAAATGACTCTGCCGTTAAGAGCACTTGCTCCTCTAACAGAGGACCCAGGTTCAGTCCCCAGCACCCTTACAACGGCTCACAACCATCACTTATTCTACTTCCAGGTGACCCAGGGCCCTCTTACGGTCTTCCTGGGTGCGAAAAATGCTTGGGACATGTGGACATACATTCAAATTAAACACTCACATATATAAATGAATTTATAAAAGCTTCTTTATAGAAAAAAAAAAACCAACTCTGGCCATCTAGTCAGTTTTGCACAGAGGGGCTTTTTTCTCTGCAACAAACACACTTGGGGGTGGGGGAATGTAAGCAAGTAGAGACAGGGAAGCCAGTGTTCGCATGCTCCTGCAGCCAGTACTTAGACGCTGTCAGGAAATGTGGGTTTCCAACTTAGAGTAGACTTGGGTTTGCGTTTGTCCCTGTGAGTGATCAGCAGCCGCTACCTCAAATGCTCTGTTTCCTCTGTATTCTGCTTGCTACACTCCCCTAACGTCAATGCGTTAAAGGCTTTGCCTTTATATGTCATCTGTGCTTTTGGTTTCGGTACCATATCTGCCTAACTCTGTGCAAAACCCTACACTTATTTTGCTTTGTTTTCAGTGTGTTTTTTCTAGCTAGTTTTTTCACTTTTGTCTCTGGTCCAGTTGAGCTTCCTGTATGCAATATGAAGTAGGGTTTATGCTTCAGCCTTTGGCTTGTGAGCATCTAGTCAGCCCGGAAGTCTTTCCTGAAGGGACTATATTCCCTGCCTCACTTGAACTTTCCTAACAACCTTGCTGGTGATGCATCTGTAATATTGCTATCATTCATTTTACACAGGATGCTGTAGACATATTTCTCAATGATATCTCACCAAAATAAAAAGAACCTTCTTGGAAAACTTTACATAAGCTTAAAGTTTGAAGAAATCGACCCAAATTCTGCTGGTGCATACTCTTGAATTTAAGTGGATGTTAGAATGTTTCTTCTCATTGGAAAGGTATTTGTTTGTGACACTCTCAGAAAGCAGAGGTGATAATTAGGTTCAGCATTTTAATGAGCCTAATCTTCCCGAGAAGAGATGCCTAGTTATTTCCAAGAAGGATCCCTATTGCCTCGCACATCCTCTGCTGAACACACAGAAGTGATATTCTTGTCCCTCGTCACCTGCTGTTTCTCTGCTTCCGTCTCTCGAATGCCCTGGAGGTACCCGTCGGACTTGAAATAGAGATGTGTCTTTCAAATCGAGTTGGCTTTTATTTTAGATGCTTTGGGTATATATGTATGTATGTATGTATGTATGTATGTATGTATGTAGTTATAACAAAACACTGCATGTTGAGAGATTTAAAAACTGAGACTTTTGTTTATGACCCTGGAGGTTTAAATGAGGTCAAGGTAATGACAGACATGATTCTTCGCGGTGTTTCTCTGCTTGGCTTGCTGATGCCATGTTCTGTGTTCTAACATGAACTTTTTTCCGTGGTCCTGAATTCACAGTGCTTGCTTTGACGAACAGTCAGAGTGTATCTAACTGAAGATCACGCATAATTTAGTGATTTTAAAGCCCTTGCTTCCAAATGCACAGAGATATGGGAGGAGTGAAGTCGGGCCTTAGGCAAATAAATTTAGAGATGTACACAATTCAGCCTGTGATGGCTGCCTTTGACTGGCGGGTGACTACTAAAACAAACAGGGAAGACTGAATTGATGCCATTTCTTTGCTAATGCATTGTTAAAATTGTTGTGTTAATGGTGGGTTTTCATCATTCGTACAATCCTCCTACCATAAGGAGTGATGTGGGCATGTGTTAATATACTAATGAGGCAATTAAATAATTACTATTATATTTAAAAAAGCATTATAAGTAACAAGATGTGCAGAACTGGAAACATATTTAGAGCCACCATCTATGGTAAAAAAAAAAAAAAATAAGGCCCATACTCATTTTAATCACAAGAGGAACTAAGAGGAAAACAAAACTTAAGAGCTCATGGACAAATTTATAAATCAAATAATCAATTTCAAAGTATTTCTATAAGCAATAGAAACTGGGCCAGGCTCATTTAAGTATAATGTCTTTGAAATATGGTGCAGCCCAGAGCCTGGTACATCTGTACCAGGAAATGGCAGGAATGAGGCAAGCTCTAAGAGAGTAGATGGCCCTGGCGCTGGCCTTTGTGATAATGCCCATATGATGCTACAATCTCCTAAACAAACCAGCTAACTGCTTTCAGGCTTTCTTGGTGTTTGTAGGACTTTTGTGTTTGAACGACGGTTCTAAGAAGTCAAAGTCTGACTGATACGTTTGCATTATCCATCTGATCATTTCAACAAAGAATAAGCTGAACCTTTTCTGCCACATCCATTGAATGATTCCCAATTAGGAAAAAGTATTGCGTCCAAACAAAACTTAAAATAGTATGCATATACTGTGTCAAATCATGAGCTATGTGAACCATGAGATATTGCAGTGCCATTAAGTATAATAAATCAAATACCATTTAATTCAATGAGAAACTGCTCATAACACAATAGTACAGAAACCGGCAGAATACAAATGTTTGTTTCCCCCCAAAAAGAAGAAAATGGGTGTTAAAGTTGAGTCTGCTATATGAGATTGCAATTTCTATTTTCTTCTTATAATTTTTTAAAACCAGAATAATTTTTCCTTTTTAATTTTAAATTTTAATGTTGTAGAACATGATCATATATAGACATAAGAAACAAAAAATAAAAAATAAATTAACTTAAAATTGTTACATAGCAATCATCAGTATTAGTAGTTTAATTGTTTTTGTAGTTTTTCTCACTTTATTGATTTGTTTTCAAATTCCTTGGTTTCTAGTGGGAAAAGTATTTTTGAAGTAAGAATATGTTGTTCTAAAAGTCAGAATAGGGGCTAGAGGAACAGCTCAATATTAGAATAGATGCCTAGTAGTATGAGACCCTAGGCTTGATCCCTAGCAGTAAAATAATAATGATAATAATAATAGAAGTTAGAACACACTCTTTTTCAGGTGGAATTTGCTAAATCAATTTGTAAAGATAAGCATTATATAATCAAAATAATAGACTCCATAGGGTAAATGAAAAATAACCAAATGTTTGAATATTCTATCACCTAGAATACTAATTTAATTAATCCATATATATTCAATAATACCAATTTACTATTTTGAAAATTTTTGTAATAATTAGAAACTGACTGACTCTATTCAAGATTTGATTTGAAAGTAGTCTGAAATTATATTGTTTTGTGGTCTAATGTCTTCAGTCAGATTTCAGAAAATTTTCAGGAAATTTACTTGTATTTATGGAGTGTCAATTATTGGCCATGGGTTTTAGGAGGAAAAAAAAATGACCTTACACTGAAAAACTAAAGATACTAAACAATATATAAACAACAAAACACCATTATTTACATAAAATTTAAACTGTATAGAACCCAACTGATTAAATTGGCGGAATCAAACGACGTGAAGGGCAGAATGAGAAGTGAGAAAACAATTGGTGAGCAAGACTGAGCCAGAGGCACTGGTGGAGCAAGGACAGCCATGAGGAAGAGCCTCGTCCTGGAAGATGCGAACCTGCCTAAGAGAAGCGGCGAAGGGAACCCTGGACCCATAGATAGATTATCAATGTCTTGTGAAAATAGGCCTATTCAGACTGCTTTAAGGAATTTTTTAAGGTTCGAATACTGCAGAAAATCAAATAAAATAAAGAACCTAGGGGTCAAGATTCCCAATTGCATTCTCAGAAAGGAGAAAAATGTAAAGTAATTCTTTCACACACATTTCTGCCTGAGGATCCAGTGGACTTGGCAAACCTGAAAAGTAGGACTTTGAAAGACTGGGCAAATATAACCAGCCAGCAGTTTTGATCCTTCCCCTGGAATGTGATATGCCATTAAAAAAAGGCCAGTGGTATTTTGAGCTATGTAAGGCAGTGTGTTGCTACAAAACCAAAGAGCCAACGGGCTGGTTTCGGGTCTAAAATACCATAATCTCAGAGCCAGCCAGCCTGAGCAGATCAAGTTTCAGATAATTTGAAGTGTCTGGAAGATTGAATACCAATATTTAGGGCATTAGAGACAACTAGCGCAAGCTGGGTGAGGGAAGGCGAGAGTGCAATTTGAAGAATGTCTAGATGGAACTTGGTCCTAGATAAGGACAAGCTGGGAAGAAGTCTTTAAACTAGTGACCGTAATCCTAGCAGTCTGGAGGCTGAGGTGAAAGGGTTACTGTGAATTTTGAGGCCATCTTGGACTGGCTACATGATGGTATGCTCTCTCAAAACAAACAAGCAAACAGCATACTTCTATTATTTGAAACTGGAGTCAGGGTTTAAAAATCCAATTCAAGATGGCTGGCTTATACAAGCTATCCAGGTTTGTCTCTTACCCCACACCCTATCTACCCTACCATTAATCCTGTAGAATTAAATGCGTGTCTCTGAATAATTGAAACGGCTTCTACGTCTTTGAAACTGCTTCTTGCAATGCTTGAGAACCCATGACCTCTCCTGCTCAAGGATGACTCATTCCCTTTGGAGATGTGGCTGTGCCTAGCACAGACTTCTATCGCAGCTCCAACTGACCCTCCTAGTGCCTGTCTCTCTCCCTCTGTGTCTTCCTTCAGCATGATGCAGTGTCTTGTCTGTTGTGACAAGGTACCATCATCACTGCCTGGTTCAACTTTGCCTGCTAAGTAATTACCCAACAGCGGCTAAAGGACATGAGATCAAACTAAGAATATTCTAGAGCATTCTTGCATATTTACTAACTCTATATACTTTAAGAATATTTTAAAATACTGTTGTATAAAATGCACCTAACAAGTAAATAATTTAATAACATTATATTATTTTATACAAACTCCAAATTCCTAATGATATATTCCCTACCATTAGACACTTTTCAAACTAATTCTGAGATTTTTCACAAATGATTATCTGCAGCTTTTATGATCTGACTCACAGTCTGAAATTTTTAATTACTTCTTTTATACTTTTCAGGCATATGTTGGTATTTGCTTGGGTCCAATATTTAATCACCTAATTGATTGTATAGTTATAAATTGCTAATGCTATTATAAAAACCAGAATATTTATAAAAGCACAAGGAAGAAAATAATATTCATAACCTCATAATTTCTTCATTCTCTATATTAATCATTGATATTGCTTTAATATTTAATGTTTTATGCTAAGTTGTTCTCTTTAGTATAATAGAACTTTATGATGTTTTCAATTATATTCCATGTATCATATATTAAATATTTTTCATGTCACCAGAATGAATAATACCATCTTAAAAAGTTTCTTAAGAGTTTTAAATTTATAAAACCATGCAAATGTTGTTTCTTTCTGGTTGGATCATAACTTTAGAGAAGCTTAAATAGCACCTTTAAAATATCAAGCATCACCAGGTGGTGGAGGCACATATCCTTAATCCCAGAGGCAGAGGGAGGCAGATCTCTGTGTTTGAGGCCAGCCTGGTCTACAAAGTGAGTTCCCTGTCTCAAAAACCTATATATTTATCAAATATTTGATATGCAGCATCCTGTTTCTATTAATAGTCAAAATATAGTTTATTGCAACTTTTGTTGAGGAGGCAGAACCCTAACAATGTCCTCCTAGCACCACAAGAAGATAAAATCAAATACTTAAAGGAAAGGGCTCCTATGAAGCGGGATCCTTATTAGTCTTAACAATAAAACATTAGTCAGACAATGAGGTAAAAGCTGAAAGATCAGAGAAGCAAAGGAGCAGCCACAGTCACTTCTTATCTCCAGGAATTCTCAAGCCGAACAGGCAAGATCCTTTCTCTAAGAATCCTCAGACTGAATGGCCTGATACTGATTCCTGTCTCCACCTCTGGATGCTGGAATTAAAAACTTGAGTCTCCCATGTGCTGGGATGAATGGCATGAGATCCCAAATACTGGAATCA
Source organism: Alexandromys fortis (assembly GCF_014885135.2). Classification (NCBI taxonomy): domain Eukaryota; kingdom Metazoa; phylum Chordata; class Mammalia; order Rodentia; family Cricetidae; genus Alexandromys; species Alexandromys fortis. The sequence goes on from NW_026067899.1 coordinate 5,910,167, forward strand.
AGGGCATTAGGCACCGCTGCCTGGCTCTGTTTCTACTTTTCAGCTGGTTCAAGCTAGCTTAGCCCAGGATGGCCTTGAACTCCTGATCTTCCTGCTTCCTCTTCCCAAGCACTGGGATTAAGGATTAAAGGTGTGTGCCACCACTGCCTGGCCTCTATGGTTAAATAGTGGCTAGCTCTGCCCTCTGATCACCAGAAAAGCTTTATTTGTCAGAACAGGAACAAAATATCACCCAATCCTTAAACACGGACACTGGGGTGTAAGGACTGGTCTTCACGTTTCTTTCTCATACTTGGTTCTCCCTGTGGATGGAGATCACACAAAAGGCTTCCCTTACCACTTTTTTACACTCTGCCACCATGTGTTCAAAATATACGTGTTAGGCAATTCATTAAACTAACCCATCCTTTTTCTACTTTAAAGAATAGAGACAGATGATTTCGATGTCATCAATAATGACCTGCAGATAGTGTCTAACTTGATTTGTCATATTTTTAGCATTTTCTAACAGCAACCAACACTGGACTCTTCCACGCAAAGTTTTTAAGGAATTTAAAATATCCATTAGAATTTGTCTTTAATGATATACTGGATAATATTAGATAATATTGGAAGGGGAATAGTAAAGCATTTCTAAAATTATAACTCATTTTTCAAATATGTGTTGTTGAAGGCTTGCTCTCACCTAAGGGAAGGGAATCATTAATATATTTCTTGAGACCTAAGAACCATATGGTATACCAAACCAGAGTAACATGCAATATTTTCCCTTTTATTAAAAACGGATTCTTTTCTCATACAATATTCCCTGAGTATAGTTTTCCCTCCCTCTGTTCCTCTCAATTCTTCCCCACCTCTCCTCCCATTCTGTGTCTCATTGGAGAACAAGCCTTAAAGAGAAAGCAAAATATAGAAAAATAAAATATAACAAGACTTTTAAAAATTATCACACTGAAGTTAAAAAAGACAAACCAACAGAAGGAAATGAGCCCCAGGAGAAGATTTAAGAACCAAAGACCCACTTGTCCACACACTCAGAAGTCCCATAGATACACTAAACTGAGGGCTATTGTGTATACACAAAGGACCTGGTGCAGACTCGTGCAGGTCCTGTGCATGCGGCTTCAGTCTCTGTGAGTTCATGTGAGCTTTACTGAGTTCATTTAGAGGGCCTTGTTCTCCTGATGTCTTCCATTTCCTCTGGCTCTTACACACTTCCAAGTAGTTCCCTGAACTCTGAGGGAAGGGCTTTAATGGAGACATCTCTTTAGATCTCACAACACTTTATTTTCATGTTCTCTTCAAGTGCAGTCCTTCATCTCTTTCATCAATGATATATGTTTTAATATGTATAAACTATGATGTGTAACTCTAAGTCACAGAGGATCATCTTAAATTTCATGCCTTTCAAAATAATGTTGTGTTCAACCTCGTTTCAGTGACCTTGATTGAGGTTGTATTCAAGGCTATTTAAAGGACCTTGCCTTCCTTTCGTACATTCAGTAATAGAACAAACAGTATCTGCCTGATTCAAAGAAGAACTGCAATTCTATGTGGGTGCCCCCTCCAGGTATATCCAGAAGGCTTGGGTGTTGTTGGTTATTTTTTTACTCTTTGCTCTTTGGGAGGGCCCACTACCAAGTTCCAAGCCTTACCCTTTCTTATGAATGCTGTCCTTGGCTTGGCTTGATTTTGCCCAGCTTTTCTTAAGTTATCTTGTCTACCTTTTGCCTCTGGACTTTTATCTTTCTCTATTTCTGTATACTTTTCTTTATTTCTTTCTCTGTGACTGAGTCTGTAGTGGTTTAGCTGGCCCCCGATGTCATACTCTTTCTCTTTTACTGGTTTCTTTGTCTTTCTATTCCAGATTTCTCTTTTTATTCATTCTCTCTGCCCGTCAGTCCTGCTTCAACTTTCTCCTGCCTTGCTATTGGCTCTTCAGCTATTTATTAGACAAGTCAGGTGTTTTAGACAGGCAAAGTAACACAGCTTCATATCATTAAACAAATCCAACCTAAAAGAATGCAACACTGCCGGGTGGTGGTAGCATGTGTCTTTAATTCCAGCACTCGGGTGGCAGAGGCAGGCGGATCTCTGTGAGTTCAGGGCCAGCCTGGTCTTCATGATCTAGTTTCAGGACAAACTCCAAAGCTACAGAGAAACCCTGTCTCAAAAAACAAACAAACAAAAACAAAAAGCAACACACCTTTGCATCATTAAACAAATGTTCCCCAGCATAATGTAAGGTAACACATCTTAAAATAATATTCTACAACACTGAGGAAATTAATTTATTTCACCAAAATTGGAGGGAAAGGCTGGTTTGTGGGTTCATTGCTCTGGTGGGGATTGAATTGGTATTGGGCTTCTGACCTCATTAATGAAATATGAGGACAGTCTGTAGCTGAGCTTCAGGAAGAATACTTGTCACCTAAACGAGAGTCACAAGGGGAAACACAGGCCTTCCTTCTTACTGCTGTAGCCTCTCTGGATGTCACCTCCCTTTTCGGCAAACGTCTTGGTCAGCAATCACTGATGGTGGTGGAACCACAGAGAGTAAATCTTTGGAAAAATTATCGAACCACCCAATCAGTTGGTCTAAATCCTCATCTTCTGCACTTTCTTAGCTTGTGCCATGTAAAGGTGAAGACTCTTGGCTAATAGAACAGTTGGTTGACTTGTATATAAAATGTAATATTATATAGGCCTCTCTTAAAATTATACTTAACCTAGTATTCTCTATGTTAAACATTTATACTAGTTAGTCGCTTTCAGAAATGAATAAAAACATTGAACCAACACATGTTTTAAGCCACTATATTAATATTCATAGTTACTGGATCTCCAAATGAAAATGGAAGTTAGCACAGCAAGAAATAACATTCTCAGTCATTCGCTTTCTTATCTGTTGTTAATGAATTTAACCAAGTAAAAAAATGATCAAGACACTCTGACTCTAAAATAAGAAATAAGACCAGTAAGATGGCTGGCTGAGCAGCTAAAACTGCTGCCAGGCAAGCCTGACACCTGAGTGTCGTCAGTGGAACCCCTAGTGGAAGGATCTGAGATCCGATCTCTGAAAGTTGTCCTCTGGCCTTTACAAACTCACAAGATGGCACAACTGTGCCTTCCCTCTCAAATATACAACACACACACACACACACACACACACACACAGACAAACAGATAACACACACACACCAGTGAAAATACAATTAAATTCATAAAAAGAAAATTAATTAAATAATGAGTACTGGTATGTGAGAATCATTGTATGGTCTTTTGTGTAGTTCGGTGGTCCTTAATATAATTAGAGCTGTGCCACCATCATCACAATTATTTTATAACATCTCCATCAAGCTTCAAAGAAACCGAATGCCATTTGTAGTCCACTCCCACCCAGCCCAAGGCAACCCAGATTGTTCATTCTGTATCTACACATTTGCTTTCTCTAGACATTTCATAAAAATGGAACCATATGCTGTCATATCTTATTTGACTTTGTAATCTAAAGTATTTCTGAGATTCATCCAGTTTGTGTCCCATACAATTATTTTGCTCACTTTAATATCCCACTCATTCTCTTGTCTAGGTATCTCATTTTGTTTAACTATGACAAGTTAATTGATATTTGCGAGTTCTACATTTTGAATACTGCAAATACCATTCTTAAGATCATCTCCACAAGGGTTGGATGTAAGATAAAACTGTTCCACTTAGATCTTAACTTGAGGTCATTTAAAACGTCACAAATGAGATGAGAAATGACCTCGTTTTCTCTCAGAAGTACTCTCCCACAGATAAGGTCTTTGGAGATTTTATTCCCTGGGAAGTACTTTCTTCAGGATGGTGATATTTACCTCACGTGCTCAGCTCCTTTGCTTTCTTATCCACGGAGGCACCCTAGCAAGACTAAGTGGCCAATTCATTTCAAAGATGGAAAGATAAAGAAAAAAAAAAACTCTGTAGGAACTATTGGCCAAGAATAGAAAAGCCACGGGATAACATGTACTTTATCTGCCTTTAAGTGGGAATATTCTGAAGGGGGAAATACTAAATATAGAGAAGATATAGGAACTAATTTGAACCTTAAATCTGATAGGAAGGATCCAGCTGTTGGTTTTGTGAAACTTTCTGGGCTATCAAGCTTAAACCTTGTTTTATAGATGAAGAGACACGTTAGCAAGGTAGAGTGCCATGTCTCTGATTGTTGAGCCAATTCCTTCTGCGCAGGCTCGCTTTTTGCCGTCTTCATGTCCATCCTCTATTCCAGGGTTCCTGTTAGTTCCTCAGTGTTTCTTTTCTCCAGTATATAAGACATCTGCCGCCGCTTGATAAGACTTCTCTGCTCCCTCTGAGCTCAGTAACGTCTCGTGCTTCTCCTCATAGTCCAGCTTCTTCAGCAGAGAGTTCTCAGCATCTCTAGCTCTTCTTGCCTTGTATGCCGTCCTAGTTGCGTTCCATTTCAGCATGGCTCATCTGATAGTGGTTAAGGGTGACCATTCTGATTTCTCAGCACACTGCTTTCTGTTCTTTCCATACGAGACTACGAGAAAGCAATACACAGCACTCACTGTCTCTCTTTTCAATCCTCACTTCCTTGACTTCCTCATCTAGAAAATGGAGATCACTACTTTGGTTTTCTACAAAGACTGGCTCTTGAATTTTAAGAATGAGAATATCCCCAATGTCTGCAGCCTAAGTCAAGATTTTGGCCTACTTCAAGGCCTAACTAAGATATTCAAGGGCTGTGCTGAAATTAGACCCTGTGTTAAAAAAAAAAAAAAGCAAAGAAAGAATGAGAACTATCATTTTGATCAATATCTAGTGTCATCATTTTCTTTAAAGAGTTTTGGTTAATCTAGTCTCCATAAATACCTCCAATAAAATTAACTAACTAAAGAGAGTTCTATTTCAATTGAATCATTCTTTCTTTCAGAAGATATTTATAAACATGGTACCAGGCACTATGCCATGAACAGAGATAAATTTCCAGCTAAAATGATTCAAAGAAACAACTCTAGATCCTAAACTATGGCAAATCAGCACTTATAGTTCAGCCCTGGCTGCACATAGGATCACTCTGATATTGTCATTTTGTTTTCTGATTTTTGCTTCCTCATCTATAAAATAGCGATTACAATCTACATTTGCAAATCATATCATAAAGACCAAAGTTATGCTTGCCAAGTACATAAGGTAATGCTTGGCACTGGTCAGACACTTTTAAACACTGTCATGGTTCTATTTTATAATTTTCTGCTAAATCTCAAAACATCATATTAATTTTACATGTTTCACGTATCCACAGCCCTTTCCTTTGCTTCCCGGTGTATTTTCATTCATTTAAGTTGTAAATTAGTGAGAAAGCTTCTTGGCATCATTTTTCCCTACCTAAAATCCTGAAAGAGTTAATCATGCCCGCTTTTGTAAGTCTGTGTTTCAAAGTGTGTGTGTGTGTTTAATTTATTCAGTCAGATTACATTAAAATACTAACAACAGCTATCTCACACCAAAGAGCCTGAGAGTCCAGTAGCTGCTTGATCCTTGAAACTGCCTCAGCAGTCCAAGTAGATCCACAGTGGATAGCTCACACTGGGTAGGCTGGCAAAGCGATACTTAGGATGGCTACCTCAGCAGTCTTAATCTAGTTCCCAAATCCAGGATGGCCCCTGCCAAGTGTCTAGACATTAGCCTTGGTGGGAGCTCTTTACCTGGGTACTGTAGTCGGATTTTCCTTTGGGACCACTAACTATTCAATAATAACAAGGAGACTTACTATTAATTATGAAAACTCAGCTGATAGCTTAGGCTTGTCCCATTAACTCTTATTACTTAAATTAACCCATTTCTATTTATTTATATACTGCCCTGAGGCTTGTTTGCCGCATCTACTTGCTGTCCATCCTGCTTTCCTGCTTCCTCCTCCATGTCTGTCTGGTACTCTACCTTTTTTCTTCTCAGCATCCTCTGTGCCTAGAAACTCTGCCTATCTATTGGCCATTCAACTTCTTATTAAACCAATCAGAGCGACACATATTCACAGCATACAAAAAGATTATTCCACAACAGGGACCACTGGTTCTAATATCAGTAAGGGAATCAGCTGCAGAAACAAGAGGGTCAATAAACTCAACAACAAGAGGGAAAGCCAAGTCAGCAAACCATGAATAAGCTTCCTTCCAACAATCTCTCCTTTATGTGGGCTGCTGCCAGATCTGCCACCCACACTTGGGGTGGGTCTCCCCACATCAAGGGAGGCAGGACGATTCTTCAGTTGAGGCTCCCTACTCAGGTGATTCAAATTTATGGCAAGATGACATTAAAACCAACCTTCACAATTGATGTTTAGTGTGTCTCTCCTAATAGATTATGCTGTCAAAGCAATTATGTCTTTTATACACACACAGAGAGAAAGAGAGAGAGAGAGAGAGAGAGAGAGAGAGAGACAGAGAGACAGAGAGAGAGACAGAGACAGAGACAGAGAGAGAGGGAGAGACTCATATATTCCTACCCAACCTAGCAAACAGCTAAAGAATTATTCATTCTGAATATTATTAAACCATGCCATAATGTGTTCAAGTCTTCTATGGTCTGCAAAGTAGATAGTTCTAAAATAAAACATCACTGAAAACTAATTTTTTGAATATTATTTTCCATGTTATCTGTGATATGTTGAGCATTACTTCCTGTGTATCTATGTTATACATGAATAACAGATTTAAATTAGTGCATTACCTAAATAATTTATATGTACTTAACAAATGAAACATGTCTCTGTAATTCAATGGCTTCTGGCTACTAAGAAGTATCTTTCACTATGAATAATAAAGTGTTTAATATTACATAAATCAACACATTTATGGTTCAAAATTCATCTTTAAGTTATCAGACATAAGGTGAAGTATAATGCGGTCATCAATCTGAAGTAAGTTCATTCTTTATAAATTGAATAAGTATAAATATATTGTCTCGGTAAAATCATATTGCATTCTACTTTTGATAGTGTAAACCCTTTTTAGGTTATTGATTTAAATCTCAGCAATTGTCAAAGAATAAAATTTAAAAATATGAAATGAAAAACATTAAGAACCTAGCCAGGTGTGGTGGCTCATGCCTGCAATCCCAGCACCTGGGGTGATCATCAGGAATTCACTATTCAGTGAATGAAAGGCCATCATAGGTTACAGAGTAAAACCATGTCTCGCAAATAAAAATTAATAATAACTAAATATGGAATTATGAGTAGTTAAATAAAGAGCATGTCATGTGTAAAAGACTTTCACATTGTGTTTTGTCACAGAACACTTATATCAAGAAATAAAAGGACTTTCAACTTGATAAGTAATTGATTTATTAATATCAGCCACACAATTAGAGAGCCGAGGGCCTAAATACAAGTAAAGCAGGAAGGCAGAGGGCAACTGAGAATTTGGCCACCTAATCAGATGAACCCATTTTTTATCTCTGTGGTTCAACCATGGCTTCCTTTCTACTTATCTCTCTTTCTCTGTTTCACTTGGCACTTTGTATGCTTCAAGTGTCGCTTCCCCAAATTCAACTCTCCATGGCTTTGGCTTCATGTTTCCAAGACATTCTGACTCATTCTTACCCCAATTATCATTGCCCAGAACTAGACCTCTATTTTCTCAGGTTACTAGGTGCATAGTTTGGTCCCTTTTGATCCATTTCTCTTATGCGCCTATGGCCACAGGAAAGGGCTGAGAGTCCTTAGGCCTATGTACAATTGTCTGTGTGCAAGTTTCTCAGGGAAGCCAATGTTTTAAACGGGAAAAGGACTGAATACGATTAGTTGGCTTATGGATGAGCAACTAATGAAATTGAAGCCAAGAGAAGTCAAGAAATAGTGTTTAGAACTAGGACCAGATTCTGAACCCTAAATTTTCTAAGTTCGGTGATCTCACCAAGAAAAATCCATGGCTGAGAAGCTAAGTCTCCAAGACAGAAGTGCTTCTTCTAATGTTTAAATTAGTTTAATCTTGGATCTGTCTTTAAAAAATACACTTGCCATAAACTCACCCACTCCCCTAGACCCAAAACTTCATTTTGATAGTATAAAACAGTGGTTCTCAACCTTCCTATTACTGTAGCCCTTTAATACAATTCTTCATGTTGTGGTGACCCCAAGCCATAAAATTACTTTCATTGCTACCTCATAACTGTAATTGTGTTACTGTTATGAATCATAATGCAAATATCTGTGTTTTTTTTGATGGTCGTAGGCCAGCCCTATGGAAAGGTTGTTTGATTCCCCCAGAGGGACCATGACCCACAGGTTAAGAACCTCTGGTATAAAAGATGTTGGACTGGTACATTATTTTATATGTGTATCTCAATATCTAATTATTCACTATACATGAATCCTGAATTCTAATTACCAACACAGGTAGATTTGAGATGAAACCTGGTCCCAAATTTACGCCTTATTAAAAAAAGAGAAAGAAAGAAAGAAAAAAAGAAAGAAAGAAAGAAAGAAAGAAAGAAAGAATTGAAGTCTTGGAGTGGAAGCTTTGGCTATAGGTTTTCAAAGTTCCTTTGCTTTTTAAAAAAAAAAATATAGTGGCTCATATTCCCAACTTTATTATTTAGTAAATAAAACCCAATATATGATATTAATTTAGCCCACAAAAATACTTTCACTTACAATGAGAATATAGCTCTTCTTTCTTAGTTCTAGATTTAATCTACAGGACCAATTCCATAAAAAAGTCTTCATTTAATTAAAATTTAGTGTGACCTTCTCAGATTCCTTAAGAGGTGGGGGGAGGGGTGAGTTAACTGAAGCTCTGCGAATTGTTTTGTGTTACTATGTTTGATTTCCTTTGATTTGACAATGACATGCATGTTGGAGTCGGGCCAGAAGGATAATGGCACTGTCCTTTCTTGGTTTTGCATGATGAGAAGGCGACCAAGGGGAAATAATGGATTACGATTCCATTTAGCTATTAATATTCAATTGAAAAATTACCAGGCACAGTGTGGAAATCATTTTGGTCCAAGATGTCAGATAAAAGGATTGCACTTAGCATTCTAGGGAGGTGGAAGAAAAAAAGACAGGAGGCGGGACAAAGTTTGGTTGATAGCGTTGGAGACATCACTATTTGCCCTTTGCCCTATTGCCGATTTATTCTCTGCCTTCCTTTTGGTAGAAAAAATAAAATGGAGCGGCAACGGAAGGCTTACACTGTCTGCAGCCAGCCAGATACACTGGATTCTGAAAAGGTGCTGAGTAATGCCTGCAGAGGCAGGAGGAGTGGCCCTTTCTCTGCAGCACTGCTCACTGCCCCAGCCAGGAGGATTTCAGCCCTGATGCTTTGGTATCACCTCCCCCACCAACTTTAAAGCTCAAAGTGAACTTGACACTGTTGATAAACGCATGAACTAAATACATCCGAATTCTCCTCACTCATTTCAAAAGTATCTAAGTCCCTCTTGTGAGTTCTTAAAAAGTTGAAATTGCCATAGCAGCTTTATGTTCTAAAGCTCATTCGGTGACTTCTTGAGCTTTACCTTTCCTTGTGTCCAGCATTTAATAAACTTTCTGTGAGGCTAGTTAGCGAGTTTTCAAAAGGAGAGATTTTTATTTTTCTGCGTCAGATGTAAGCAAGATTGCCACCACAGAAAGGAATGGTGTTAGTGCCACCTTCCCTCTGTCCCCATACTGTATTGTCCTATTGCTGTAAAGATGTTCCTTGTATAACTTTGCCCTTCAGTAAGGTGCCATGCTGCTCTTTTGTTCTGTAAAATATTGGTGATTAGCTCATTATATCGTGACCTCTGTCTCACATCATTGATTGTGGTTAAATAAAATGCTAGTAATTAGAATGTAATTGTGGTTTGAAATCGTTTTGGTAAGTTGTGTTATTTTCAAATATAAATGTTAGGAAATTGAAGCTGTAGGCTTTGGCTTATTTATTTAGGGATAACAGCAGCACAGACAAGCCAACAGATAGCGAGCAATAAACAGCTATTGGAAATTGGTTGATATCTTAGCAGTTTGCTTTAAGCGGATTTTAATTAAAAAACTATTCACTTAAAATTTGGAGCAGCTATTAAGTGCATATCACTCTTCTGGATTATAGCAGGATTCTTAATGATGATAAAATATAACACATTAGTTACAATTTAAAATCAAATATCTCCCTTCTGCATAGAGAACGGAACACTGGAAAAGGCCACAGGCTCTGGTTACGGTTACAGGAGAACTAAGACGAAATTCATACTTATCACTTCACTTTTGCTAGGAATATTTTACCCCACTTATGAAACTGAATGAAAAAAAATTGTCCTTTACCTCTGGTGAGCGCATCGGTTATGACTCACACAAGCACAGAAGGGTGAGCCTGTTTGCTGTGATGCCCAGTGCAGCCTTCTGCTCCTTGGGGGTCTCACTTGCATTTTCTTGGGTTTCTGTGTGTACAAAGTCAATTTGTAGGGTACTGAAATCTACAATGGGGAAAACACGTGGTGCTGGCTTCAAGGAGATTGGCCTCCATAGGCTCAAAGGCTTGGTACCCAGTTAGAGCACTGTTAAGAAAGATTAGGAGATGTGAACTTGCTAGAGAAGACATGACCTGGGGGTTAGCTTTGGAGTTTCAAAAGTTTCTCTCTCTCTCTCTCTCTCTCTCTCTCTCTCTCTCTCTCTCTCTCTCTCTCTCTCTCTCTCTCTCTCTTTCGTCTTTCATAGGATATAATAACAAGCCCCTTCTAGATGCCTCTTGCTCTTGGACTTCCCATGCCCCAGGACCAGGAGTAAGTAAGTTTCTGTTCATTATAAATTTCCAAGTCCAAAATAAAACATATAGTTATAGATGGATGAGGTGNTCTCTCTGTCTCTCTGCCTCCTGCTTGCCAATCAGGATGTAGCTCTCAGCTACCTCTCCAGTGCCTGCCCACTGCTAGGCTCCCTGCCATGATGATAATGGACTCTGAAACTGTAAGCAAGCCCCCAATTAAATGCTTCCTTTATAAGAGTTGTCTTGGTCATGGTGCCTCTTCACAGCAATAAAACAGTGACTAAGACAACCACTGAAGTGGAAATACTCAATGCTGAAGTCCTGGAATCCCTGATTGCTTAATGATAAGAACGTGACTAGCAAGCACAGAAAGCTTTAGCAGCCAGGTTGTGAGTTGGGTTTGGAGAACCCTTGTGAGGATCCTGCTAAAGCTAGAAACCAGGTTTCTCTAATGATTCTTTAACTTAGGTTAGAAACTGAAATAACCTTCCTATTTCATTCATAATTTCTCTAAACTGAATTTTTCTCCTTTTGTGTTAATTTTATTTTCATAAAGAATCATCTCCATTCTTTTATTTATTCTATATATTGCTTTTAATTTTCTCTTTAATTTCCACCCTGATTATTAGCCTTTCTTGTTGGGGGGTAGGATCTGTTCTCATTTTTCTCAGTGCTTGATGTGCAACATTATGTTATTTGCTCTGGTCTTTTATAAGTTCTTTGAGAGTCGAAAAATAATGTGTTTTGGTCATTTTTGACTCCTCCCCCAGCTCTTTAACAGCACTCCGCTGCTCACCTAACTTAGTGTCCATTGTTTTTTGTTGTTGTTGTTGTTTATAACTTTATAAAACTCATTCATGTAAAGTCTACTACAGGAGACTGGTCAATGAACCAGGGGTTGTACTCTTAGGAAAAATTGTTTCTCCCTCTCTGAGCAACTACCAAATGTCAGTAACTTCAGGGCTTGGATAAAGTTGTACCCAATTCCCTTCTCCCTGCTGGCAACTAGACCAGTCTTACATAGGTATTGTACATGTGGTCACAACTGCTCTAAGTTGATGTGTACAAGTGCCCTGCTGGGTGCAGAAGGTCATGCTTCCCTGTAGGCATCCACCACAGTGGGTTCTTGTACTATATTCTCTTTCTCGTCCTCTATGATCCATGAGCCTTGAGGGGTGGGGTGGGGGGGGTCACAGTAATATGTTCCCTTTAGGCCTGAGCATATTGCAGTTCCTTCTTCTCTGCACTTTAGCCAGTGGTGACTCACGGTATAATCACCATCTACTGGAAATAGAAAGAGCTCTCTGATTTTTAATGTAAACACTCACGGCTAGAAACTTTCCTTCTAGAACTACTTTCTTTCTAAACCAAGGATTCTTTTAGGTTATGTTTTTTTACTTTATGAGTGCAGCAATTTTTAAATCCCCTCTCTTGACTCTTTCACTGTCTCACTTGTCACTCAAAAGTATATCTTCCAGAGGCCAGGTCAGTAAAGTCTTAAAAGCAGAGGACCTGGCTTCAGATCCACAACACCCACATGATATGGCCGATAGGGCAGCACATTCCTGTAAGTGAAGCTTTGTGGAGGCAGAAATAGGAAGATGCTGGGAGCATGCTGGCCGGTCAATGAATCTGACCAAATCAACAAACGACAGGTTTAGTGATAGAACTGTACAAGAGAGAGAGAGAGAGAGAGAGAGAGAGAGAGAGAGAGAGAGAGAGACTGATTGAGGAAGAACTCACATACGTGCATCTACCTCTTGTCTTCTTGTTTGCATCCTCTTAGAGGCCACTGAGCAAATAAACTTGTCAAATTTTCTTCTAGATGTTTACCTGTTTTAATGTTTGTTTTGATTAGTTAAGGAAGTATGGCCTTTTGGGACAGTCTTATTACTTTTTGTTTCTTTTGGTCACATTCCTGTGTTCTATGCTGCAATTTTTATACCTGTTGGTGTTAACACATCTCTTGCAGTTGTATTTGAAGACTGCATGCTGAATATTTCAGCCATTTTTCTTTTTCCTATTCCTTTCTTGTTTCTGTTTTGAGATATGATCTCATGAAGAGGCCCCAGCTGGCCTCAGACTGGTTTAGCTACGTTCAAACTTGAACTCTTAATCCTCCTGCCTCTGTGCCCTTAGTTCTACAATTATAGTTCCAATCCACAGCCCAGCACCGAGCAGGCTAGGGTTCACCGCACATTGCAGAGCAGGGTATAACCCACTGCGCAGTGCCGAACAGGTTAGGATTCATCACACAGTGCCAGCAAGCAGGTTACTCTGGAGGTTTTGGTCACCAGTTCCAAGCAGAGGGAAGAAAGCAAAATGCTATAACAATACCAACACCATTGCATTCAAGATACAGACGTACTCGTTATTTAGGGTAAATGAGGATGCAGTAAATGAAAGAGAAAAGGAAAGAGGCACAGAAAAAGGAATAGAGAAGAGGCGTGGGGTTAACAAGAGAAAAGGAAAAAGAGTATAGACGAGTGTTATGAAGATGAGGGTAAGAATTTAGAAAAAGTAAAAATTAAAAGAAAAAATTCCAAGTTAAAATAATACAAGGTAAGGACAAAATACTGCGAAAAGTCTAGCAGACAGGAAAGAGGAAACACTGAGATAAAAAAGAAGTAAAAAATCAAGGAAAAGACAAAAGATTGTCCAATTAAGAAAAAATGTGCATGAATAAAATTACATAAAGGTATGATGGGAATAAGAAACATATCTTTAAAATACTATAAAAGTTCTACTAATAGCTTAATAAATGAAAAATATGAAAGCTGGGAGTCGTGTGGGTTAAAAAGAAAAGAGGCAGGTAACATATTGTGTAGTAGGAGACCACTTGTTCATTCCCAAAATAGTCACTCAGAAACTATATTATTTGCAATACTGTTTGGTCAATACCTTAAGCATATTTCTGGATAACTCCTATAACCTAAACTAACTCATCTCCACTAATCTGTATATTGCCACGTGGTTATGGCTTACTGGGTAAAGATCTAGTGCATCTGTTCCCGCTAGTGGCTACGTGGCTTCTCTCTGACTCTGCCTACTCTTTTTATACAGCCTAGCTACATTCTGTTAAGCCATTGGCCAAAAGCAGTTTCTTGGTTCATTAACCAATAAAAGCAACACATATACAGAAAGACTTTGCATACCATTATAGGAATGAATTCCTTCTAGGTCCTAGAAAATTAGAGATTACCAGTTACACGACCAGCTGGTGTGAGGATCATAGACCTTTAATCTGTGTATTATTGTCTTGACTGTAGTTCTGTTACTGAATCTGTGTTGGAGAAATATGTGTTGTCTGCCAAAGTTGTTTTAATTTGGTAGTTTCCCTTCTTGGTGTACCAGAGACCGTAACTTTGCAGTCTGTGTGCTGAGAGGTCCCATCACCCTACTGATATAACCCAGATTATATCCCCTGAGGTGGCCAATGTCCTCACAGTGAGTGAATTGTCTCCCAGGTGGACTGCGAATGTGCTAAGTAACCAAAGAAGGGAACTCTAGATAGGCAGAGGGCCTATCTTCATACTTTCAAGAACTTCTGATTTCATCAATCAGCCTATTGGTGAGCTATAGTTCTATAATGGTTGCTAGAACTGTAGTTCTTGGGCCCTAAAGCAGTGGGGCAGAGAAAATACTCAAGCGGCTGATCTATCCACTGTCCTCAGACTCAAATATCAAATTCCCAAGTTTCCTCTCAGTGAATGAGATGCTTCCCCAGTGACTAACAGCAGGGCTTTCTTTCCCTATGTACTTCCTGCCTAAACTGAGCTTTCTGCCAACTGCATCTCCCAACTCCTTCCTGGGCCATTTTTGTTATCATAGGACTGTGGCGGGCCAAGTTGAGGTTCCCTGGTTTCTGGTTATTCCCTGCTCTCATGTTCCCGGGTTCTCAGGATTCTGCTGTTTTCATCACTTGAAAAAATATTTTACTTACTGAGAGTGTTATATATGAGAACTGTGTCTGCATAACTTCTCTCCTTCTTCTCATTCCTCCAACTCCTCCTGGGTTGTGTCCTCCTACACGCTGCTCCCCAAATTTGTGGCCTTGTATTCTTAACTCAGTTTTTAAAAATAGATTTCAAAATCTTGTCTGGCCCGCACTGTGGGTCCTGCAGAGTGACTCGATACGAACTTTCTCTTCCACAAACCTGTGCAATGGTTTGTGAGTCACTGTCTCACCAAGAACTGAGCCGGGTTTGAGCCTTAGAAGTGCTGTGAGACTGTCCTTGGGACCAGCGCCCAAGTCTCTTCCCTCTTAACTTTTGAAATGGCTTCTGCTTTCCTCCTCCTCACCATGGAGCCGTGCAGACAGAGCTATTTGGTTTGTGTCTTACTGGTCTTTTTCTTATTCTGACTTCGTCTCCTTCTCTCCACACGTGTTTTCCTTATCTGTTAAATTGATCCTGGAGAAGGTCTGATCCTTGTTGAAGGGCAGGGCTGCTAATCAGAGGCATTCATCGCTGTAATGCCCAGAGCAGAGAAAAATTTGCTTTCCCTGTGTGGAATAACAACCCTTCCATATGGAGAGAACATTCCAAATAGAGGCACGAACCCACAAACTCACTGTGAACATTTTTGCCCCTTAGAATCACCTCCTTCCTCTCCACAAATGCATAGTATCTTTATCTTTATTGAGTCAATAATGATAATTACTTACGCTCCAAAGAAAATTATTCTCTTAGAAGTATCAAACTGAAATAAATTCCATTCTTTGACTGGGTTATCATACTTCCTCCATCATTTATGAAAACAAATGTCACTGCTTATAGCATTTTTNGAGAGAGAGAGAGAGAGAGAGAGAGAGAGAGAGAGAGAGAGAGAGAGTGATTGAGGAAGAACTCACATACGTGCATCTACCTCTTGTCTCCACGTGCACACACATACAAGAGAGTATATTGTTTTGTCTCCATGTGTTTCTGTATTCTCTGCAGTTCCATATGCTGTTGATTACCAAGTTTATTCCCCTGTGATCGAAGTTGATATAAGAAATTATTTGAATTTTTTTATATTTATTGGTTAAGAGTTATTTTGCCACATAGCATATTATGTTTTTTTTTTTTTTTTTTTTTGATTTTTAGAGACAGGGTTTCTCTGTAGCTTTTTGGTTCCTATCCTGGAACTAGCTCTTGTAGACCAGGTTGGCCTTGAACTCACAGAGATCCGCCTGCTTCTGCCTCCCAAGTGCTGGGATTAAAGGTGTGCGCCACCGCCGCCCGGCGCATATTGTCTTTTTAAAGGTGTTTCCAGAGGCTCCCCAGAAAAATGTGTATCCTATATACATGTATGTTGAATTGAATATTCTGTATATATCTCTTAAGTCCATTTGACATATGATGTAGTTTAACTTTGAAATTCCTTTATTAGTCATCAGTTTGGATAATGTATCTAAAGACAGTTGTCCAATATTGTAATCATCTACCATTATTATATAGCATATCTGATATTTTTCATCCATTAGTGTTTGTTTTTTGAAGTAGGGGACTCCAAAATTTGGTGCCTATCGACCATTGTTTTTTCGTCTTTTAGTTGAGACAGTGTCTCTATGCAGCCCAGTTTTGGAACTGTTGATCAGCCTGACCTCAAACACACAGAGAATCACCTCTCCATCTGTCTAGTGCTGGGATTACAGGGGTGTCCCTCAGTTCCAATATCTTCTTGATTAATTTTTCCAGTTATTGCTCACTTGGCCTTCTTTATGTTTTCTAACTAATTTGTCTTAAATCCGTGTTATCATAGATATAGCACAGATCCACCAGCTTATTTCCAGCTTTCATTCGCTTGTCAGGTTGTCTAGACTGTCTTCCACCAACTCACTGTCTGGCAGTGGCTGGCTTTACCCATGGGGCCAGTTTCTAATAGAGGGAAGTATAGGGTCACGCATTTTTTTTAATATTTATTTTGTTTTGTTTCTGTTTTTTTATCTAGGCATCTCTGTGCCCAATCTGTGTTTATTGTTGAGTTCTGGCTGTTTACATATAATGCTATTCTTGAGCTATGTTTACTAATTCCTATAAGTTTCTTTGTTGTTTCTTTTTTAGTTGGTTAAATGATTTTTTTCTAGCATTAGGGATTTGCTGATCCCATCATATTCTTTTTCTCTTTGATTAAATCAGTTTTCCCCATTGGCTTGTTTGTTTGTTTTTTCATTATTTCTACCATTTTTAATTTTTTTTCAAAAATCTTAATTTTCCTGCTGAATCTTTCATGTCACTGATTTTTTTCATCTATATCCCTGATTTTCTCATCAGTTTTGCTCACTTTTTCTTCTGGGTTGCCGCCTTTCCTCTCCAAATACTAATTGAATTTGTCTTCTTGTTTGCATCCTCTTAGAGGCCACTGAGCAAATAAACTTGTCAAATTTTCTTCTAGATGTTTACCTGTTTTAATGTTTGTTTTGATTAGTTAAGGAAGTATGGCCTTTTGGGAGAGTCTTATTACTTTTTGTTTCTTTTGGTCACATTCCTGTGTTCTATGCTGCAATTTTTATACCTGTTGGTGTTAACACATCTCTTGCAGTTGTATTTGAAGACTGCATGCTGAATATTTCAGCCATTTTTCTTTTTCCTATTCCTTTCTTGTTTCTGTTTTGAGATATGATCTCATGAAGAGGCCCCAGCTGGCCTCAGACTGGTTTAGCTACGTTCAAACTTGAACTCTTAATCCTCCTGCCTCTGTGCCCTTAGTTCTACAATTATAGTTCCAATCCACAGCCCAGCACCGAGCAGGCTAGGGTTCACCGCACATTGCAGAGCAGGGTATAACCCACTGCGCAGTGCCGAACAGGTTAGGATTCATCACACAGTGCCAGCAAGCAGGTTACTCTGGAGGTTTTGGTCACCAGTTCCAAGCAGAGGGAAGAAAGCAAAATGCTATAACAATACCAACACCATTGCATTCAAGATACAGACGTACTCGTTATTTAGGGTAAATGAGGATGCAGTAAATGAAAGAGAAAAGGAAAGAGGCACAGAAAAAGGAATAGAGAAGAGGCGTGGGGTTAACAAGAGAAAAGGAAAAAGAGTATAGACGAGTGTTATGAAGATGAGGGTAAGAATTTAGAAAAAGTAAAAATTAAAAGAAAAAATTCCAAGTTAAAATAATACAAGGTAAGGACAAAATACTGCGAAAAGTCTAGCAGACAGGAAAGAGGAAACACTGAGATAAAAAAGAAGTAAAAAATCAAGGAAAAGACAAAAGATTGTCCAATTAAGAAAAAATGTGCATGAATAAAATTACATAAAGGTATGATGGGAATAAGAAACATATCTTTAAAATACTATAAAAGTTCTACTAATAGCTTAATAAATGAAAAATATGAAAGCTGGGAGTCGTGTGGGTTAAAAAGAAAAGAGGCAGGTAACATATTGTGTAGTAGGAGACCACTTGTTCATTCCCAAAATAGTCACTCAGAAACTATATTATTTGCAATACTGTTTGGTCAATACCTTAAGCATATTTCTGGATAACTCCTATAACCTAAACTAACTCATCTCCACTAATCTGTATATTGCCACGTGGTTATGGCTTACTGGGTAAAGATCTAGTGCATCTGTTCCCGCTAGTGGCTACGTGGCTTCTCTCTGACTCTGCCTACTCTTTTTATACAGCCTAGCTACATTCTGTTAAGCCATTGGCCAAAAGCAGTTTCTTGGTTCATTAACCAATAAAAGCAACACATATACAGAAAGACTTTGCATACCATTATAGGAATGAATTCCTTCTAGGTCCTAGAAAATTAGAGATTACCAGTTACACGACCAGCTGGTGTGAGGATCATAGACCTTTAATCTGTGTATTATTGTCTTGACTGTAGTTCTGTTACTGAATCTGTGTTGGAGAAATATGTGTTGTCTGCCAAAGTTGTTTTAATTTGGTAGTTTCCCTTCTTGGTGTACCAGAGACCGTAACTTTGCAGTCTGTGTGCTGAGAGGTCCCATCACCCTACTGATATAACCCAGATTATATCCCCTGAGGTGGCCAATGTCCTCACAGTGAGTGAATTGTCTCCCAGGTGGACTGCGAATGTGCTAAGTAACCAAAGAAGGGAACTCTAGATAGGCAGAGGGCCTATCTTCATACTTTCAAGAACTTCTGATTTCATCAATCAGCCTATTGGTGAGCTATAGTTCTATAATGGTTGCTAGAACTGTAGTTCTTGGGCCCTAAAGCAGTGGGGCAGAGAAAATACTCAAGCGGCTGATCTATCCACTGTCCTCAGACTCAAATATCAAATTCCCAAGTTTCCTCTCAGTGAATGAGATGCTTCCCCAGTGACTAACAGCAGGGCTTTCTTTCCCTATGTACTTCCTGCCTAAACTGAGCTTTCTGCCAACTGCATCTCCCAACTCCTTCCTGGGCCATTTTTGTTATCATAGGACTGTGGCGGGCCAAGTTGAGGTTCCCTGGTTTCTGGTTATTCCCTGCTCTCATGTTCCCGGGTTCTCAGGATTCTGCTGTTTTCATCACTTGAAAAAATATTTTACTTACTGAGAGTGTTATATATGAGAACTGTGTCTGCATAACTTCTCTCCTTCTTCTCATTCCTCCAACTCCTCCTGGGTTGTGTCCTCCTACACGCTGCTCCCCAAATTTGTGGCCTTGTATTCTTAACTCAGTTTTTAAAAATAGATTTCAAAATCTTGTCTGGCCCGCACTGTGGGTCCTGCAGAGTGACTCGATACGAACTTTCTCTTCCACAAACCTGTGCAATGGTTTGTGAGTCACTGTCTCACCAAGAACTGAGCCGGGTTTGAGCCTTAGAAGTGCTGTGAGACTGTCCTTGGGACCAGCGCCCAAGTCTCTTCCCTCTTAACTTTTGAAATGGCTTCTGCTTTCCTCCTCCTCACCATGGAGCCGTGCAGACAGAGCTATTTGGTTTGTGTCTTACTGGTCTTTTTCTTATTCTGACTTCGTCTCCTTCTCTCCACACGTGTTTTCCTTATCTGTTAAATTGATCCTGGAGAAGGTCTGATCCTTGTTGAAGGGCAGGGCTGCTAATCAGAGGCATTCATCGCTGTAATGCCCAGAGCAGAGAAAAATTTGCTTTCCCTGTGTGGAATAACAACCCTTCCATATGGAGAGAACATTCCAAATAGAGGCACGAACCCACAAACTCACTGTGAACATTTTTGCCCCTTAGAATCACCTCCTTCCTCTCCACAAATGCATAGTATCTTTATCTTTATTGAGTCAATAATGATAATTACTTACGCTCCAAAGAAAATTATTCTCTTAGAAGTATCAAACTGAAATAAATTCCATTCTTTGACTGGGTTATCATACTTCCTCCATCATTTATGAAAACAAATGTCACTGCTTATAGCATTTTTTATAATCTACACATGAAATAAAGCATATCAGCAGCTTCACTCATAAAGACTTCGTATTTCAAGCGGAATTGTGGAGTATATTACTTTTCTCTGCCTTTGCCTCATCATGCTCTCTGTCCTAGCCCTGATTTTAAGTGGCTCTTTCTGTGCACATTTACAGCACCAACATGATCTCATAGGATGCATACAGAATGGTAAAACTCTTCACTGCCATGAAGCAGATGAACATATCTATCAACTCACATAGATACTTATTTGAAAAGGCCAGCAAAAATGTGCTTTTAAAAAAAAATCTAGACTGCGACACCGTTTTACGTATAGCCTGCAGGTTACACATTAGCCCTCACACTTGCTCACCCTACCTCTCTTTCTCGTTTGACTTACCTCTCATTTCTTTTTCCCCAAACTCATCTTTTTAAGACAGCATTCCCTGGCCCGTGATAATCCTATAAGAAAAGAATCACTAAAATCAGTTTAACTCATTCCCTTCCTTTGAATTACCAATTCACAGTCTGTGCCATTCTCTTCCTCTTCCTACCAAAACCAAACCAAACACACAAAGTTCTCTCACATCCTCAGTCAGATCAGCCCACATTAGTACTGAGCCATGGTGATGCACAGAGCACAGCCCCCACTTGTGGTGGTTTGAATGCGATGTGTCTTCCACAATCTTGAGCCTTTGAGTACTTGATTCCCACATGGCAACCTCTGCTTGGGGACGCTTGGGAGGTCTGGTCTTTCAGGAGAAAGTATGTCTCTAGGATTGGGCTTTGAGGTTTTTAAAACATATATGTTATTCCCAGTTCATTCTCTCTGATTCCTACTTGTGGTTCAAGATGTGAGCTCTCAATCACCTCTTCATCTGCCAGGTTCTCATTTCATCATCATGGACCCTAATCCTCTGGAACCTAGAACTAAAACAAACTCCTTGTTCTGTTAAGTTTCCTTGGCTGTGGTGTTTGATCACAGCAACAGAAAACTAACTAACTCACCTCTCAAAGGGGGGAAGAGATCCTTATTGACTTTGGAGCCAAATTTGAATGGCCATGGCTTACACAATAGGGCACGAGGTTATACCCATTCCGTGTCCTAATGCGGAAGCACTTTCACGAAGTTGTGTAATAGCAAAACAAAGGGAAGTTATGAATCAAGACAACTTTAAAATGCATTGGTGGATGATCAAAGAAGCAGACCATAGCCAGGTAGACAGGCCGCACATGATATCTGATAGCAACCTTCTTAGCCCTGTTTGGTGGTACACATTGATATGTTATACAAGTTATTTCTTTTTAGTTTGTTTATCAAGATATTAGGACTGATACAAAGATGGACAAGGAATAGCTCTTTAGGGATAAAGATAGTCCCAAAGGAGCATGTTCATTGACCCACAGATGGACATTACGCTGAGTCTAAGTTGGAGGTCTCTGTTGGTTCCCTCCTCTCAGAGCTCAGCGAACTCCATGGAAAATGGGCAGAAAAGATTGTAGGAGTCAGAGGGATGGAGGACACTAGGAGACCATGGCCCACTGAATCATGTAAGAAGCGCTCACATGGGTTCACCAGGTCCTCCACATGTATGTTATGGCTGTTAGTTTGGTGTTTGGGTGAGGCACTCCTAACAGTGGTAGTCAGTGTATCTCTTTTCCTGCTCTTGAGACTCTTTTGCTCCTATTAGGTTGTCTTGTCCAGCCTCAATAAGAGGGTTTTTGCTTTTTTTTTTTGTATATTATTTTGTCCTATTTGGCTGTGGTCTCTTGAAGGCCTGCTCTTTTCTGAAGAGGAAACAGAGGCAGAAGGGATCTTCAGGAGAAGAAAGTTGGGTGGGATCTGGGAAGAGTGGAAACTGTAACCAGGCTACCTGGATCAGCAACATTGCAGCCTCTCTGACGTCATTAACGTTTTGATCAGTCTAGCAGCCTTTGCACACATAGCTTCTCTTTCCAGAAATTTTCTTTCAAAGAAATGAGGTAGATATTGAGAAGTAATCAGTCTCTTTAAATCTCTTTGAATAAATTCACCGTGATGTATGAGCAGCTAATATATGTCCCAGACTTAAGTGTCTTTTAAAGAGAAAATTCTATCAAGCTATACAGTTAATGTGAATCAAATTAATTTAAGACAATTTGAAGAAATATTTCACAATAGAGGTCTTTCTTCAGATGTAAGAGTACCAGACTTATCAAATAAATAAGAAAGATATCCAGTTAAACTTGAATTTCAAATCACTATCATTGTCTCAATGCCCTTCTATGCCTATACTGAAGGCCAAAAATATATTGTGTATTTCAAATCCAAACTTAACATTTTATGTATGTATGTATGTATGTATGTATGTATGTATGTATTTATGGGCAACCTGTTTGAGATTTGAGTCTTTAAAAATCTTACATTTATTTGTTTGGTGTGTGTGTGTGTGGGTGTGGGTGTGTGTGTGTGTGTGTGTGTGTGTGGTGTGAAGAGGTCAGAGGACAACTGGTGGAACTGGGTTCTTTTCTTCACCATTGGGCTCCAGGGCTACAACTCAGGCTGGCTAGCAGGTGTCCATCTTTACCCATCCAGCCATCTTGTCAACCTCCTATTAGGATGTCTTAAGTCATTGAGGTCATTTATATTCTCACTGACTCACTGACATAAAACCCACCTGGCCTCTTCTAATCTCAAGGCTGGAAGCTGAGTCCCAGCTGACGAGCTGGTGTTGCAGCATCGGGGACTCATGCTCCTCCCACCCAGGAATCTGTGGAAAGAGCCGCAGTTTCTACCACGTAGACTCTTCTCGACTCTTTCTGTAGCATCTCCAGATCAACAGCCAATAACGCCCCACCAAGCTTAGGAGCTTCAGCAAATGATTGTATTGAGATTAGAATAACAGGAGGGATTTTTGAGATTTAAGTAGAAGAAAAAGTAACTTGGGTGTAGGCTTTTATTGAATGTTATGGTAACATTTAAATTATTTGCAAAGTTTCAAGAACACATGCAATTATGCTATGGCAGCTCTTATTGAGAATATGTTATTGAGAATAACAAAAATGATTTTTTTCACAGTTAAAGAATTTTAGAAAACATACTGAATAGAATAAAAGGCATGGATTAAAAACATTATTTCCTGTAAAAGATTTTATTTTGACGGCACCATTTAAAAGTTATTCACCACTCAGTCTTTGAACAAAGGGCCAGAATATCAAAACAAGTTAGGTCAAAAGAGTGAGGGACAAACACCAAACTTCATGTTGTGGTAGCTGACATGTCTATGGTGTTGACTTTACTGTACAAAAAAAAAAAAAAACCTTTGAGATAAGCATTAAAATGTACATTTATTTTAGAAAAAAATCTATGTAAGATTTCTGAACACAGGTTATACAATGTTTACTGTTATTTTTTAATGAGATAGTAATAATTTATGTTACTGCTCTTTGTCCTAGCACACATACAGACCCACAAACACACTGACTTGTGAAGTCAAAAGAGGGTTTCCATGCCTAGGGTGAATGCTCCAATGTTTAACCTCCATTTCCATTCTGGGACTTAAATTCATGACTCCATTAAAGTCAGAAACACCCAAATCCTAAGATGAATCAAAAGCTTGGAGCCTATTTCATAGAGAAGCTTATGAAGACCATTATCTTATCCAGCAATAGTTTTTTTTTCTCCCCCCTCCCTGATGATCTTTAAGATCTTGTCCATGGCACAAATTAGATGAATATTTTCAGAATGTACAAAATTGATTGCACAAATCATGTGTCATATATCAAGACAAAAATAGATTTGGCTCAGTGCCCCAGCTGCTGTGACAGATGTCCCGGCATCTGGTAGTGTGTCCTCTGTACAAAGGACAGAGGTGGTGGGCACACAGAAGGCTTAAAACCCCCTGAAGGGTGTCTATAAATCAGAGCAGTATACCACAAAAGAAAGACAGGGTGACTGACTTTAAATTTCAGATTAAGCGCTACCAAGTACAATTTTAAATAATAAACTGACTGTAGGTTTATATCATAAATTATTAAGGTCATGAAGAAGAAATTAATATAGTGAGTTTTAAAAATCAAGAAATTATTTCATCTTTCATGACTTGTTTCCTATAAATTCTTTCTGCGTACTCTCCGCTTAAATGATTTTTCTTTGCACAGGAGTCAGTAGTGTTAGACATAGAACTGTGTCATAGACTAGAAACTTGTGCAGGGTTCATATGTTATACATAGAATCCTTCTCCATCAACTTGCTGCAGCCCGCACACACTGCTGGTCAGACGTTCTCCTAGCTAAGAGAAATTACTGCGTTCCTTGATCATTCCAAGGAGTGCAAGTGTGGACCACAGAGAGCCATTTGCCAGGGTAGCTGATCTGTGGTTGACACTCCTGTCTCGTTCCTTCTCAGTCTCCTTATGTTTGCTGGGACACTTTGCTGTTTCTTCCTAGCTGACCCTGTCTTCTGTGCTATACGCCTTCATGCATCAGCAATACCTTGGACACATTTGCTTTGGGACGAAACCATTCGTAAGAATGATTAGAATAGGAAGGTCATCTTCAAATTAGCTTTATGTGAAAGAGACATCCGCCCCCTACAGAGAATCCGGGGCATTTCATGTGTCACACAACTTAAACGTCATTCTTGCCATAGCAGCTTATAGACGTCTCATGAGCCATTTTATAACCTGTGTTGTCCAAGCAATGTTCACAAGAAATGAAAAGTGAAAAATCACACGAACCTTAATATAACTCTGAGCTCTTAAAAAATCACGAATGCCTTGATATACAGAAAAGAATGTGCCATAGCGTGCACTTGCTGTCTCTCAGGTGAACAGTCTAATTGTGCCATGTGTCCCGGAAGTGCTTTCCTACAGAGTGGGAACACTGGGATTAAAACAACTTCCAACTTCTGCTGTTACTATGTTATCTCCTTTTTCCATCTGAGAGGACGAAACACAGCAAATATGCCTTTTGTTTTTATTTCCATTACTATTTCATAGCAATAAAGAGAAGAATGCTGACCCTAGCAGAATCCTAAATTCCCGTAGGCTGCTAAGAATAGTTACATAGTTCCCACATTTCCGGCACCATTGGCAAACATGACTTGCATCGCTGGGGAGAGCAGCAAGTGTGTGACATTTCTACTGCCTATATCTTTGGAGAGTTTATAGTAATATGGATTTTCTAATAAAACTGAATTGATACCTCCAATTTCTACAGAAAGTGGAATGGGGACAGGAAAATGGGAGGGAACTGAACTGGCTTGTGTGAAAAGCCTTCCTTTAGGAAGTGCACCCTTCATTTCCAGTCGGTAAGCTAGAGCAGCCATATCAGACTTCCTGTGCCCTCAGCCCAGTTCTTTCTCGTTATCTAAGAATCTGCAACATAAACACAGTGAAGGACAATGGCATTTCTAGAGACTATTTGTGGCTGGACCATCACTCACCACAATATGGTTGTCTTTGAACATTTTAGTGAAAGACTTCTTTACTAAAACACCTTTATTTTATTTTTCAGATTTCTTAAAGATTCTATGTGGTTTTCACATCATGCATCCCAGTCCCATTCATCTCCCCCATTCCTTTGTATCCACCCTCTGCCCCTGCAGCCTCCTCCCCAAATAAAATTTAAAAGAAAAGAAAAGAAATCTCATGCTGCAAACTGTAGCGTGACATAGTGAGCCACACAGTGTATCCCCTCAGTCCATACATCTCTACTGGCAAGTGACCCTCGCCATGAGTCTTTGGTCTGGTTCGAGGCCTCTGGTTTCTTCCGGGTCCTCACTAGGACTCCTCTTGGATATGGGGGCGTGGGTGAGGGAAAGATGTCCTCCCCTCCTTCCCCCTCTCCTTCTGTGGCAGGCAGGAGAACTGGCCTTGGTGCATGAGTGTGAAACCAAAACATCTTAACTCGAATAATTCGCTTGTAATTGGTCCCATGGAGTGTTCTTTGCTGTATGCTTTGTGTATGTATTCCCATGGGGTAAGTGTGTCCATGTGCTTATGCATGTGTGTGCTCGTGCGTGTGTGAACATGTGTGCACAGGGGTGTATGTGTGTGTGCACAGAGGTGTGTGTGTTCCTGTGCATGGGAGACCAGAAACATACCAGATTTCTTTCTCTGCCACTCTCCACTTACTTTTTGTGTTGGGGTCTCTCTCTCTGTCTCTCTCTCTCTCTCTCTCTCTCTCTCTCTCTCTCTCGCTCACTGACCCTGAAATTCTTGATTCTGCTACACTGACTGGCCAGGGAGGCCCATGATACTCCCGTTTCTGCCTCTCCAGCACAAGAATTACAGGAAAGACTACTGCACCCAACTTTTTTTTCATGAGATTTGAATTCAGATCCTCATGCCTGCATGGCAAACACTTTACTAATTGATCTCCTCAGCCTGCTCTTTAGTTTTTGATTCCTGATACAAGCTGATTAGAATTCTTTGAATTTTCCTGAATTGCTGTACGATTGGTAGAGGATCCTGAATTCCAGTTTATGGAGGATCTCTGGTCTGGTTTTTCTATTTGCCTAATGATGCTGTATTCTTCACCCAGAACTGTAGATGGAGCCTTTTATAGTGCAGGGTATCTCAATTGTAGGCAACATTTATGTCTGGGAGACAAATATTCCAGATTAGTTAAATCTATTTAGCAGTCTAGCCTTTGATCTTAGTCTTTGGGCTACACTTGCACAATAGTAAGCATACTGGGTCAAATGTCAGTAATCAGTCAGTACCTTTAGACCTAGAAGAGCCTGTTAGATGCCTCTTGACCTTCAGTGGTTGCGTCTTCTTATTCCAGGATCCAGATTAAGGAAGAAACACCCCTTTTGAGACATGCCTTTCTCACAGCAAAGAAACCGAGCATAAGGCTGCATGGACACACAAGGGCTCATTGAAAGCTTCTGCTTGATTGGAGTCTATCTGTCTCATTACACCAGCCAATGAAAGTTTATTACTAAAAACTATGTAGTGGCAAGAATATCATTTCAGGACTTCCACTGGTTGGGAAGACCTGCAGGTTATATTGCAATGCATACAGGCAACCAATTCTCCTCCAACTAAGTGAATAGTTTGGCATCAACCACAACCAAATACTAAGCAATGCCATCTCACCTCATCAAATCTACCTTGGCCTTGCTGTGTTTTAAATGTATTGGTAGATGGGCAAGGTTAGAGTCTTCTCTGTCTAGGATCTAGTCTTCTAGCTATTCTCTGTTAGACTATGTCATCTGTCTATGAAAAGTTTACTTAATGGGTGGAAGGTGCTAAAATCGAAACAAATCCTATCTCCTCCCTGTTCATCCACTTAAAAATATATGGTCACAGACCTAAGAGAAATGGGTGCCTGGTTTTTTTTTTCATGTGAACTCTGAGGTCCAAGGAAAAAGCCAGAGGAAATGATTGGACTAAAGTGTTCTCTCACAGACCTACACAGCAAAGCGACAACTAACCCTATCTGAGCATGGTGACTTTATGACCTAATGCTCTATCCAAATAAAATTAGTACCAGACAGAGCTCGGGCTCTGGGAAGTTTGGCGCACTGTAGGTGTGAAACTTGAGCTCTTATCAAAGAGATTTTAAAAGGATACATCTGGGATTTGGCCTTGAGGTCTGACTCTGCGCTGCGGAGTTGAGTTTCCCCCGGGACCTCAGAATATGTGCAGACTGTAGACTGGGCAAGAGTATCAGAATTGCTTCACTGAGGAAGCCACCTTGTTTTGTGAACTCAGGACCTACTGCTATCTCCTGTGCTTATAGATTTCCCCCCAGTTTAGTTTATCTCCATCCCACCCATGCCAGTGGCATTGGCCCCAGCTTGGACTGTATTTGTCTATGTGCTCGGGTAGACTCTACCCGGATGATGCAGTTCCAAGATCACAGCTCCACGGGCTCGCAACTCAGGGTAGATACAGGCATGATTAGGACAGCAATGGCTATCTGATGTATGACTCTGCTGGACGGCAGCCAGCTCTCACTTGTTTTTCCTCCCTTATTGGCCTCCAAGGCTGCATCTGAAGCCTTCTCAAAGACAAATTTCTCCTTTCCCATCCTCTTGAAAGGACTGATCTATTGTCCTATGTTTCTGTGGCCATTAGTATTATCATACAGGTGAGCCTCAGGCTGAACATTCCATCAGTGACCTGGTGGCAGTTGGCATAATGTACATATAGCTGTAGTGAACCAAGTTTTAAACTTTAAGGGGGCTGACTGAGAAGCCAAGAATAATGGCACTGGGATTTGATTCTATTGCATGGACAGGCTTTTTGGGATCCTTGTCTGTTTGGATGCACACCTTCCTAGACCTGGATGGAGGGGGAAAGGTCTTGGACTTCCCACAGGGCAGG
>NW_026067899.1:5940635-6099991 GCF_014885135.2 Alexandromys fortis
ATATATTACATTTAAGGTTGAGAAGTCTCTAGCATCTTATTCTCTAAATCTTGGCCAGTTGCAAGTCCCTCTGTAAATCACTATCTACTGCAAATAGAAGTTTCTCTGATAAACATTATTTGTGGGTACAATGATAAGTCAATAGGAAATGGTTTAACGCTATGTCCATTTAGAAGTAGGTTCCTCCCCCTAAGGCTTATGATCTACTGAGCTATAGGTTCTCTAACCCAGAAATGGTTCCAGGTATGGGTTTGATCTTGTTGCTTTGGAATTAAACCCAAGCAGAAAGGGGTTAGTTACACCTGTGGTGTTGGTGCCACTGGTGTTCCCTTTGGCATGTCTTTCAACGTCAAAAGCTCCCAAGATTCACACCTGGGTAAGACTGATGAGTTTTGAGGAATGTTCTTCCCTGGAGGCATGCACAGTACTTTATAGCACTATGAGACCAGACAGGAGCGATGATTTCTAGCTTTGGGAGGAACTGCCGCACTGATTTCTATCCTGGGTACACCAGTCTCCAGTCCTCCCAGCAGTGAATAAATGTACCCCTCTCCCAACATCCATCCTAGCATTTGTCCTCCTTTATTTTTTGTTTGTTTGTTTTTCGAGACAGGGTTTCTCTGTAGCTTTGGTGCCTGTCCCGGAACTAGCTCTTGTAAGACCAGGCTGGCCTCGAACTCCCAGAGATCCGCCTGCCTCTGCCTCCCGAGTGCTGGGATTAAAGGCGTGCGCCACCATCGCCAGGCTTTGTCCACCTTTATTTTTGTTTTCTTTCCTTTCGTTGTGTTCTATTAACTTAGTCGTTGTGATCTAATACCTCAATGAAGTTTTAATTTGCATTTCCCTTAGGATGTTGAGCATTTTTAAAGTATTTTTCAGACGTGTATCTATCATAAAAGAACTCTGTTTAATACCATCCCTCTTTTTATGTTCTTTTTAATTGGATTGTTATCTTGTTTTGTTTCATTTTTGAGTTCTTTATATTTTCTAGATACTAACTCTCTATCAGATGTATAGCGCCAAAGACTGTTCCCCCCATTCTGTAGGATGCCTCTTCTTTCAAGTGATGATGTCCTTCGCTGTAATGTACAGTTTTTAAAATACTTGGTCTTTTACTAGAAATATGTTGAAACTGATAAGAAAAACAAGAATCTGAAGGACATACATATTCATATAATTAATATATGAATATTATTAATAATGAATAACTTATCTTTTTTCTTGAAATGAATACCTTATATCAGGCACCTAAACTTTTATTTTCACCATGATTTCACCAACCCCTTTCCCCAAAAAAATCACAGATTAAAAAAAGAACATTATTGATTATCTTTTACATTTATGGCTTTAGTTAATTTTGCCCAAGCGCAATACATTTCTAAATTCTTAATGGATAGCTAACAAACAGGAATTGTAATTAGCTAAGGTTTCCATTGGCTATGAACCCTAAAATACTCCAAACTTTCAGAGACAGCTTACTCTTAGCCCAATTCTGTTCAGGACAAAAGCTGCCAATAATGGCAATTTTGAGTGACAGAGAATGTCTTAGAGTTTCTATGGCTATGGTAAAACATCATCACCCAAGGTAAGAAACAGGTGGGGAGAATTTATTTCAGCTTACAGTTCCACATCAGAATCAACACGCAGAAAGTTAGGACAGAAAGCCAAGAAGGAACCTGAAGTCGGGAGCTGATACACAGGCCATGGAAGAGTGCTGCTTACTGCCTTGCTCCTCATGGCTTTCTCAACCTGACTTTTTTTTAATAGAACCTAGGACCACCTGCCCAGGGGTGACACCACAACAGTAGATTGGGCTCTCCCACGTCAATCAAGAAAATCTACCATGGGCTTCCCCACAGAACAATCTAGTAAGGGCATTTTCTCAATGCATGTTCCCTCCTCAAAAATGACTTTATGTTATGACAAGGTGACATAAAACCAGTCAGCACCAAGGTTATTCATCCCATAGTTGATATTTATCCCAGAAATAAATATGAGGAACTTATGGAATAATGACCCGCATGTGTGCTACACAGAACTTGGTTCATCCCATAGATTGTGTTTGTTTATTTATTTATAGTTCCTAGAGCCATGCAGTGTGTCAGAGGCTCCTGTGGTAAAGGTTAGAAAGCCCTCTCCTTATCAGGCATCTGCTTCCCCAAATATGGAGCCTCCAATTCCCCAGTAAAACCCACCGTCTAAAATTTGTTACAGTCACCAAGAGGAGACCTTGTCAAAATGTAGACCTGAATTTCAGCATTCCCGCTCCGATGCTGCAATCCTTCTTTTTAAATCTGTAAACGAATGGTTTGAGAAAGACCACAGTGAAACGTGTTGTCATCAGGTGGAAACCAGACTATCTTAGTCAGTGCTGGATTACCATAAAGAGACACCATGACCACGGCAAATTCTGATAAAGAACACATTTAACTGGGACTTCCTTACATTAAGAGATTTGGTCAATTATCATCAGGACAGAGAACATGGTGACACACATGCAGACATGGTGCTGGAAATGTAGCTGAAAGTTCTATATCTGCATGAGAAGGCAACAGATAGAAAGAATCATTGGGCCTGGCTTGGGTTTTGGAAACCTCAAAGCCTGCCCCCTTGTGACACACTTCCCCAACAAGGCCACACCTACTCCAAAGACACATCTCAGAGTCCTTCTCAAGGAGTGTCAGTCCCTGATGAATAAACATTCAATTATTTGAGCCTATAGGACCAGTCTTATTTAAATTACCACAGACTATTGTTTGTAGTTTTCTCTTTAACTTAAAGAACTTTCAGATTACCAGGTCTGGTGGTACACATCTTAAATCCCAGAACGTGGGAGGCAGTGACAAGCAAATCTCTGAGAGTTCAAGGTCAGCCTGGTCTACACAACAAGATCCAGATCATCCAAAGCTATACAGTGATACCATGTCTAAAAAAAAAATTAACCAACCAATCAGTAAGAAAATAAAAATAAAAGGCAAATACTATGCTTTCAAAAACAAAGAACTTTCTGATTGGTGGAAGGCACTGTCTTGAGGAAAGGTTTTGTCCACGATGGTCCCTAACTGGCTTATATTGAATTTAAATTAAAAAAAAAATGACACAAAGGAAAATGAATAACAAAATCCCACAAGCCTGTGACAAATACTTAAAAGCTCTTACAAGAAGCACAAAGTGAGCTCAGCTCTGACTTGGCAGCTAGCTCAGCATTGCTGAACCCCTCTTCTAAACTTGCCTTGGACATCCCACTGCTCTTATCTTCAGATGCACGTTGCGTGAAGAAGGAAAAACATTCTGACATTCAGAACAAATCTCGTTGTGCAAGCAGAACAACCTGATAAGAGAAATACTGTTATCGGGAAATACTGTTATCCACTTTAACATCGGACTCCTGTCCTGCAAACCTCCAAATGTGAGCCATCAGACAGCAGTGCTGTTAGAACTGTTTGCAGAGCTAAGTCCTTTAAACCAAACATGCTATGTGCTTCATTTGTCCCGTTTTGGAGACAGTAATTCCCTGTGTAGCTCAGACTGGCCTTGAACCCACACTCTTCCAGTCTGCTGTGCTGTCATGGTAAGAATGTAAGCCCAGATAGAGTACCTTAGAACGTGTGGCCAAGCCATGTTCGTAGTATTTTCCTTCTTTCACAGACCTGTGTTCTAAAACATTCTGTAGGTTGTCTGTCTATTGCTTTACTGGTCTTAATTTTTTTCAAAATATAGATTGCTTCATTAACAATTCATAATCAATGGACATTAAGTTTTCTCTGATGGAAGTTGGAGTTGCTTAGTAAATCATAATCTTTTAAAATTGCATTCCTTCTACTATTTGGTCATTAATTTTATGCAAGCAAGTAATATCTTCAACATTAGAGTGGTCTTCATTAAAATAATACAACACTCAAACATACACACACATATTTATATACAGAGAGAGAGAGAGAGAGAGAGAGAGAGAAGGAGAGAATGGGGAGAATGAATTGATGGAACAACCAGGGATCTATTGGTCAAATATCATTAGGAGTGAGATTCTCCATGACTGAAAACACTGTGAATGTGGATTTGTTTTTCAGAGTGAGGTGGAACATGTAAGCACCAATGGTTTCCCTTAGACTGAACTCAAACACAGTTAACATATCACTTTTATATAAATCATCATGCTTAGTTCTTTGTAATATGTAGAATGTTTTTTAAATGCTGACTCTTTAAGACACTTTAGCCTGCAGGAACATTGCATCTGACATCTGCAATTGTAAAGAACGGGAATGTATTGGCTTAAGCTTATGGAGACCAGGTTGTCCAAGTTTGAACAATCACATGATGGAAAACAGTAAGGCAAGGAGAAACAACAAGGGCCTATCTTTTACTGGAAAGGTAGCAATTCATTTCTCAAGGAGAAGCCCTCAATGAATAACAAACCTTTAAATGTTGTACTTCGTAATAGTGCAATAGAAATAATTAAATTTATGAGTTTTGGGAAAGATGGGCATTGAACAATGACAGTGACCATGAAAATGGTTACACAATGTATTCCTTGTGGTATATCTCAGGATAAAGTGCAATCGCATCAGATGTGCAGAAACTTGAGCGAATACACTTCAGCATGCCAAAGCTCTCTGTGTTCTTTTGTAAAGACAGTCAATGTCATTGGGCTTATGGAAATGTCACTGCTGTCAGTGTATGTTATCATGACATATGCCCACATATTTTTATCCTAATTGCCCCAGTTTCTGATGTACAAATTATATAATAATTATTAAAGCAATTTAAACAGCGATTAGTAATACAGTGATGTGGACTTCCCTGGCGCATGGAAGCATTGGGAGTCAGAAAATTCTTCAGATGTTTTAAACACACAGCACTTCAAAGGAGAAGAAGGTAATCACAGTACTATCCAGTCAAAATTCACGGAGTTTTCATCCTACGCTGGCCTTTGTCAGGGACCATTACAATGTGATACCAAGCTAATGCTTTCTATTTGCTTGTTTACTTGTTCTTTGTCACAAGGGCATTTCAATCTGTAAGTACAGTTCTTTCTATAAGATTTTTTACCCCTCAGTTTCATAACATGAGTTGCTACTGTACCATTTGGCTATATGTTCAATTTCACCCACTCTCTGTTCAGAAAATGTCTCCCCTCTATGTTCTTAAAATTACAGATGACTCATTAGTGCCACAGAAAGAAATATTCTTTTGACAATGTGGCATTTTTACTAGAAATAGAAAGATATTTTAGATCTGTAGTGAAAATAGGACCTTGTTATATTTTGGAATATAGAGATGCATTCATTTAAAGACTGTACTGTGTCCTTGAAAGTCTCCTAACAATTTTTTTTATTAAAAAAAAAAAACACCATCCTTTCTAGCAACAGCCCTAACACAGTGCGCACCATCTCGGTACTGGGGCTGTAGGAGAAGTCTCACAGGAGAGGCTTCACTTCCAATTTATGGTTGACCTGGAGCAAGCTCTCATTTTGTTTTCAGTTAGGGTGGGGAAGGTTTTATTTTTCTAGGAAAATCTAGATGGCATTTAAAGTCTCATGATCCTGTGGATGGTCATCTCACTGGCCTCTGTCTTACAATTCTCCTTCTTATATCAATAGCGTCTCTAGAGTAGCTGTCCCCTGGACACCCCCTTAAGTCCAACGTACTGCGGTGGCTCCCTGAATCTTTCTCCTATCTCCCATGGCTTCTTCCTTATTCCTCACAGCTCTTCCACTCAGTGGTGCCACTTTAGATGCTGTGTCTGTTGTTATTCAAACTGGATTTGGCCCATGGGTTTGCTTCCCCCTGCCCCCTTCCTTTTGTCTCCCCTTGAATGTAGTTTTTTGCTGAGTTTGGGTTACTTTTATTCAAACCATCTCTTAAACAATATGATGATATGATATCTACTAAATGTCAAAGGTCATTTAGCTCGCCCTGGGACCTTTTCTGAGATAGACACTAAGGGAAAAAAAACAGACACCACAGACTGGGCCAGAGTGAGGAATGTTTGCTGTGATGGGGACTGAGACAAATCTCTTGCCATCTGTGTTTCACACCCCAAACTTCGAAGCATCTCCATTATTGCCATGTGACTCTTATTCTGTCCCCCACATTGCAGAGCCCCTTGCTTTCCCAGCAACCAAAAGACATAACGCGCCCTGCTCCCTGGCAGAGTTAGGACAGTTTCCCATTGCGACCACCAGAGGGGTATGGAGGAAAGCTGTGCACCTGAGCCCAATTTAGAACTAGCCCTGGGACTATTTCTAGAGCAGAGCGCCTCTTCCTTCTACATAGTGATGCAGTTCCATTACTATCAATTCAGATAAAATTTCATTAGGAATTACGTAAGACCCGGGAAGAATTCAGTGGAATACCGCTCACTTCCCACTTGTTGGATCCTGGCTTTGATCCCGGCACCTGGGAAGGAAAGTCACATCGAGTTTGAAATTTGAGAAGAAAAACATATTTATTTACTCCCTTATGTGAAAATATATTCAAATTCCCTGCCAGATACAGATTTAGAATACACATGATTTGTAAATTGAAAATTGTCCGTGATTTAAACTTCCAGGCAAAGAATAAATTCAGTTATAAATGTATGTATGCCTATAGCATATATTACTTATTTGTTTTGTTTTCTGAGAAAGGGTCTTACTCTATCACTTAGCCTTGCCTCAAACTCACAGCAATACTCCTGCCTCAGCTACATTACAGGAGTGCTACATTACAGGAGAGAACTTCCACATCTGGATGTGATACTTTTAACTATTTCTTGTCATCCAACCCACTTTCTTATTTTATCTTTTGTCTTTGCCTGAAAATTAACTTTCAGAGAAGGTAAGTGGAATACATTTGGAGTCACCCTTGTTGTGTAACAGTTTTCTGTTAATATATAGATGAAATGTTACAACTGAAGTTTCAGTTGTGTGCTTTAAGGAATACGATTGAAATAAAGATTAAACCAATGGCTACATGTTCAGAAAACAAAGGTGAAAATAAACACTTATCAAATTCAAGTTTCCTCCTTGACAAAAGTCATAAGAAAAAGTCACTTTCTCTAAATGCAGATGTGAGAGAGATTACCAGATTGTGACGAGTAAAGGGGTCTAATCCATATATTCTATATAATATTGAGAACTGGGGAATCCCTCATGATTAATCAGTAAAACAGGGGCATCACCCTGCCATTGCAGAATCATCTTGGTGATTTTTTTTAATATATCAAATGCTACATATCTAATTCTGATTTCGTGAACTTAAATCACAGCTTACAATTTAGCCCACTTTATCCATAAGTGAAGCGACTTAGAAACGTAGGGTCCAGAATCTCACAGGGAGAAAGAACAGAACCAGCTTAGTAATAGATCCAATCCAGGAGTCTGTCCTTTTAACTTGAGACAAATCTGCTGTATCTTTCTCTGGTGTTTCTTTTCTGGATCCTTAAACTGTTGATTACCAGGAATGCTTATCAGTCTTCCGTCAAACCACCTTGTGTTTTCTTTTAACCCCAGAAATGACGTTTTGCTGGCAAGGGTTGCTAAAGAGTGTGGCTTAGCTGGTCAGTGAATACTTGTGGATCGGTCAAATCTGTTCAGCACAGTAGATGAAGTGTGGCTCTGTGTACCTCAAATACAGCAAGACTAGATTGAAAAGACTGAAGACAGTACCAAAAAGTCACATAAATAGCTCAGTGATTCTCATACCACTTTATCTGATGTCAGGCAATTTACGTTGAATTAAAGAGAAAACCACTAGGGTGCAAATCACACTCTCCATTAGCTTTGCCTGTACTATTAGAGTGTCTGAAATCTTTACAGTTCAGGTTTTTATTTTACAATATGCTTGCATTGGCTAGTGCTAGGTTATCCACACCTCCATCTAGTCTTCTTGGTTCATTTGTGCTACCATGGGCAGCTGAGCATTGCCTTGTCCGTGAACAACTAAGGGCCAGGACTTAGATACATGTGTTTTCTTCCCCAGATGCAGCACAAAGCTTGGCAAGTATATTACTAAAGAGACAGTTTTTAAACTGAAGTCAACAGTCGCGCCTAAATTAGGCGCTGCTTTTCCGGGGTCTGCCATATGCATGCTACCTAATTATTCGTCATTTAAGCACTGCAAAAATATTATTTAACTTTAGTGAATATACAAAAAAAAGATACTTGACAGATCAGAGCAATCTTAAGGTAGGTAGGAATGCTTCATTCCCATAAATGCATATAAATGATGTTTTTATACATCTGAATTTTACCCACAGTGCCTTGTTTTAAAACTTGTTCTGAGGAAGACAATTACTCTCCTAGTAAAATGTTCTCACAAAATGCTTGTAATTCTATTTCTTTGCAGTGATGACATTGAACCTTTTGTTTTTCCCTTAGAGTAAATGAACCGAGGGATAAGTATAAGGAATAGACACAAATGCGGCTAGTTGCCACTAAAAGGCAGACTCTTGGTACTGGGGTCATTCACTCACGTGAATGTTCTTATCAGCTGTGAGTGTGGAGAACCATTTTAGATGAGGTGCTGGTGTTTGTCGTTTCTCCTCTACTCCCAAGTTTGGAGTTTTGGGTTGACATCACTTAGTGAAATTAAAATTGTCTTCAGGAGCTGTGTTGACCCTAAGTAGATTTATTTTTTAAAAAATATTTATTTATTTATTTTGTATACAATATTCTGTCTGTGTGTATGCCTGCAGTCCAGAAGAGGGCACCAGACCCCATTACAGATGGTTGTGAGCCACCATGTGGTTGCTGGGACTTGAACTCAGGACCTTTGGAAGAGCAGGCAACGCTCTTGACCTCTGAGCCATCTCTCCAGCCCCCCTAAGTAGACTTAAAAGGTGATGTAATATCATACTCTATGATCACCTAGCACCTTCTTATAAAAAAAAATCAAAAATGATATGCCATTGAACACTGTAAACATTTGTTGACTTAAAGTCATACGGTATTTGTTTATTCAGATAACAGCATTCTGATACTTTCACTAGATTAGCAATTTTCCCTGAAAGGGGGAATATGCGTGTGTAAATATGCTTATATGTGTAAATAAAAAAGCAAACCTATCCAGATGGTTGGCCACTCTGGAGTTAATTCTTCATGCCCGTGAACTTTGATTCCTTCAGATTCTCCTCCTCATGTTGTACCGTCAGCACTATGGTTTATCTTCTGAGTGTCTTTACAGTTGCCAACTGCCTTCTCGGCTACGGAAGCATTATAAGGAGAGCAGACACAGACCTGTAAGGAAATACACAGCAGAGTCGTTGCAAAAAGCAAACTTAAGTTCTAACTCAGAATTACCGACCTGAGAATGATGTCAATTCTGCATACAATGGGGAGCTAGCCAAGTCCGGACACACTCTTCTTTGCAAGGCCTTTGGAAGTAAATCCATAAACACTTCAGAGTGACGTATATGGAGCTTGTGTTTGAGCATGTATGCTTCCACCCGGGAGGAGTGGAGCATCAATAGGGGGAAAACAAGGAAAATGGTTCTGCAGTGCTTGCGTTATTGCTACAATCCTTGGCAGGGATGGGAGGAAATCTTATGAAAAATTAAGGCACAAAAAAACATGTTGTGCAGTCAAACCTCAACGGTCCTCTGTTTCTACTCAACTCCGTGGATTCGCACGTGGCACGCAAAATTCTTTCTGAAATATGTTACGAATTATTTGCATTTAACAAATAAATGTATCAAATATATCCTAAAAGATTGAAAGCTTGAGAAATTAAGAATTATGTCCAAGTATTAATGCATCCAGGGAACTTGCAAATATTCACAGACTGATCGGTACTGGGGCTCCAGTGCTTCTATAAAAGCCACCTTGTTGAGTTCCCATGTTAGAACTTCTGCCTGTTTCTCTCTTGGTAGGCTGAGCTTCTGATCTTGCCTTTGGCTTATTTTGCAAAAGCATAGTTTCTGCTTTTCCTCACCCACCATTGACTTCCCTAACATTCTGTCATTGATTTCTCTTCTCTCCTTTCTTTTTTTTTTTCATCAAGTATTTTCTGTCTTAGTGATTTTCCTATTGCCATGACAAAACACCATGAGTAAGGCAACAAATGAGAGCATTTTCTGAGTATTTTTCTGGAAAAGGAGGTGTAGGCAAAAGTTTAAAAGATAATGACAGGTAATCCTAAAATCTTCCCTTCTGTGTCCATTAATGCTGAGATTCCTTAAGGCAAAGGTATCTTCCTTGCTCAAGCCTGTCCATGTTTTATGATGATTTCGTACGGTCATTTAGGGACAGAAAAATGGAAAGAACCAGAGAGAATAAAGGGGATTACACGTTGTCTGCAAGCCATTGACACTGGAGTAAGCACCTGTGGAAATTTCCTCTCACAAACAGGCTTCTTAGGAAAGACTCCCCGAGCTGGACTCACCCCTTCAGGGACCAGTGGGAATGAGATGGGGTCTCTGCTCCTCTGCTCATCTAGGAATACAGTGGTGTTAGTTGACAAAGAACTGAAAAGAAATGGGACAGGACAACCTACTCTCTTTTTTTATTTGATTATTCTCTTCGACAGACATAAAATTGCCTGCCAAATTTCCTTACAACTTTCTAAACGCAGGTTTTACTCTTGGTAGTTGAATTTTTTATGTCACAGCCCAGAAAAGACTAAGAGACCCGCACTGGTTAGGGGATATTTTCATAGCACATTTCTCCCTATAAGCCCGATAGAACGTGCTACTTTCAAACAGCAACTCTGCATTTGAATATTGCTCCACCTGGAGATATGGAAGTCAAAATGGAAAGTCTATAAGTGGCCAGAAGTTTGAGTGTGGGGAAGAAATCTATCAAAAATTCTTAGTAGGGAGCCGGGCGGTGGTGGCGCACGCCTTTAATCCCAGCACTTGGGAGGCAGAGGCAGGCGGATCTCTGTGAGTTCGAGACCAGCCTGGTCTACAAGAGCTAGTTCCAGGACAGGCTCCAAAACCACAGAGAAACCCTGTCTCGAAAAACCAAAAAAAAAAAAAAATTCTTAGTAGGAAAACAAATAGCATGTTCTAATGCTAATCATAAAGGAGGTCCATGTAGATAGGCTTGTCAAGGTTAAAAGTTGGGAGTTTTAAGGATTAGGTTTATGAACATTTTAAAACTGTGTGTGTGTGTGTGTGTGTGTGTGAACAGGTCTCACTGAACATAGCGGACAATGAGGACAATGAGGACTACTGAGACCTCAAGAACAATGGCAATGGGTTTTTGATCCTACTGCACGT
This sequence comes from Alexandromys fortis, assembly GCF_014885135.2. Taxonomy (NCBI): domain Eukaryota; kingdom Metazoa; phylum Chordata; class Mammalia; order Rodentia; family Cricetidae; genus Alexandromys; species Alexandromys fortis. The sequence goes on from NW_026067899.1 coordinate 5,951,836, forward strand.
ATTGGCTTTGTGGGAGCCTAGGCAGTTTGGATGCTCACCTTGCTAGACCTGGATGGAGGAGGGTGGTCCTTGGACTTCCCACAGGGCAGAGAACCCTGATTGCTCTTTGGGCTGACGAGGGAGGGGGACATGATTGGGGGAGAAGGAGGGAAAAGGGAGGCAGCGGTAGGGAAGAGACAGAAATCTTTAATAAATAAAATAAAATAAACTGTGCTGTAGACATTATGAAGTGGTAGATCACTTGTGTAAGGCTCTGGGCTAGAGATTCAACACACATACCCATACATGCTGAACTGGGAATACAGCCATGTGGTAAAGCACTTGCTTAGCATGCAGGAGGCCTTAATTCAATTTCCTATACTTAGAAATTAAAAAAAAAAAACTTAGAATTCTTTTGCCTTGGTATGGTATGCACAAAGAAGTCAGCATTTTCCTCCCACGTAGTCTGAATATCGATAAGTGCCTTAGAAGATCTGTGTCAGAGTGTTCCATGGTGCTCCATTGCCTGGTGAGTCATTTAGTTTCTTCTTCCTCTTCTCTGCACACTGACTCTTGTTGTGTAGCAAGTTCAACTTCTGGGATGGACTCTCTTCGTTATTATGAGTTCTGAGTCCTCTGGGGACGGTGAGCTTTTCCTCCATGCTGTTGGAAATCAATTGGGATTAGAATTCAATGTGTCAGCTAACCCAGAAATCCCAATACAGAACTTAGCACTCCTGGTCAACAGGATACTCTCCAGGGAGCCTGGCCTCCTGAAATCAATGACTGGATGATATCCATCTACCCCAAGTGTGCTCGATGGCAGAAGCTTCTGTTTTCTCGTACCAATGGAGGGATAATGTTTATTTTATAAGCACGGACAGCAAAGGAATATTTATTTTTAAAATGTTCAGTTCTGTTGAATGATTTTGCATTCTGCAGGATTAATTTTCCAGATATTTGACCTAGGCAAACAAGCCGTTATGAAAAAGAAGTCTTATGAACTTTAGAATAGAAATGAAATGCGTCCCCATGTCAAACTTTGGCTTAACTAAGCCGCTTAAAATATCAGAAAATGAGGACATTCTCCTGTCCTAGCTGGTGTACAAACTCAGGTAAGTGGATGCTGGAAGGTAAGAGCCCTCATAGGTCTCCTATCTAGAGCATTGATGATCAAGAGGGAGCTAGTGGCCATTGCATCGGCATCAATAGTGATTGTTCTGGATGTACAAATTGGGATGTTTGACTGTAACACTACTGGAAAATAGGAAGTAGAGTTTATGCTTCTGTCTTTGTTCCTGTCTTGCAGACTTTTATAGTATTGAATAAAGGGAAGGCCATCTTCCGGTTCAGTGCCACCTCCGCTCTGTACATTTTAACACCCTTCAACCCTCTTAGGAAAATAGCTATTAAGATTTTGGTACACTCATATCCTTTTGCAAGTGATTTATGTTAACTGCTTGTATAAGGTGTGCTTTCTAGATATATGTATAATTGCATTAAGATGTGCACACACTCTACACTTTATCCTATCCGCTAGCATCTTTTATTTGTCACATCAATCCTATTTTTCTACTTTGTAGTGAATGAGATTTGAACCCAGGGCCTTAGATAAGGCAGGCAAACACTCTACCACTGAGGCAGACCTCTAGCCCTAAAGGCTGGTCTACACTCCAGGATTCTAGCCAGGAAACAGTGCCAGCCCCAGGAGCTGGGTCCTCCCATCTGAATTAACAAAATAGTCGAAATAACTCCCCAGAGGCATGCAATGAGTCCTGTTTCCTGGGTGATCCTAGAGCCAGTCAGGTTGACAATTGATACTAGCTGTCATGTATTTACTGAATTCCCTAAGCTTGTGAAAAATAACCATATTTATTACTACCTCCTATACAGAGTTGAATAGAATTTTCAGAGAAATTGTATAACAAAAAAATCTGCTTTCAAAATAAAATACAAGTTAGTTGCAGATATGATATATGCCATCTTAATGGAATCTGGAATGACCTTGCAAGCATAGAAGAATCTCAAGAGACTCCAGGATTTTCTAATTTTTCAGCTTTTCTGATTATTTATGTGAAACACAGTAATATTAACTGTATATCAGATTTAAACTGCTAAATATGATTCTATAGTGCAAAACTACCGTTTAGTAAAGACTCAGGATGTTCGTACAAAAGTTAAAACTGTTCAAAATGGTTGACGGAAACGTGGCCCTGTCGTTCCCACTGGGGTTCAAAGATTTCTGCAACTAAGTCAAATGTGGGTATTAATCCGTCAAAAACTCATTTATGACTAAATTTCTGTTACTGGCCTTGGTCATAATATAAATAATATAAAATACTATTTTAAGTAAGTATCATAAGTAAAGTCATACTTTTAAAAAAATTGCATTCTAAAATCTATAGAATTGAACAAGCACAAAGCCTTGGGTTTGATTTGTTCTGCAACACTATAAAAATAGTAACTAACTAACTATCTAAATAAGTAAGACATTTTAAAAAACAATCAAAAAGCCAGCACTACACTAACAAGAGGAGGAAGCAAAAACAGAAAGCAAAATAATTAGTTTCACAGTAGCAAAAACAATAAAAAAAAAAAAAAAAAAAATAAAATTTTAAAATAAAATAGATAAAAAAAAATAATTAAAAAAAAAAAAAAGATAATAAAAAAAAAAAAAAAAAAATCATATAAAAATGACTATGTTCACTGTTTTAATGCTGAGAAGCTTCTCTAGCTGAGTTGGTCTTTCTAGTGCCACCATGTGGGCGTCTGGTGAAAATGTTCTTTACACCTAATGGAAGTGTTCAGCCAATCAATGGCAGTGGAAAGAATACCTGATCATCTAGCAGAAAACAAGCATTTTAGGGTCCTGCATCAACCGTCTGTGTTCTCCAGAGCTCAGACATTATTTCGGTGATTTCTATAGTGACTTTAGCAGCCACTTTCCGAGCTACAATTTTATTACATTTACTTCCCTGGGCCTATCACTCACTGCATAGACACGTCTCCAAGGGCATCCTTTGCAAACATTTTACACGCATTAGTTTCTTTGATCTACACAGCCAAACAACGCCGTTTGTTCACGGTCGACATCCGTGTATGAATGCAGGTGGAGACACAGGGAGGTGAAAGCACATAGAAACAAGGTACAAGAGCGTGTTGCTGTGTGGAATTTCAATTGCATCCAAGGGATGATGAGCCTTGACCTTCAAGAGTGCCCCCTTTTTATCTCCTCCCTTGCTGTTGTACGTACGTAAACTCACTCAAACACAGCAACCCAGTGTTTTGCACTGTACTCTGCTTTGGCCGTAAAAAATATTAATTCATAAATGCTATCCATTATTGAAGAAATTCCTCTACTGCAGAAATGCATCTTCCTCAAAAGTGTACTATTCTAATTGTGTGACTTGGTTCAAATGCATACTTTATGCTCAAGCATGTTGTGAATCCATATAAACAGATGGAACCTCCTCCCCGCTACCCAAGCTCTCTAGAGGAAATCATGCTGATTTGGAAACAGCTACAATAAAGCTTATATTCTTATATCTGTGCATCTTCTCATTTAATCTGAAATGTGGAGGCCACACTATTAAGTATTTTTAACAGATGAAAGTGAAGTTTGAGGAGATTAGGTAATACACAGGCACATGTATATCCACGAGTTGTTGTGCTAACATCTGGATTTTTCAGTGTTACTGTTTTTTAAATGTAGTACATGAGCTTCTGTTTGTGTGTTCCTTAACACTAACTTACATTATTCAGCATGCTCATCATGTGCACTATTTTGACAAACTGTGTGTTTATGACAATGAGCAACCCTCCTGACTGGACGAAGAATGTAGAGTAAGTTCAATTATATATATTTTAAATATATATATATACACATTGAAATTCTGAAGCCTTGTTTCAATATATCCTTTAAGTGAAACTCAAAAGTATACTTGATAAAGCCATTTGCAGACACAACTATCCAATAAGACAACATTCTCTGAGGCTTACTGGTGTTGAATATGAGTTTTCCCTTTACCTTGTAAGTGGTTGTTTTGTTTTTTAATGGAGTTTCTCTGTGTAGCCTCGGTTGTCATTGAACTCACTCTGTAGACCAGGCTGGCCTAGAACTCACAGAGATCTGCCTGCATCTGCCTCCCGAGTGCTAGGATTAAAGGTGTGAGCCACCACACCCAGCATTCTAGTTAATAGTTAGCAGAAGTCTAAGAGAATATTCAATGTTTTACTTTTAAGATCTGGTATTTGAAAAAATGCAATAAAAATAATTGCAGAAAGATAGACAAGATATGCTGGTTTTCCATCCAGACGAACTCCACATTAATTTGGCTCGTTAAGAATCTAAAAGGTTAAGCTGTAGATGGTACATTAAAAACAACATTGAGTCTTATTACCATGAGATATTCATATTTCATCCAGATTTATATTTATTTCAAGTGTGATCATCAAGGACTTGACTAAAACTTCAGGATTATAAGACTTGAAATTCAGTTGATTGAAGGCTAAGCAGATGACAGTGAAAGTTCCGGTACCAGTTTCCAAAGCTGGAAGCGTTACTATGGTACTGACCATCTCCCCATGCTGGGGCGTTACTATGGTACTGACCATCTCCCCATGCTGGGGGCAGCACTGGAGAAGAGACGCACAGTTTGTGATAACTGGAGCTATGGCTGTTCCAGGCCCAGCGACTGTACTTGCTCACACTGCCCAGGTTCTGCCCCTCTTACCTCTCTGGTTGCTACACTACCATACACACAGTATTCCCAATGCCTATTCTTCCAATGCTTCTAGATGGGAGCCTATGAGACCATTTTCTCAGACTCTGAAAAAAAAATAAACTGGTATAAGATGGATTCTGAAAGTATTTAACATGCAAGACTCAAACACACACGACTAACTAAAGAAAGCAAATCTTTAAAAAGCAATTAAGATTGAGATTTTTTTTCCCTTCTAAAGAAAAATCACCTTATGCTTCTTCAATTATTGATTGTCTGTTCCAGTCTGAGACCTCGCTGGCTAACTCTCAGGAGACTGAATCTGTGGATGCCAAGACGTTTCAGAAAGTAGTTAGACTGTGCGTGTCATGTCCTTCTCACACTGCTCTGATGGGAGCTTAGGAAATGACCCTTCACGTAGTAGGCATCTATTCTAGTTTCATTTCTGTTGCTATGGTACCGTACCTGACAAATCAACGTAAGTGAGAAAGAGCGTATTTTAGTTCCCAGTTCCAGATTTCACTGTTACTCCAAGAAAGTCAAGGCAGGAGCTTGAATCAGCTGGCCACACCACATTGAGACCACAGACAAAACAACTGTGTGCAAGCCCTCCTACTCAGCTAGCGTTCTCTTCTCTTATCCAGCCCAGGGCCCCAAAGCAAGGAAGAATGCTGCCCAATTTCAAGGGGGGGGGGGTGTGGAGGGGACTTTCGCTCATCAGTTAAGGCAGTCAACGTGCCCACAAGAGAGCCCGAGTGAACCAAACACTCGCTGAGGCTCTTCTCCAGTGATTGTAGGTTTTGGAAAGTTGACTTTTAACACCAACCATGAGAAAAGTCAACTGTAAATTAATGTGGTGTTTTATTAACAGAACTAACATCAACAGGTTTCCCTTTTGTTTTTGGTGTCCGTGTTTTCTACTGACAGAATATTAGGGAACTGGGGTACTCTGAGGGAAATCCACAATGTCCTTAATTATTCTTGGCTTACTTGTTCTTAGGTACACCTTCACAGGAATATATACTTTTGAATCACTAATAAAAATTATTGCAAGGGGTTTCTGTTTAGAAGACTTTACTTTCCTCCGTGACCCGTGGAACTGGCTTGACTTCACCGTCATTACATTTGCGTAAGTGCCTATTTTTGGAAACTTCAGAGGACAATATAGTTTGGGTTTCTGTCCAAGCTTGGTGTTTTTAAACAGTATGCTTCAGTGGTAAACCATGTGGGTACGATTTAGGTAATTGAACTCTGTTTTAACACTTATCTCAGAAGAGCAAGACCATTTCACCATTCTATGTGGATCAATGGATAACTTGCAGGATCAATATTAGTGCCAATGAAGATCTACCTGAAAATTTCATTTGCCAGACACCCCATAAGATAGAAGCATAAATTATTTATCACCTGACCTGGAAGATGGTTTTCAAAATTCACAGCAGCAAAACTTGTACTGACTCCAGTAATTTGCACTGATCTTTCTTATTCATGCTGTGCACACTTCTCCCGTAGCTTCTTTGTTAATTTTTGGGGAACAGCAAAGAGCAAGTAGTCATGCATCAAAATAGACTGAAAATTAGATCATCAGACAAAAAAGGAACTCAGTGCATTACAAACTTAATAAATCGTTATCTCATGAGCAAACTGATCTTTAAGGATTATAAATGGACACACCCTACCTCTATTGCCCTTCTAATTCATTTTCTTCTTCCTCTCACCTCTCTCTTTATGGCCTTCTTTATTTTACTCACATAAACTTTTCAGCTAGTTCTGTGCTTGTTTCCCGACTTCCTGCTTCTCCTTTTGCGAATGGTGAACTACCTCCAAATAGAGGAGCTGGAAATAACAGGAGTAGGTGAAAGGAGGTGTGGAGGACAGTGGGCTAACACCACTTATCCCATCTTTGGGAGCTGACTTTCTCGGTATCAGCAGGTCTGAAAAGGTAGACAAGGATAGATGATACTGATAGTGTGTATATACTGGCTGTCTGGTCTTAATTCTATAATTTTATATCACATCAGGATATGCAATCCTTCCCCAAGCCTTTCAGCCACAACTTACAGGATGACATTTGGGATTTCTCTTTCTTAGAATAAAATAGAAGAAATGACAGAGAAACATTGGGTCACATAACATGCTATTGTTCATTTATCCAACTTTTACTCAAAAGTTATGCTAGCAAGTGCTATCTTGAATGGTAGGGCAATCGGCAATCTATTGCAATAGTTACATTTCCATTGGACAATTTCATTTTCAATGGAAACCATAGCACATGGGACGTTGACACTTTAATTTGTCCAAATCACATACAATTTTGACTCGCTTGCTTTCAAAATGGCATCAGGGAGGTACATTTTATGAAAGTTAACATTTAGCTAATGGTGTTTACTGTGAAAATAAGGCTATTGTGATGAATTTTAAATTTAATTGGCAACTTACACTACTGTCACTTAAAACAGCCAAAGTTCTCCATAAACGCTCCAGATAAACACTAAGTCCCTCCACATCTTTAGTAATTTTGATTTAACCCTACAGGTAAGTCACAGAGTTTGTAAACTGGGTAATTCTCAGCTCTTCATGCTTTTAGAGCTCTGAGTCTAAAAACTGCTTCAGCAGTTTTAGGTAAGACTTGATTAGAATAAAGTATAAGGTAACTGTATCTACAAATCTTTCTTGGCATCCTGTCACTGTGTTTGTGTGTGAACTCCCCGCTACAGATAAGTGACAGAATTTGTGGACCTGGGAAATGTCTCAGCGTTGAGAACGTTCAGAGTTCTTCGAGCGTTGAAAACCATTTCAGTCATTCCAGGTGAGAGCTATGTGCAAGCCTGTAGGTTAATCACTGAGTTAACTCCGGGACTTTTTCTACTGGGCCTCCTTGCTTGACATTCATCGTTGTAGAAAATCAAGAATCAGACACTATTCAGCTGTGCCTGTGACATCAAAGCAAAGAGGAAGTGGCTATTTCTACACCCAGTGTTCAGAAGCCAGTGAGCACTAAGAATGGTTTATAGCCTGACATTTGCAGAGAAAAAAGAAAAAAGAAAGAAAGAAAATCAAGACTCATAAAACAGAGTGTTTATCATAATGTCACTCTTGCTGGCCCTACAAGTTTTATCTACTTTTTTGTTTAATAGGTAAACACTCAAAGCAGTTTCTATTTTAAAGTGTATTTTGAAATGTCAATTTTATTAAGGACTTGTTACCTATTATATGTATTAATTGTATTCATTCTACCTAATGGTTCCTGTATGAAACAAACTTATTCTTTTCTAACAAAAGACGAATTATATAATAAAGCCTATACCAGCACGGAAGACTTGTTTTAAAATGTAGTAATACTCCGAATTATTTTTATATTAAATATTTACCTGTCACGGGCAACATCTTGGGACTTACACATTGACACAATGTTTTCAAGGGAATTGTGAGAAGAATTTAGTTATTATTTCAGATGCTTAAGCCTTCACAATGATAAGCTTCTTTCTTTCAGGCCTGAAGACCATTGTGGGGGCCCTGATCCAGTCTGTGAAGAAGCTGTCTGACGTCATGATCCTCACTGTGTTCTGTCTGAGTGTCTTTGCTCTAATTGGGCTGCAGCTATTCATGGGCAACCTGAGAAATAAATGTGTACAATGGCCTCCCACCAATGCTTCCCTTGAGGAACATAGCATAGAGAAGAATATAACTACAGATTATAACGGCACCCTGGTCAATGAAACCGTGTTTGAGTTTGACTGGAAATCATATATTCAAGACTCAAGTAAGAATTACCATTATAAGTACTTATTCTCTCCCTGTTTGCCTGCCTTCTGTCTATTGCTGGACTAGTAAAAGATGACCAGAAGGAAGTGGTAATCACTAGAAAATTATCTGATGAGACTTCTTAAATAGTCAAATCTATGTTTTTGTTTGACATTTCCTTCCCCTGGATTCTGTTTGTTTTCTCTGCCAAGAACGCTGGGGATTTAACCCAGGACTTTGAACAAGTTGAGAGGGTGCTGTACCATTGAGCCACACCCCTAGTCCCTTCATTGAAGTTTAAACAATAGGCCATTTGTATCTTGCTGAATAATTTTAAGAAGAATTATAAGCAGCTTGCCCATGGTTTGCACACATATAATGTTTAATTTGACAGCTATTCTAATTCTTATTGTTGAATACTACTCTCTATTGTGTTATTATGTATAAAGCTAATGAATTCAGCCAGGGAGAATTTTCCTAGGAAAAAGCATTAGTGTGCATTCCTCATGTGACAGCTATAACAACAAAAGAAAAGATGGTTTGTGAAAACCATTTGCTAAATGTGGACACTAAAACTTATCTCAGAGTCCTGGACTAGGCTAGGATAAAGGGAAATATTGGTGACAATATATGGACTTAATAATACATGATGAAATATTTTTTGTAAGCTAGACTCAATTATTATTGTAGGAAAATGAAGTGAGATTCACAAGTAATAATCTTTGATTGAAAAGCCATATCAAAGAAGAAAACAATAAAGTCAATTTGACTCAAAAGACATCAATTAAGAAAACAGATTAATCAACAATATTGTAAGAATTAGCTTATTTTTGTTCAAAGAATTTAGATCAAACCATTGATCGCTGAAAGAATCAATTATGAAAGAAAGAATGGAAAAATAAATGACCCTTGTCATTCTCTTTTTAGTCTTTCTCTTTCTAAAGCCACAATGAAATAAACTAAATTTTCTGCCTCCTTCTTTAATTTCAGCATTTGTCTGTAGTAGTATTTCAAAAGCAAGGAAAGTTAAACCAGATTCATCTAGGAAGGAAATATGCTGATTAAGAAAAATGTTGGGGTTTAAAGCCAAGCTCTCCATATGCTTGATTATCACCATTTTGTTATTACCTCGGGGAAATGAGTAATGTTCCAGAATAAAGAACAAACCTCGGGGTACTAGAAAGCTGCTGGGATTGTTCTTAAAGCCACTTGATAGTTCTTAAAGCAGTGATAGTGTATGGAAAGAGAAAACAGAAGATCAAAGTCTCATTGTAACTGGATCTGAAAAATGCCTTGGTTTGGTAACTTCTCTGTGATGTGCAGTTACATGCCAGCCAATGGTCTGCAAATAAATGTCAGTGTTAGGTGATAAATGCCTTTTAAACACTGCCAAAGCAGGGGATCCATGCGCCTTAAACATGGCACATCATGTCCCAAAGTTCTCACTCTTACCAACGCTTTGAAAGCTGTAGTTTGTCCAGCTTTTGTCTAAGATCAGCACTGACTATGAGAACATCCCTCAGGTTTATTCTCGCTCCTAAAAATTATTAGACATTTATTTTTCTTACATTCTAAAAAAAGTAAAAATATTTGCTTATTTTCAACTATAAGGTCTGATTATCACTTTTTCTAATAACATTATACTTGTTGAAAAAAGATACTTTATATTATATGTGGCTATTGTGAAAGGCGGTGTTTCCCTCATTTCTTTCTTAGCCAATTTAATTATCGCTTGTATATAGGAAGGCTACTCGTTTGTTTCCGTTTTTGCTTTTCTTTTTTGATCCAGCCACTTCACTAAAGATGTTTATCAGCTGTAGGAATTCTCGGGTAGAATTTTGGGGGTCACTTATGTATACTATCATCTGTAAATAATGATACTTTGACTTCTTCCTTTTCAATTTGTATTACCTTGAACTCTTCTAACTGATTTATTGCTCTGCCTGTAACTTTTCTAGAGAGAGTGGACAACCTTGTCTTTTTTCATGATTTTAGTAGAATTGCTTTGAGTTTCTCTCCACTTAATTTGATGTTGGCTCTCAGCTTGCTGTATAATATCTTTATGCTTAGGTATGTCCCTTGTATCCCTGTCTCTCCAAGATTTTATCATGAAGGGTGTTGGGTTTTGTCAAAGATCTTTTCAGCACCTCATGATCATGCAGTTTTTTTCTTTCCGTTTGTTTATATGGTAGATTATATTGATAGATTTTCGTATGTTAAGCCATTCCTGCATCTTTGAGATGAAAACTCCTTGATAATAGTGGATGATTTCTTGACGTGTTTTGCATTTTGTTTGTTAGTATTTTATTGAGAATTTTTGTATCAATGTTCATGAGGAAAATTGGTCTGTAATTTTCTTTCCTGAGTCTTTGTATGGTTTCAGTATCAGGGTGACTGCTACCTCATAAAAAGAATTTGGCAATGTTCCTTCTGCTTCTATTTTGTGCAATAATTTGAGGAGTATTGGTATTAGCTCTTCTTTGAAAGTCTGGCAGAATTCTGCGCCAAAACCATCTAGTTCTGATCTTTTGCATTATTTTGGCTTTTGTTTGTTGTTTTTGTTTTTGGAGAGGAAATTTTTAATGACTGCTTTTATTTTCTTGTAGTTTATAGGTCTATTTAAGTTATTTATCTAATCTTGATTTAATTTTGGTAAGTGATATCTGTCAAGAAATTTGCCCATTTCTTTAAGATTTTCCAATCTTGTAGAGCACAGGTTTTTGAAGTATGACCTAGTGATTTTCTGGACTTCCTCATTGTCTCTTGTTATGCCCCCCTTTTCGTTTCTGACATAGTCAATTAGGATATTCTCTCTAAGTCTTTTATATAGTTGAATAAAAGTTTGTCTATTTTGTTGATCTTCTCAAAGAACCAGCTTTTTGTCTTGTTGATTATTTGCATTTTTCTCTGTGTTTCTATTTTATTCATTTCAGCTGTGCGTTTGATTATTTCCTGCCATCTTCTTCTCTTAGATGTGTTCTTTTTGTTCTAACGCTTTCAGGTGTGCTCTTAATTCATGAGTATGAGAACTCTTCAAATATTTTTTTAAGATAGCACTTAGTGCTGAGAACCTTAGCACTTCTTTCATTGTGCCCCATTAGCTTGGGTACATTGTACATTTATTGTGAATAAATCCTAGGAAGTCTTTAATTTCATTCTTTCTTCATTCCTTGACACAGTGGTAATTCAGTAGAGAGTAATTCAGTTTCTGTGAGTTTGTAGGCTTTCTGTTATTGTTAAAATCCATCCTTAATCCATGGTGGTCTGAGAGGATGCAAGGGATTATTTTAATTTTCTTTTATCTGTTGAGACTTGCTCTATGGCCAAGAATGTGGTCAATTTTAGAGTATGCTCCATCAAGTGCTGTGAAGAAAGGGTATTCTTTTGTGCTTGGGTGAAATGTTCTATAGATTTCTGCTAGGTTCATTTGAATCATGATTTCTGTTAGGTCCATTGGAGTCATGATTTCTGTTAACTCCAGTAGTTCTCTGTTCCGTTTTTGTCTGGATGATCTTTCATTTGTGAGAGTTGGGTATTTAAGTCTCCCAATATCAATGTGTGACTTAAGCTCTAGTCAGGTTTCCTTTACAAATGTGGGTGCCCCTGTGTTTTGATCATAGATATTGAGACTTGAGATGTTGTCTTAGTGGATTTTTCCTTTGATGAGTATGAAGTGTCCTTCCCTATCTCTTTTGATTAATTTTGGCATGAATTCTACTTTGTTAGATTAAATTAGAGTCAGTGGACCACCTTACTTCTTGGGGCCATTGGACTGGAAAATCATTTTCCAACCCTTTACTCAGAGGTAATATCTATCTTTGATGTTGAGACATTTTTTTCTTGTATGCTGAAGAAGGATGGACCTTGTTTTCATATCTATTCTGTGTGTCTGTATTTTTTTATCGTGGAATTGAGTCCACTGACATTGAAAGATTTCAATGGCCAATAATCATTGATGCCTGTTATTTTATTGTACTTGTTGATGGTAGTTGTGTGTGTGTGTGTGTGTGTTCCTTGCATAGTACTGGTGAAAAATTATTTATTGCCTTATTTTCACTGGTGTAGTTAACTTCCTTGGGTTGGAATTTTCCTCCTAATACCTTCTGTATGTCTGGATTTGTGGGTAAATATTTTTTAATTTGACTTTATAATGAAATATCTTGTTTTCTCTATCTATAATGATTGAAACTTTTGCTGAGCATAATAGTCTCTACTGGCATCTGTGGTCTCTAGGAGTCTGCAGCTCATCTCTCTAGGCCCTTCTGACTTTTAGAGTCTCTAATGAGAAGTCAGGTATACTTCTAATAGATCTGCCATTTTGTTATTTGACCTTTTTTCTTTTGCAGTTTTTAATGTTATTTCTTTGTGTTTAGTGTTCTCGTTGTTGAGTGGTGAGGGATCTTTCTTTTCTAGTCTAATCTATTTGCTGTTTTGTAATCTTCTTATACCATTTTAGGCATGTCCTTCTTTAGGTTAGAAATTTTTTGCCTCTCTGATTCTGTTAAAAATATTCCCTTTGCCTTTGAGCTGAAAATCTTCTCCTATATCTGTTCCTATTATTCTTAGGTTTGGTCTTTACATAGTGTCCCAGGTTTCCCGGATGTTTTGCTTCAGGAATTTTTTAGATTTAGCATTTTTTTAGTAAGAAATCTATTTTTTCTATTGTATCTTCAATGCCTGAGAGTCTTTCTTCTTCTCTTGTATTCTATACTCTGTTGGTGATGCTTACACCTGTAGTTTGTGTTAGTTTACCTAGATTTTCCATTTCCAGAATTCCCTCAGTTTGTTTTTAATTTCTTCTATTTCCATTTTCAGGTCTTGTACAATTTTACTGGTTTCTGTCAACTGTTTGTTTGTTTTTTCTTGTGATTCCTTAAGAGATTTATTGATTTCCTCCAGTTTTTGACTTATTTTCTTGGATTTGTTTCAGGGATTTATTCATTTCCTTTTTATTTGTCGTCATAAAGTTGGTTTGGGGTTGTTTTCTTATGTTCCAGCTGTGTTGGAATATTTGGGATTGCCATAGTGTAATGGTTGGGCTCTAGTAGTGACACGTTGCCCTGGTGTTGTTATTTGTGTTCTTTTACTGACATTTGGGCACCTAGATTTGCAGTGATTTTAGGTGTAGGTGCCTATTTCTAGATTTGTCTTTGTTGAGCAGGTGTTTTCTTTGTTTCTATTTCTTCTCTGGTCTTCTGGCTGATGTGGCCTGTGGTTGAGGAGAGATCCCCTTCTGCATTGGGGACTGGACTTCTGATGGCCTGCATGGTCAAGGAAAGCCTTGCAGTCATGGTTTCTCAAGTAACTATTGAAATGAGGGAAGGACTTATTAGAATTAAGAAACAGTGATACGACGTGATGCTCACCTATTGTAATTGCTATTCTAAAATTTTCACTTATTTGTAAAAAATAGCATTTGTTTCATTCCATTCTAAAATTTTCATTTCATTAAAATATTAATATAGCTGGTATAATTATGAATCTTCATTATAAGCTACTGACATAAATTCCAGAAACATAAATGTAAATTATGGTTAATTTAAAGAATTTACTAATGGTATTAAGTATGGAAGGGAAACAAGAAAACATCATTTTTTATTTTGAAATATGTAGTTATTTAAAAATACCTATCATTCTCATCTTCTTCTGCTGATGAATATATTTTATTTCATGAAAGTAATAGAAAATACTGGTACCTTCCCATAAACGTTCCGTGAGTACCTATGGTTTTCACTAATTTTACATTGATAATGAAGAAAACCTCATATCCATAATACAACAGTAAGATTTGAAAGAAGAGGAGGAAAAACCCATGTGTGTAAGCAGGTAATGTGGTTTGCTTAAAGTCACTTAAAAAAACTGAAAGTAGGAACTGATTTCCCTACTCTTTTAGTGTTTTTCAAAGTACAAGTGTGTGTCACGTGACTTTCTTTTTTCCAAACAGGATATCATTATTTCCTGGAGGGTTTTTTAGATGCGCTACTGTGTGGAAATAGCTCTGATGCAGGGTAAGCTTATCATTTGTGTGAGATGTGAGTACGGGTGGATTATTCCTATATGTATGTCTAGCTCTTTCTGTAGAAAATCACTGATAACAGAAACTAACTTAATGCATACTAATTTTCAGTAATTATAATATAAATAAAACAGGACATATTCTAAACGTTAAGGTTTCTTCTGAAAAGCAAGAAACAATACATTGATCTATAATGCTGCTATTTTCCCGAGGTGAGTATCAAGCAATGAGTCACCTTTTGCAGACTCCGCAGCGAGGAAGAAAGGTTACTTAGCAACAGCTACACCTGGCAGCTAGTGATAAACTGTAAAGTCAGAGGTGGGAAATGTATCAGGGAGTTGGATTCCACAGTCTTGTGTCATCTTAGTAGTGATGGAACATTTTGTAAGCATAGTCTTCTACCAGAATAAAAAGACACAGAATGTCTTGTCAACTTTCTTTTTCCCCATTTGCAGCCAATGTCCAGAAGGATATATGTGTGTAAAAGCTGGTAGAAACCCTAATTATGGTTACACAAGCTTTGATACCTTCAGTTGGGCATTTTTGTCCCTGTTTCGACTGATGACTCAGGACTTCTGGGAAAATCTTTACCAACTGGTGAGAATCTGAAGAGCTACTTACTGCATTTAAGTAGAAGAATGTAAGGGTACACACTGAGTCATGAAATGCCAGCCACAGCATGATATAGTAGAGAAAGCGTTGCTTGAGATCAGAGATGTGGGC
Source organism: Alexandromys fortis (assembly GCF_014885135.2). Taxonomy (NCBI): domain Eukaryota; kingdom Metazoa; phylum Chordata; class Mammalia; order Rodentia; family Cricetidae; genus Alexandromys; species Alexandromys fortis. The sequence continues at coordinate 5,967,019 of NW_026067899.1, forward strand.
TTCTCTCTCCTGCTGCTTACAATGCATGTCAAGAGGAAGAAAGTCAAGGAGAGTACATCTGTTCTGTTTCTCCATGACCCAATGCTATTTCACATTCTTCTTAGACACAAGTTCATCCCAACGAAAGACGAATTTCCCCTCCGCCCTATCTCCCTCTCAAGTATTCTCTCTTTCTTTTGGCCTCTTCCATGAAAGGCTCAGCTTTTTGATGGAGGTCCTCATTGTTTTCTATCCACCGTTTTATTCTTGGCGAATCCAAGAATCCTTTACAATGACTATGAATGCATAAGTCAACGAAGAAAGAAGAGACAGAGGTTAAAGAAAGAGTGCAGGGACACAATTGTTAATTTTGTCCGAGTTCTGCCAGACACACAGTCACCCGTTACTGAAATGACTGCGAAAGTAATTCTGATATTCTTGTTTCTAGACGTTGCGTGCTGCTGGAAAGACCTACATGATATTTTTTGTACTGGTCATTTTCTTGGGCTCATTCTACCTGATAAACTTGATCCTGGCTGTGGTGGCCATGGCCTATGAGGAGCAGAATCAGGCCACCATGGAGGAGGCGGAGCAGAAAGAGGCGGAGTTTCAGCAGATGCTGGAGCAGCTGAAGAAGCAGCAGGAGGCTGCACAGGTACTCAGCAGTTCAGACGGATCTTGTCTCACTACCCAGACCTTTCCTTCTCTGTTCTTCTTGTACCCCTTTTTTTATTATTTGCTTGTTACAAATGAGCTGCAATGAAAACGGAAGGATGGTTTTCTGGAGATAGAAACCATCTTTCTAGCTTGAGTTAGCCTAGCCACCTAGTTATACAAAGGTGTGTTCATACTAACTACGGATTTTTTTTCTCACTTTAAGATTCTGAGAGTAAAAGGAAAATCGTGACTTTTTTCTTTCCAAGTAAGAAAACCATTTCTGGATGAATCTGCTGACGCTAGATTATTGCAATGGAATCAACTTTTCTGCCAAGCAATTAATTAGTTGTCATATAGAACATATGTGCCCATTTCTTTAAAGTCATTTCTTATTTTTCTTTGCTCAAAACATGCATTGTCTTTGGCCAGAGAGATGACTCTGTGGTTGTGAGCACTTGCTACTTTCACAGAAGACCTGGGTTCCCTTCCTACCATACACATACGGCTCACAACCATCTGTAACTCCAGTTCCAGGGGGTTTTACTCCTGCCCTCTGAATTCTGAGAATACAAGGCACACATGCGGTACACATATATGCATGCAGACCAACACTCATATACATAAAATACATTGCCTTTTAGTGTGGTTGTTTAATTTCCTTTACATTAAAAAGTCCTCTGATCTAAAAGCATCGTATAAGCAACGGAGCAGCACTAGCAATATGAAGTAATTAACAAAGGCTTACTCGAGGTTGCCAGGACAAATCAGTGTAGCTGCTGCAATGAATGATAAAACTGAGTCCCATCTCCCATGGTTCCTTGTTGTTTGTAAATGGTACATACAAATTCATTGTTTGTATTTTAAAAAAGACTAATAAAATAAAATTGTATTCAAATCAAACTTTATTTGGAACCATCTTGGCCATAAAGAGTTCCTTTTGGCATACCAATTCTTCTGCTCCAGTTCTGTATTGGAAATATTGTGGGAGTAACAAGGACTAAAAAGTGAAGCTTCGTAACCAAACAAGCTGTAACCACAAAGGATGGATTTACTCCCATACTCTCACAACTAGGAGTAGCCACTGTTGAGATAAAGGTGGTTGGGGCAGCTTTTGGAGAATTGAACATCTTCTCCTGCTTAGCAAAAAGCTAGTTACCCCTCTCGCCTTCTTACATACAATAGTATTATGGAGGAGTGGGGAAGGGATTGAGATACCTTTCTTAACCTCAATTGATAATATGTTGATGGTATTAAATACTTTTGGAGAAGACCTAAGCCCAACTTCCAACTTTGGGGTAGGATATTAAGTAACTCTGCAGTTTTTCTTCTATGTTTCTGTTTGTTTTTCAGAACAATGAAGATAATGGCCATTAAAAACTAATTTTTAGAACAGATTGAGTCCTATAGGTTTTTATATATATATTTCTATCAATGCCCGAAGAATCTTTATGAACATGTGGTCTATGTTGCATAATACAGACTTAATAAATGTTACCAGGGGAAATTCTTTAAGTCACTATTAATTAAAAGAAAGAAAAAAAACCCTACACCCAGAAAGCGTCTTCTACATGATATTTACTCATTAGCTAGTATTTAGTAAATGATGCAAAACTTGAGCAACTTGAAGAAAGATCTTAAGCAATCTTTTCTTGCACCGCACCGAAACGGTTTCTCCTCTATGTAGCAGGCAGCAGCTACAACCGCCTCCGAACATTCCAGAGAGCCCAGCACAGCAGGCAGGCTCTCAGATAGCTCTTCAGAAGCCTCCAAGTTGAGTTCGAAGAGTGCTAAGGAAAGACGGAATCGGCGGAAGAAAAGAAAACAGAAAGAGCAGTCTGGAGGGGAAGAGAAAGACGAGGATGAGTTCCACAAATCCGAGTCTGAAGACAGCGTCAGAAGGAAAGGGTTTCGCTTCTCTATAGAAGGGAACCGACTGACGTACGAAAAGAGGTACTCTTCCCCGCACCAGGTAGGCACTTGCCGAGTTCTCTGACGAAAAATGAAAACAGATGTGGGGGGGGGGGGTGTAGCTGAATGGACTACTGTTGCCTTATGCTTCAAATTACTTTTTCTCCATATTCTATATAAAAGATTTATTCCACTCCACACAAACGCAAATATGATCTTAGATGCTGTAGGAGGAGGCTTGCTTGTTCGTCCCGGCCTTCCAGAATTGAAATAATCACACAGAAACCATATTATTTAAATCACTGCTTGGTCCATTAGCTCTAGCTTCTTATTGGCTAATTCCTGCAGCTTAATTTAACCCATTTCTATTATTTTGTGAATCACCACGAGGTGGTGGCCTACCAGCAAAGTTTCAGCAAGTTTACCTCTGGCGTGGATCCATTTCTCTGACTCCACCCTTCTTTCTCCCAACATTCAGTCCAGACCTCCCCGCCTACCTAAGTTTTGCCCTATCAACAGGCCAAGGCGGTTTCTTTATTCATTAATGGTAATCACAGCACACAGAGGGGACTCTTACATCAAGATGCTTTTGAAATAACACAGGGTTGGAAGTCAAGAGAACTGTATTTTCATGTTGAACATGTCTTCTGGTAATTGTAATCAGTGGCAATTAATCTTCCAGTCCTCAGATCTTCTAACAACATCAAGGAAATAGACTAAGAGTTAGCTACTCAGAAATATGCTTTTGGTTAATTTAAAACACTATGTTGATTTTCTTCCCCTAACTTGTTTCTCAGTTGTCCTATGAACTTCTGAAGTATTAGACATGGTACACTTTGCAGAAAAGTGTATCATTCAGAATTGCAAAATTTTATCTTCTAGTTCTACAGATACCCTATTTTACAGGTGAATCGGAAAAAAAGAAAGAAAGTGGTAGTATAAAGATGAACTAAAATAGTCTATAAAAAAAAACTAGTGTTGGAATTATCTGAAAGGGAAAATAAATGCAGAACCTCACAGCCCTACTGTCCATGCTTATTGCACATGGATTCATACGTAGAGAGCCTTACAGATGCTTCTGCTTAAATCTGAGAGATAGTGGCTGGGTAATTTTCTTCTGTTATCTCAGGCTACATTCCAGCTATCTATTATTTAAAGTCAATGGCTGGAAACCATACAGTACAAAGCTAATTTAATTTTATCGGAATGCCTATAAATTATATTAATCAGAAGGAATGTGCTACCTTCTTTAACAAATGATGAAATTTTCTTCAACTTAACCTTGCAAAAACTATTCCAACAGATTGTTTTAATACTATTTTACTTTTTGTTGTTTGTGTCAAACCTTTAGTCTCTGTTGAGCATCCGTGGCTCCCTGTTTTCCCCAAGACGCAATAGCAGAACGAGCCTTTTCAGCTTTAGAGGGCGAGCAAAGGATGTGGGGTCCGAGAATGACTTTGCCGATGATGAACACAGCACGTTTGAGGATAATGAGAGCCGGAGAGACTCACTGTTTGTTCCCCGGAGACATGGGGAGCGTCGCAACAGTAACCTGAGTCAAACTAGCAGGTCCTCCCGAATGCTGGCAGTGTTTCCAGCAAATGGGAAGATGCACAGCACTGTGGACTGCAATGGTGTGGTTTCCTTGGTTGGTGGACCCTCCGTTCCGACGTCGCCAGTTGGACAGCTTCTGCCAGAGGTGATAATAGATAAGCCAGCTACTGATGACAATGTAAGAAAGTTTTACATAGTTCAGGCATGGCTGGCCCGTGATTGCTGCACCAGCCAGTGTTTCTACAGAATGGAACTCTTGAGAATGATTCCTGGTTGGTCGAGCTGAGAATGTCTCTGCATCCTGTAGCACCTTTAATAGACTAACCAACTAAACTTTAGAGCCTCACCACTCCCTGCACAACCGTGAATGCATTACCTACTGTATATGCTAAGGATTAATTGGACAATAATTGCTATCTCGGATGATTTGCTATGTACCCATACTGAATTTAGCAATAGAGACATCACCCCTATTGACCTATTGTACAAGTAACTGAATAGCTTTTAAGTGTAAAGGGTGTATAGTAAATCTTCCCACCAGACTCTGTAATTTATCTTTGCTTTAGTTCAGATTTTCGAAAACACTGTGCATAGATATCTTCATCATTACCTGAAATTTCCAGGGTTCATATTTATTGTACTGAAAATGCTGATATAGGTATTCACAAAGTCAATCTACACAAAGGGACATCAATAAATTATTAATCCAGAAAAAAATATTTGTCTGTGTAACAAAAGAGTATCATGTGTTTGTGACTATGCAGTCAGAGAGAACTTTCCAAACAAAGGATGCTTCCTCTTCAACTGGACACTCACTTGGAAATATATCAGCATGATGAGGCATGACTAAGTTTACATTAGAAGACTTATTGCTTTGGTACCCTGGATGAAACTGTTAACTTTGCACCATATGTATGAATTTTAGCATATACTTTGTATTATCAATGACCGTCTATGTCTTATGCCAGAAAATGAGATGACCGCTAAGTGTACTATAGTCTTTTGATATTTTCTTAAAATGTAGTGGCTAATTTTTCAAAAGTGAAATGGTTTGACCACCTATCTGACTTTTTAAAGTATTAGGATTTTACAATTTGTTCTTTAATTGAAGACAACTTAAATATGTCCATGAAAATCTTTACCAACTATATTATAATCATATGTATCATAGTTATAAAATCAAGGAGTCAAACATTTAAATTTTCTTTTATGACAACATGGTTAACAGTTTGAATATTCCAGGTTAATAATTCAATAAGTCCCCAGCATCTGCCATCAGCAATTAAACATGAAGATGCACGATGCATGTGTTTCATGAAAATCACTGTCTCCATTTTTGTTTGTGCACCATATTGCTCGTGTTAAGCATTTAATGCCTTAGCATTTTCTTTACAGGGAACAACCACTGAAACTGAGATGAGAAAGAGAAGGTCAAGTTCTTTCCATGTTTCCATGGACTTTCTGGAAGATCCTTCCCAAAGGCAAAGGGCAATGAGTATAGCCAGCATCTTAACAAATACAGTAGAAGGTCTGTAACAAACCCCACTGCCATTATTTTAATAAACTTGCATTATCTTTTTTAATTAATTAATTTTTAAGCCTATCATTTCTCATTTTACAGTTCCCACTCCCTCCCCTCCTCCTGCCCCCTCCAACTTCCCACTTCACCCCACCTCCAATCCATTCCTCAGAGAGGGTAAGGCTTCCCATGGGAAGTCAATAAAGTCTAGCACATTGCTTTGAGGCAGGACCAAAGCCCTCCTTGCTATATCTAGGCTGGGCAAGGTATCACTCCAAAGAGAATGGGTTCCAAAAAGCCAGTACAAGAAGTAGAGATAAATCCTTGACTCTCTGCCAGTGTTTCCACAGTCTGCCCCAGCCATACAAATGTCACATTCAGCCTGGCTTGGTCCTACGCTGGTTCCCCTGCTGTTGGACCACAGTCAGTGAGATCCCATTAGCTCAGGTCAGCTGTTTCAGTGGGTATCCCCATTATGGTCTTGTCCCCTTTGCTTATATTATCACCCCTCCCTCTTTTCTGCTGGACTTTGGGAGCTCAGCTCAGTGGTCCACTGCGGTTCTCTGTATCTAACTTGTATTACCTTATTGGAGTGAAATATCTCCACTTATATGTTGGCAACTATATATATTCTCAGAAAAAAAAATAAATGACCCTGGTATTAAATGGGTGATCATACATTCTGAAAGTGTTGAATATTAATTCAGTGTGCAGGACTCTGTACCCTTAATGTCTTAGTAGTATGTGGGAACTCTGAGAAATTTCTAATTCATTGGTCAAAAATCCTCTGTGATTAGATTCAAATTTCACCAAAATGGTTTCTTAGATCATGATCCAAAATAATTTTAAGATTGGAGAGAAGAACAAGTCATTTTCACAAAATAAAAGCATGTTTAAAGCAAGATGTATCTCATTAATCCTTATCCTAAATATTACAAATGAGCAGCCTGTCAGGAACACAGGATTTTACGCAGAGTTAATTATCTATGTTCCTGTTGCAACTTTCTCTATAAGGCCAACAACCTTACTAGCATCCAAGTGCGCAGCAGCAGGATCAATGCGAAAAAAGAAAATTATTTCTTTCTTACATCTACCTTATATATATATGTCTGATGGTATCTATAAGTAATTTTCTTTGCAGCAAACAGAAATACTCTTGCTATTGAAAGTATGTTTAGTGATCCAATGTAAATATTTATACTGCAAAAATGGTCATTTAGTATTCCTCCTTCTTTTTTTTTTTTTGAATCTAGAACTAGAAGAATCAAGGCAGAAATGTCCACCTTGTTGGTATAAATTTTCCAACATTTTCTTAATTTGGGACTGTTCCCCATATTGGCTAAAAGTGAAACATATTGTCAACCTGGTTGTGATGGACCCATTTGTTGATCTGGCCATCACCATCTGTATTGTCTTAAATACCCTTTTCATGGCCATGGAGCACTACCCCATGACGGATCATTTCAATAATGTGCTTACAGTAGGAAACTTGGTAAGCATACTAGAAGGTAAATCTGTTCAGTATTCAAATTTTCTGCTTGAGAAACTCTTTGCTATATTTAATAGCTTATTAAAACTCTTTCAACCACAATTCCTACATCCCTAATGCAATTATAACCAACTATCTATATACTGCTTTTTGAGGTAGAATGGCATTTAATGTCTGTGAAAAAAAAGATGAGACATAGAACATAGACCTGTAATAATCATTAAAAAGTCAATAATGATGTTTCCAATGTTTTGAAAATCTGAAGTGTTTCAGAATTTAAGGCCATGGGTTTTTTTTTTTAATTAAGGATAGCATCACTGTTTTTATTAAGGGATAGTATCTAGATGGTTCAAATAAGGTCATGAATTCTCTTCTTTATGCATCCTTTCAAAGAGTGATCAACAACACAAAAGTGTCTCCCTCTTTTCTCCTTCTAGGTTCTAGGAAGTCAATGCTCTGCCTTATAAATCTGTTCTAGATACAGACCATGAAATATGGAATGTACCCACTGCATTTTGTGCATACCGTGATTAGTAAACCAATTTTTAATCAAAGTTTCCACTTAATACTCTCCTTTTTTCACTTTAAAACATCAGTTACTAGAATGTTTTCTGAATGAACTTAGAAAGCTCAGCTTTTATTTGAAGAAAGAAGTATGTAAAGTATGATACGCATTTAATATAATATTTAGGAGGAATTTTACAATTTTATTGACATAGAAAATGAAAATACACATATCCTATAGAGTAATTTGTATTTTTAAATCTGTATGGGAATATGCTTTATATGCATATAATTATTAATGACAATGATGGTAACATTGCAACACAAGATGCAAAAGAACAATGGCTACCTTATTTGAAAGAAATAAGGATAAAATTACAAACTAAACTTTGTGGGTAAAATCTTATCATTATGTAGGTTACATGAGGTCCGGAAAGAAAGGCAGAAAGGCAATTTAATGGAATGAACATCATCAAAATTGTACATTGGTGCACAAATTCTAATTTGGCTATTTTCTAGCTGGTTGATGAAAGATGGGTGTTTTACACACCTTGGAATATTGTTTTCTTCTGTTGTAATGGAATAATTATAGTATTCACTTAGCTGGTTACTGGAACATCTGTGAGGATAATACAGTAAATAATTCAAACCAGCCTTGTCAACTAAATTTGCCTCTACTAGAAAGACAGTAACAGGATCAGTAATGGGGAAGTAGCCTAAGCCTTTTATCTGTAGGAAAATACGATGGTATATTTATCATAATCATTATCTGATAGAATTTGAGTAATTTTGTTTTGATCTTAGGTTTTTACTGGGATCTTCACAGCGGAAATGTTCCTGAAAATCATAGCCATGGACCCTTATTATTATTTCCAAGAAGGCTGGAACATCTTTGATGGTTTCATTGTGACACTAAGCTTGGTAGAACTTGGCCTTGCCAATGTGGAAGGATTATCAGTTCTCCGTTCATTTCGACTGGTAAAGAAGACCATGGCAATAATAATTGTTTTCCCCAATGGTGCCATAGACTTTCCCACACATAGACTTAGCATCTTATGGTTTTGTGTAACTTGATGCCTCTAAATGGGAATATTATCTCTCCAGTTATTTATATAAAAAAGAAGCTTTCTTCTGAAAAGTTTAGACATGTAAACTTTACTAATATTATCCATTATTAGTTTTCAGTGCTTGGTTACATAACACAGAACCTTGAACATGCTTTGCCATTGGACTGTCACTAACCCTGTCATGTGAACACTAATGTCTTTTTTTCTGTTGCCATGTTGACGAACTATTGTTTCTAATGACTGTAAAATTAATAATTTCAAACAGAAGAAGTGTGCTCAATGGATATGGTCAATATTTTGATAATGACTTGAAAATGTAAATAGCCCTTAGTAGCAGTGAATGACTTTCACCCAAAAGGCAGTAATTCAAATTCTAGAAAATCTATTCCATCAAAAACCAAAAAATTTATAAGACTATGTAGCATATACATGAATTCATATACGTTGTCCTGAATATCAAAGAGGAGCCATAGTAAATATTCCAGGTGTACAATGCATGTGTATTATTTATATCTTTACTCCAGTGTAATATTAATTAACATAAATATTTTTTCTATTCATACCAGGCTCAATGTATAGTTACTTAAAACCTTCTTGACAAATGAATCCTTTGGCAAAACTTATTCACAATCAGATGCTAATATGACAGTATGAAATTTGGTATGTCTCAGAAAAACAAATTAAAGAACAGTTTCCAATATATAATTAAGAATTCACTTTCAAAGACGATGATTTACATAATTAAAAGCTGGAAAAATTAGATTCTTCTTGGGAGGATCCAAATATTAACCATAAATCTGAGAAAGTTAGAGCAAGACAATGTAGGAGGGTCTTGGGATGTGTAGGATTAACTATGAACCTCATGGCTGCATTCAGGCTAGGAAGGAGTACTGTCACTGGCTGCACCCTCTTTTTCCTTAGTAAGCCTCCGTATAATTAATGCTTGTGAAGATCATAATAATATATATTAATTTGTTCTCATTTTCTAGCTCCGAGTGTTCAAGTTGGCAAAATCCTGGCCCACACTAAATATGCTAATTAAGATCATTGGCAACTCGGTGGGCGCACTGGGCAACCTGACCCTGGTGTTGGCCATCATTGTCTTCATCTTTGCCGTGGTCGGCATGCAGCTGTTCGGCAAAAGTTACAAAGACTGTGTCTGCAAAATTGCCAGTGACTGCAAACTCCCGCGCTGGCACATGAACGACTTCTTCCACTCCTTCCTGATCGTGTTCCGGGTGCTGTGTGGAGAGTGGATAGAGACCATGTGGGACTGCATGGAGGTCGCTGGCCAAGCCATGTGCCTTACTGTCTTCATGATGGTCATGGTGATTGGGAACCTCGTGGTATGTACCCAAATTCGATATGCATTTCAGATATACACACACAGCATGACAGAGTGGTGCCCATTTTATTAAAAATAACTTTTATCATCATTAATGTTTAATACCTCTGATCTTAGATATATTTATAGTCTCATTCTGGAACAAATACTGTAATATGACAATATATACTATCACAATACACTATGGTAATAAAGAAATACAGTTTTAAAATGTGTGCACACTAATATTATCTATAATTTTTATCATCAACACCATTTTAGGTCAATCATTTCATCACATTTATTTTTTAAATTGCATAGAATTGGTAAACTCTTTTTTTAAATCTGCCACATGTGTATATATGCCATGTATTTGTGTCTCTTTGTGCATGTGTATGTGTGTGTGTGTGCGCGCGGGCATGCATGTGAAGGGGGAGAGATCTTTTGATATCAAATAGTGTTGACAAGATTGGTTAGTGCTGGTGCATGCCTTTAGTCCCAACACGTGAGAGGCAAAATCATGAGGATCTCTGTGAGTTTGTAGCTAGACTGGTCTACAAAGCTAGTTCCAGGACAACCAGAACTACACAAAGAAACCCTTTCTCGAAGAAAGAAAAAAAAAAAAAAAAGGTCAATGAACATTTTGAAGACTTAAGCTTTTAATCCTAAATTTGGTCGTAATCATGTTGATTTTGTTAACACCCATCAACATAAAACCATCAAGAAAGAAACTTCAAAGTATATGTAAATGCATATTTGCAACTATTAATGATTTTTAAATTTAGAACTGTTACATTATATGAGTGAATGTTTTATTTTACTCATATCACTTTAAATACAATGCCAAATCAATTCATTTGAATTCTTCATTTCATGTGTGGGAAATCTTCAAAGCAGTAGGAAAAATGCTTTTGTTTTATAGAGATAAGGCCATATCACAAATTCTGAATGTCCAAGACTTTTCCAGGGCTGGGTGTTGAACCCAGAGCAGTGATATGCAGTGTGTGTTCTGACTTAGCCACCTAACTTCTAACAGCTGCTGTATTTCTTGCTCTTATAGATTTAGATTATTTCTAAACCTAGGGGCTAAGGGACCTGTGCTCTCCTCTGTGTTTTGGTGAAGATGTACCTATGTCTGTTTTCAAGGTCCTGAACCTCTTTCTGGCCTTGCTTCTGAGCTCATTTAGTGCAGACAACCTTGCAGCCACTGACGACGACAATGAGATGAACAACCTTCAGATTGCCGTGGACAGAATGCACAAGGGAATAGCTTATGTGAAAAGAAAAATATACGAGTTTATTCAGCAGTCCTTTGTTAGGAAGCAGAAGATTTTAGACGAAATTAAGCCACTGGATGATCTAAACAACAGAAAAGAGAATTGTGTATCTAACCACACGACAGAAATTGGGAAAGATATGAACTGTCTGAGAGACGTGAATGGAACCACCAGTGGCATAGGAACTGGCAGCAGCGTGGAGAAGTACATCATTGATGAGAGTGACTACATGTCATTCATAAACAACCCCAGCCTCACGGTGACTGTGCCCATTGCTGTGGGGGAGTCTGACTTTGAGAACTTAAACACCGAGGACTTTAGCAGTGAATCGGATCTAGAAGAAAGCAAAGAGGTAAGATTCTATAAATTTGGGGAGGTAGAAATATATGCATATGTATATGTATTAATAAATGTATGTGGACTATATTGTCTGTACTTAAAAATTGTAGAAACTTTTTGACATAAAGTAAAATATTATTTTACCGAGAAACCAAAGACTCACTCCCAGAAGGATGAATGGCAAATCAAAGCATAATATACTAATGCGTGATTTTTCACAGTCTTATTAAAGAATATTAAATGTTAAATGAGTAACAAATGATAAATGAAAATAAAATAACATCATTATATGAGTACTTAATTTTTATATTGAACAGTGAGGGAACATGGCATTGTAACTTTTCTAGTAAAAATAAATCAAAACTATTTTTGGATGCTTAGGAGCATGTAACTGATAAAAGTGAAATCCAGAGCTTTGTCTATGAGTATTTATGTTTTTCTATTTATCACCTCAGCTCAAATACACAGAAGTGAACTTTCGAAAGAAGTGGTCCATATTGTTCCTCACATTAAAATAGCATTATGTTATAGTTCTATGTGGGCTAAAATAGCACTGCGATATGAACTAGATGAGTGATATAACCAAAATTTATTTATTCACAGTTCTGGAAAGTAGACAATTCAAGACCATGGTATCACTGGGTCGGTGTCTGCTGAGGGCCATCTTCTTTTTTTTTTTTTTTTTTTTTTGGTTTTTCGAGACAGGGTTTCTCTGATGTGGCTTTGGAGCCTGTCCTGGAACTAGCTCTGTAGACCAGGCTGGTCTTGAACTCACAGAGATTCGCCTGCCTCTGCCTCTCGAGTGCTGGGATTAAAGGCTTGCGCCACCATCGCCCGGCTGAGGGCCATCTTCTAAAGTTGTAGATGGCCATCTTCTTTGTTTCTGTACAGAGCCTGTCTGGGATATGTGCACAAGAACAGAAATAGATCTGTTTTCTCTTTTCCAACTTGTAAGGGCATGACGCTACTGGATTATAGCCTTAGCCTTATGAGTCACTTAATATGTAGGCTCATTAACAAGCGCCAGCTTCAGATATATAGGTAGCATCAGCATTTGAAGATGGAACAGAAAAACAGGTGGGGGAATACAATTCAGTGCATGGGATCTTACTTAAAAAATATTAACTTTAAACATTAGCAGATAGTAAGGCTGTCCGTGACTCAGACTGACTTACTACTACTATTTCTCAATAACCAATGTGCTCCTATTTACTGTGCTGCTAGCTACAGTGTTCAGTATGTGTCATTAATATACTTTTTACTTATATTTTCAACTTATAATGGGCGTTATGGGATATAATGGTATATTATTCACTGAAGACAGAGATAATTTTGTAAGGCAATTCTAAAAAAAAAAAAATCTAAAACAAAGAATCTGTGGTTCAAGCTTTGATGAAAGTCCCCAAAATAGTAAAGCATCCTTATAGTCCAAATACTTTAAAGACATCAATACGTCAAAGACATTCGATTCCTAATAGAAATTTGTTGGTATATCCACCATGTTCAAGCGAAACCATGCGGTATTTGGTAGGTAGTTGTCCGAGGTATATACTGCAGGCATATGTCGTAATTTAGGTTATTGAACATGCTAATTTAAGGATGATTCAAGTTTTTATAAAGTTTGTGTGTCAAGTGACTAGTTCCCACTTTGAGAAGTATGAGCTGATATTAAAACTATCGGTGGCTGCACTGAGATATTTTGGGGATTCATAATGAAAGAAGAGGAAGGGAAGCAGCACAGAGGCACAACAGTGGGAAAATCCTGACTGCAGTGTCTATGGAAATGAATTTGGAGTGTGAAAAAAAAAAACATACATCTTCCTGCATACACTCCAAATCCATTCCCTCTGTTTAACACTCTGAGTCGATAGTAACTGATAAACAGAGTATCAGGGATCTCATGTATATGTGTTTGCATATAGGTGTTATCTCAGTAAAAGGCTAAGATTTAAAATAGGTCATGCTCTATTCATAGGTCGATACACGTTCAGTTTAAACATGTGTTTTCTTTGTTGTGTCTCTACGAGCATGCAACGGTCCAATATACCCTTTGATCATGACATTCCAGATGATTTATTTTGATCACGTATTAAAAGTTAAACTCTCATTGATATCCATAAATAAGATCTCTGTAATAAATCTGGTCTCCAAACAAAAGCATTTCATGTTTAAAATTAAAGCTGAGAAGAAGAATAAACCATCTGATTGATTCCTCCCAGATAACACCAAGCGTGCTTTGCTTGTTCTGTGTTGTTTTTCATTTCACCTTCAAGGTCAAAATCACTTTCTGTACCAAAGAACGTCTTTAAAAGCAAGAAACATGGCATAAATCCACTGTGAAGGGAAAATGCTCTTAGCATCAAGATGGCAGTTTTAAGTGATTTTGGAATGCCCTAGTGGGCAAGGCAAAGAGCATGTTTCAACTGCAATGCGGTTTCTGCGTCCCTTCATCTCACCTCTTAAGAGAGCCTGCCAAGTATTTATGGATTCCACAGATCGGAGGATATGTGTATAATTTAGCGCCTGGGGTTCACGTGTAAAAATACACCCAGTCTCTATTAAGTCCATTTGAGATTTAATAAGTTAAATATTGATTAATAGCTTAATAAGTACCAAAATGTCTTTAAAATATTTTATTAATCTCAAAACAGTGAGAAACAATACTTTCAATTCATAGTAAAAGTTAGTAGCAATTTAAGAACAGAAAAAGGAGAACCAAATTAAATTTTAAATTAGTAAAATTCTTGTTTGAAAGACATTTGGGTTGCATTGTTACCGAGTATCTCTAAAATGTTGTTGGAAACATGTCTTGTCTCCAAAGTTGAAGTGTGCCCTTCCCTTACAGCTAAAGAGCTTTCTTCCCTGTTTGTTATATCAAAAAAGAATTAAACTCATCTTTTTTTATTTTGGCAATGGAAAAAATAAAAATATAAGTAACAAATTAAATGAAGACACCATGTCTCTTAAAGACACAACAATTGAGGTGGAAGTATGAGTTTTTTTTCAAATTTACATTTATCTCATAAGTATTAGTATTTTTAATGTGGGAATTATTTGCAAGTGTCCATAAGGTATTTACAAAACTGAACTTTGTATTTGAACTCAAAGTAAATCGCAGTAAATTCCAGAAAACAGACAGTGAATAGGGGTATCTAACCTCAGATCTGGTCAATAAAGTAATGTAAATTAGAAGACAGAATTTTGTTGACATACAAAACAGTTCCACAATAGCCTGGAATGGAATATATTTATTTGGGGATAAACTATCAGAAAGGGTAGTGATCTGCAGTCCACTGTGTGTGCTGGGAGCTAGAACCAAATTTTGTAGCCAAGAGGCTTATGTCTGTTTTTCATCTGACTTGTAGTACATGAGACCACACCCAAAGTGGTCTGGTATCTTAAAGGCAATTATTGGCTGAAGGAGTTACCACAGCAGAAATCCATCTAAAAACGAAGAAGAGACAGGTCTTTATGAAATCTAACTTTTGGTAAACATAGTTAAGTTTTTGTTTTTCCAATTACACACCAATGTTTACCTTGTTTTCATTATTTTTTAAATCTAACTGTCCTGCTATATCCTCACTACAAAGAAATTTTCTAATAACTCAAAAGACTAAAGTACAAGTAGAAATAATTTAAAGCTCATATTATCCTATGAATTAGGATGCCAATATAAAAATAATAAGAAAAAGCTATCAGCCTGTGTTTATCCCTAAAACAGACTTTGTAAGAGTGAAAACCATATGTAAGCCACCTTAAAATGTCAAAATATGAAATGTGAATATAAATATATTATGAGTGGGTCTTATTGAGATGGGGATCAATTTGCCTTCTACACACAATGACACCTTGAAAATAGTAACATAATACCTTTGGCTGAGTTCTTAAAATTTTCTGTCCAGGAATTTCTCAGACAACTCTTTTTTTAGGACAAGAAAAATAGTACTTAGTTTCATCAAATCTATCAACTTTGTTTTCTTTGAAAGGCAGAATAAAAAATCAGTACCTCAAAGGTATTTTAGTAAAAAAAAAACTGTGACCCTTGTGAAAAAAGTTGGTAAGAAAGTAAAACTAGCTCAATATTGTACTAACAAATGTCACTCTTATAGCACAAAATCATTGGTTCAAGGAAGAAACATTTATGAGGCAATGAGCTACTTCCATGACACTTGCCACCAAGCCTGAAGATCTGAACTTAATACCTGGGACCCAGAAAGTAGAAAGAAAATACTAGGTCCATCAAGTAGTCTTCTGGATTCCATGTGTGCTGCAACACACATGTACCTTCACACACACACACACACACACACACACACACTTGTGTGGCGTGCATGTGCCTGCATATACAAAACAACTAAATAAACGTAATGAGAAATTTTAAATATATGTTCCTGCTAACATCATTCAATTTATAACTTGATGGAGCAACTTTTATTTAAATAATAACTCATTTGTGAAGGTCTTATTTGACAACAAACTGCTTGAAAACTTTTTGTTCCATTTGGCACTGAAAAATGATACTACTGAAGAAGTTTTATTTTAATTATATCTGATATTGTGATTCTTGCTAAAGTCTAAAATAAATGTAGAGATCTAGCAGATCACTGCTAAATGTTTAAGAAGATAAATTTGCTATGTAAATTAAATTTCAACTGAATCTCAGCCCACACATAAGTTTATTCAAATGGGGGGGGAGATTTCTAATAGTTAATGAATGTTGGTAAAGACTCTTACCTTCTGAAATCAATTCACTTATCATTACAATTAGAGAAGGCATCATAACAGAGAATACTGTTTTTATAGTGAAGAATGCTACATGATGATGAAATGCTACTCTGCTCACATATTGTTTTATAAATAAATATTAATTCTTAACAACACTGGCAATGCCAATAAAAGCTATTGGTATAACATGATGTACTTAATGAGGTGGTGAGTCTCAGCCTGGAATTATTGCAATTGGTAAAAAACCAATTATGTTGAGGATAAGACATAAGGATCTTCAGAAGGCCATGTTCTAATAAAAGATGGGCATTGTAACTGAAGCCCTCCTTCTAATGATTCTCATTTGTTAGAGAAGCAAATGCAAGATTTATCCTTGAGTATGTTTTAAGTCACACGAAGTTGTAGAATCAAAGATAAGGTCATTCAAAGCAAATGCAACCCAAATGTAGATGCAAAAATCTATCAGTTGTTAGTTACATCCTGTGTTGAACAATGAATACTCCAGGTGCTGAATGTGGTAAACAGGTTAACATCACATTTTTTTTTTTTTTTGGAAAGTTAAGTTAGCTTTTAGTGAAGAATCTGTGTATAACGTCAGAGACAATCTTCACAATGAGCACTCAGAACTAGACTTATCTTTCATATCAGCACAGGTCCCTATGATCTGTAATTTTCTGTTCCACAAGAAATTTAAAAGGAAGGAAGATAATCAGCTGGATATAGACCCAGATGTAGAAGTCATCTTTCTTTGAGCAAATACAAAGGAAACCTCTGTTTCATGTAGATGAAATTCTGTTTCAAATATGAACAGTGTTGGTGTGGTGTTTATTATTTATAAATACGTGCTGAGTGGGTCTTTGGGGTGATGTCTTTTAGGGTCTACATAAATCTATAGTTTGGAAAATAGTATACATTTTTTTTTCAAATATTAAACGGGGCCATAGATGTTTTGTTTGCCAATAAACCTTGAGCATCTACCATGTTGTTAGTGTTCAGTGTATCTTATTGGACTAAATTATCAAAGGAACTAATTAGTTTTACCCAAATCTGAAGGCCAGCATGCCATCTTTAGAAAGGATTCACAGAACTAGTTCCTGTCTTAAGGATAAGTAAGTATTTCCTGCTGATTTTGCCATTTTTGTATCCCAAAAAGTCAAAAAGAGAGCCATGCATTTGGTTACTACTGCCAAACCCTGAGAACAGTGTTTCTATCTAATTAGCTTCACATGGGATATTAGTAGGAACATGACGCACTGAGGGAAACTGACTTTTCTGTGGATTTATTGATCTGTCTTTGCAATGCTTTATATTCTAAAATATTTTTCAGTAATTGAACCTGCTCATTTACTAATGTAAGGATATTTGTTTATTGGTGTACTTTTTTCTAACTTTTTGTAAGACATCTTGTCTCCAAAGAGCATATGGAATATAAAAATGAGTGCTTTTATAATAAATAATTCTGATCTTCTGATCTACCTAACAGTGGATATTATAAACGTAAGATAAAGCAGCAGGTCATAATAGCCCAGAAGTAAGACAGTTTTAAAGAACCATATATACACATTTAAACATAGAATAGACTAAGGATTTTATTTCTTCCTAAGGTTTCTCTTGGTTTCATCCTCTCTCTCTCCTCCCCACTCCTACAAATCATGACACTGCCCCCCCCCCCTGCCACCCATTCCACAGGACAGAAATGTCCCCACTGTTTGTTACTGATGGTCACTTGTAGCAACCTAACCTGATATGGCACTCTGATTGCATACAGAAATTCCTGGGCAAGGAATTTATAGTGAGCTTCTCCTTCTCCTTCTTCTGAATCTCTGTTTTACTATAAATATTCAGGCCTTCTTTCCTCAAGAAAAACACAAAATAAAGTCCTAATAGTAATCCCTCTGCGGTAGGCCACTCAGTAGGGAATTATTAAAGGGATTTGCTCTTCATGTCCGTTTTCTGCACAGAAACTCAATGAAAGCAGTAGCTCTTCAGAAGGGAGCACAGTGGATATTGGGGCGCCTGCAGAGGAACAGCCTGTCATTGAACCCGAAGAAACCCTGGAGCCCGAAGCCTGCTTCACTGAAGGTAAAGGGGAGGTGGTCATTCTCGCACTCACCTGTAGAGGGCAGCTTTTGCAGCTGCCAACCACCTAAAGTGGGTCCCTCACACACGATAAAACTTAGGCCCATTTCAAGCATTTCGAAAAATTTAAATCCAGTGCCGTACTCTGATTATTTCCTTTCAACCATAGCAGAGGTTATGAGTCTAGAGAAAAATGCTTCTGTTTCATCAAAACTCATGACTAATTGACATTTTTTCAGAGAAAATAGTGATTGTTTTTACAAGAAGTTTACGTCTTAAATATTTGTGCGATGCTCACTAAGAGAATTTGCCCGAATGGTAAATATTCTGGCTATGAAAACTCAGGGGGTTTCAAATTTAAAGCCAGGTTTTTAGATGAAAAGCAAAATTCTTAATGCATACTGTGAACATAGGACATGCACAGTGCCCTGGATTCCTGGGCCCTGCCCAGAGCCTGCTTGAGCCTACAGAGATGCAGGCAAAAGTGTAAGACCCATCTCCTATAGTTAGTATTTACTATGGTTTCGCGCCTTTACGATTTGAGTTTGGGAAACCTCAGTTTACTTATAATTTTATATTCGTCGTTCTTTGCCTCATAGGCCTTAAATGTAACCAGTCATCCTTTGTCCCCTCTATAAACTACGTACATTATAACATTAAACCTTTCTCAAAACCACCTTTGTGTGCCCATCAGGAAGTTTCTTGTGCTGACGAACTCAAAGAGAATTCACCTGACAGCTCACACTTATGATTACTTCTCCACCTCACCCCCTTATTTGGTGTTTGTGGCAGCTTACTTCTTCTTCCTTCTGCCCCTTTTTTCTTTTTCTGCTTTCTTCTGACATCCCACCTCTTCTTGCCTTAGGGCAGTGTTCCTGTATTTATCTCTTAAAAAAAAAAAAACAACAACAACTTAGTGTAAAGTACTTAAACACAAGAACATATATAGTACTTTCTTCTTTCCCCTTTAATTTTCTTCCATGGTGTTTATAAAGGCAATTAGTGATGTCCACAGGTTTGATTCAGAAAACAAAAGCAATGTGGGGAAGCTAGAGGCGCATCAAAGCAGGACCATGCAAATCACCTGTTAGTAAACTCAGCTATCTCAGAGAAACATACACACCCTTCCAGGAGCACCACAAGAGTACCCATATGCTGGTGACATCTGTATGGCCTCTCCACACACTTCTTAAGGGGGATGTTTAATGTTCAATTATCAATTTCATTTTGTAGTCCTTTAATCAAGCAGCTACAATAGAATGTAATACGTTCGTACCGTAAAGACAAACTATTTGTCACATTTGTGATTTACAAAGTATTTTTTAAAGCATCATTGTGTAAAGAAAAGGCAAAATCTGAAAATGCCGCATGGCCCATCGATTTCCCATCACTCATAAATACACACTTGTTGCTGTAAGCTGAAAGTGTGATCACAGCCAATTAGCTGGCGGAGGAAGGATGAGCCTGGGCTTGGCGAGGTGCATGAGGGCAGCGGCAGAGCTGTCTTCTCTACTCCTATTGGAACCCTATGTTTGCAGGCTGTGTCCGGAGATTCAAGTGCTGTCAAATCAGCGTGGAGGAAGGGCGAGGAAAGCAGTGGTGGAACCTGCGTCGAACTTGCTTCCGAATAGTTGAGCACAACTGGTTTGAGACCTTCATTGTGTTCATGATCCTCCTGAGTAGCGGTGCTCTGGTGAGTGAATGTAATTAAGTAATTAACCCTACGTGCTCCAGCAGGGACTCTGACAATCACCTGGCACAGTGATTTTCTAACCCTTTGTACTCCATAGCCTTAGTTGCCAATGAGTCTT
This sequence comes from Alexandromys fortis, assembly GCF_014885135.2. NCBI lineage: Eukaryota > Metazoa > Chordata > Mammalia > Rodentia > Cricetidae > Alexandromys > Alexandromys fortis. The sequence continues at coordinate 5,987,251 of NW_026067899.1, forward strand.
CAATACTTCCACCTTTTAATCTCCCAGCCACAAATTTATCGAATAACTCTGTATTGCTGGGTTTGCTTTTTGTATGTATGTATATTTCTAACCATTCATCAATGCTTGCTTATTATGAAGATGCTCAGAAAAGATGACCCTTCTGCTTGTTCATTATAAACAAATGAGTTTCATTTACTCTTTGCTGAATGAAACGTGAAAATGAGAACCACAGAAAAGTTCATGGAAGAGCTGGTACTGTGATTCCATGTCCTCCGAGTTCTAATGAACTCTGTGTGGGCACTCTAATAGGTCCTTAGGAAGCACTTCTCTGTCCCTTTTCGTGTGTGTTCACAACTCTTGGGCTTCTCAGAAAACAATGAATATTGGTGAAAATAAATAGTGGACAGAATGGCTAAGTGATGATTTAAAGATTGGATTCTCCTCATTGGAAGGTGCTAGTTTCATCAGGATCTCTTTAAATTTAAATGAAAATTATTTACAAAGATAGAACTATATTGGTAGCATTTTAGAATTTTAGATGTAAAGAAATATTTAAGTCATAAAATATTTTGGTTTGTTTGTTTATTTCTGTTTTTTGGGGGTTATTTTATTTTATTTTTGGTTTTTCGAGACCAGATTTCTCTGTGGCTTTGGAACCTGTCCTGGAACTAGTTCTTATAGACTAGGCTAGCCTCAAACTCACAGAGATCCACCTGCTTCTGCCTCCCAAGTGCCTGGCTGTCATAAAATATTTAATAGATAGATGATAAATAGAGAGAGAGATGTTCATACACATATGCATACATGGATTCACAGATAAAATATATACATAAATGAATACAAAGTTCTTGCCTGAGTCAAACAGTATTTCTTACAAGATTTTAAATCATGTGTTTATTTTCCTGCAGATTTCTGGGTAGGATAAATTCATATCACTTTAGCCAAATAATCCTTTCATCATTGAAAGAAATATATCTCAGAAGTAAAGTACCAGCTCGGGTTTATTTTAGTACAACCCATAGGAGGATCTAACTGAAAAGTAATGTTACGTTAACATTAAGTAATGTCACCTTATCTCTGCTAAGAAGTAAAATTATCTGCAAAATCAATAAACAAAATACAGTGAAGTACTTAGTAAAATTGGACAGTATGTTGATAAACCATTTCTGCTTCATAAAAACTATTATTGTTTATTTATTTAATCTCTTCTCTATAAAAAAAAACATAAGTAAGAGATGGAATATTTTTCCCTCTCGTGGTGCTGAAGATAGAACTGCTGGTCTCCCATAGCTTAGACAAATACTCTAGCCTCTGAGTCACACCCATGGATTGGAAACCCAAGAAAAAAAGTACAATGACTGCTATGCAATATGACAATGAAGAAATACTTTCTGGCCTAGCCAATTGGCTCATGAAATTATACTTTCACTTCAGAAAGAGTGGAGTCATGAAGACCCCTCTGGTTTTAGTACCTAGAAACGTATACCTATTCCTCTAATTTAAGATGAAAGGACCCAGAGAGTAGCAGAACAACATCAAGGCTCTCCTGACTCGAGGGAATACCATGTGCATATACAATCAGAAAAAATAAAGCTTTCAGATTCTGTGGTATGTGAAAGCTAAAATGTGTAACTTTTTCTTCTTAGGCCTTTGAAGACATATACATTGATCAGCGAAAGACCATCAAGACCATGCTGGAATATGCTGACAAAGTCTTCACTTACATCTTCATCCTGGAGATGCTTCTCAAATGGGTGGCCTATGGCTATCAAACTTATTTTACCAATGCCTGGTGTTGGCTGGACTTCTTGATTGTTGATGTAGGTATCTTCCATGTCATGCCTTTTGCTAGAGGTAGTTTGTCTCATTTGTAGCCTTCTTCTAAAATGATGAAACTCTGGCCATTGTATTGTGATGACAAGATGGGCTACCCAGCCCTTGAACCTCTCACCAAATGATAGCGGGAAACTCAGAAGTTTAGACCAATTCAGTAACTAATCAAAATAAGGGAGCTGGCACACATCTTTAATTGCAGCACTAGGGAGGCAAAGGCAGGCAGATCTCTGAATTAGAGGCCAGCCTGGTCTACAGAGAATGTCCCAGGACAGCCGGGGCTACACAGAGAAACCATTATGAAAAACAAAATAAGTAAATGAATGAATGAATAAATAAGGGAGATAAGATCTAGTAGAAAATATAAATTTATATTTATGAAACATGTTGGTAATATACAAGATAAGTGATGGAAATTCAAGTATGTATCACTCTGTTGTGTCGGAAAGACACTTGTTTCTTGGAGTCCTTCACCAACTCTGACTCTTAAGATGTTTCAGCATCCTCTTCCTCATGGCTCCCTAAGCCTTAAGAGCAGGGATCTAATGAGGACATCCCATTTAGGGCTGAGTGCTCCACAGGTGGAGTGCTCCCACTCAGCCTTGTCCTGTTGTGGGTATCTACTGCAAGAAGCAGCTTCTCTGATGAAGGTTGAGTGACACCATCTATAGGTACAGCAAGAGGTCATTGGAAGTCATTTTATTGCTATGTTCTTTTAGTAGAGTAACAGAACAACTATCAATTTAAAAAAACTGCATCTTTTATATTAGGTGGTAGCTACAAATTGAACGAGAGCAGTTTCCTTTATTCATCATTTTATTTGTGTTGTGCAGGTTTCTTTGGTCAGTTTAACAGCCAATGCCTTGGGTTACTCTGAACTTGGGGCAATCAAATCCCTCAGGACACTGAGAGCTCTGAGACCATTAAGAGCGTTATCACGATTTGAAGGGATGAGGGTAAGAAAATGAGAACTCTGGAGTATTCTATATTGCCAAAGCTAGACTGAATCCAGTTTAACTAACAAGAAATAGATGCATGCAAAAGGAATGGCGACTCTGCAAAAAAAAAGCTATTTTATTATTTTCTCTGTTGCATATTGACTTCTTGGTGATATGCAAGAGAAAATAGCCCTTTCTGAAAATGATTCAATATCATTTATCTGCTTGGCTAATTAAAATGACCTTATTTCATAAGAGATCTTGGGAGTTTCCTTATAATCCCAAACTCAAAAAAAAAAAAAGGCAGATACTCTATTTAATAACTGAGAAGTTGTAAGATATAGTTTTGTGTCACGTCATTCTCCGTTGTGATGACCTGTCTGTACATAAGGAATCTTATTGAAATTAATGTTAATCATGAATACGTATGAGTACAAAGGGGACAAAATGAGTTGCTGAGTGTTTTGTCTTTAGAATGCCAACATTTTCATTATTTTAATGTATTTAAGGACAAATATGAACTACTGGCTGACTTATCCCTTATACCACCAAGCTGTAACAAAGCTAATCTTAATGCATAAGTAAGATACCAATTTAAATATATATACTCACACGTCTTATAACAGCAAAGCCAAGCTATTAAGGAAAAAGAAACAGAATATGTATTTTATGTTCATTACCATAGATGACTCACTAATGAACCTTAACTTAAAACTCATTTCTCACTTATACAAAAATTTTATTGCACCCTTTTGAGCAAACATTAAGCCCTTCCTCATAATTCATCACAGGGTAGAATTTTGCATTTATTGACTTATTGCTATTATGATTATTTTAAAGCATAAAACATTCATTTATGTAAGATTGCAGTGTAAAATTTGATTTTATATTTTTAAGACCCAAAATGCATGTTCTCTAAACTAGCCATATGAAACGTGCAAATGAAAGAGAAAGCCTTTATCCCGTTACTGCCTTAGGGTCGCCTATGCTCTCAAGCAAGTGATGCTACCGGATCTTCTGCAGCATGGAAATCCTTCTGCCAGGCATCCTGTGTTCCCTCATAAATAGAAGTCTATTACCAATTTTATTATACTACACTTCAAGAGGCTTAACACTCATTTTAATTTACCTAACACATATGGAAACATCTCTTTACTAGTCACAATCCAGCTCAAAGAAGCCTTGATTTCATATTCACATTTATATTAAAAACTATCATATACTTTCTCCAGATTATGCAGGCATTAATCTTTTCCAGAAAAAAAAAAACACTGTCATTCCAGAACGGCAATTTCAGTTGTCAAGGACAACATCGTTCTCATGCATTTTATATAAAATCATGTTGACTGAATTAAAATCCCTAATTTAAAAGGATCCCCAATACTGAATGATGCTAAGTGTACACGGTTGTTAGAAAACATTTCAAATTTGACCTTTTATAATATTATTAAATCTACAGTCTTTTATTTTTTTAATTTTCATATATTCTTATTTTTTATTGATTTTTATTTTTATATGTAACATTTACTTTCCATAACAAGTGGCTTTGTTTTCTATTTTCTGTTTCTGATAAAAGTGACTTTATCTATGGTTATTAATAATGCTTTCTTTTTTAAAAAAAAATCTGAAGTCATAAAAACAAAAACTCTGTGTAGATGCTAAGAAGCTGATTTCTGACTATGATTCCTTGGCTTAAAGTGAGGCCAGGAACACCACACACCAACGGCAACTCCTCAGCACCAGCTTGGCATTGTAAAGTCAAAACACCACTCTTCTAGCTCCCTCTGCTGAGTTTCTAGCATATGAATTCTTCTACTCTGTGGAAATCTGACTGTGAGTGATGGGGAGGTTGGATGTGATGCTGCCTGTGACCAGGGACTGAGATTAGGATGTCTTCAGAAACTCTCATTTTATTCTCTGTGGCAGCATAGAATCGCAATAAGCTGGGTCACAGCGAAAACCAGGCACTCATTCTGCTTTGGGTTTCTGTCACTCTTTCAAAGCATGTGCTTTTATGCAACACTACTGAATACGGCATGCTGCAGAATGCTTGAGAAGGAGTTAGCAAGTGATAAACGAGACATCATCACGTTGTCCTTTTTGTTCTGCATGCTTTATGCACATTTTTGGCTGACAGCTTTTGAACATTTATTGTATTTCAAATTTCCAGTCCAAATTTTTCAAATCATGAAATTGAACTGAATGAACCAATGTCGTGAATACCTAGGGTCAAATAAAACTGGTATTTAAATTGGCAGTTTTAGTTTCCTGATCTGGGAAATCCTAAATACCGTTTCAAAGGAACTCAAGTCTTAATTGCTAGGGAAACAGACAGCGAGCATCATATACAAAAAGTAACACCAAATGTTCTGTCATATCAGATCTCTAACTAATAATAAACTATATATTTTTATTTTATATAGGATAATCTTGCTCCAACTTGGATGGGGTGGAGCGGTGGTTCCTCCCCTCAGCCCTTTATTATGGGTACTGTATTACCCCTTTTGCTACCTTTAATCCTTGCACTGTGACTGATGTGTAGTGGGGATGAGGGAGGGAACGGGAAGGGTACGATTGCACCACAGTAGGTACAATGCAGCGTTACGACCCCAGTAGCGCATATTTTTGTTAAGTTTCACTAAATATATATGATTTAGCTACTGTGTACTTCATTGTCCATTTATTGGGATATGACTTGATCGGTGAGGGTGGGGGACCCTGGTGTAGGATGATTATTATGGAATCGTTCTGACTTGTCAAGCTGATGATAGTGTCTGAGGCACATATCTCTTGCCTTGGAGACACTGCTCTGGTCTCTGCAAGGGCCAGCTAGAGTCCATCAGTTGATTGTCAATGTGTGTGAGCAGAGGCTAAGGTGCCAGGCATCAAAGGGTCATTATTGATTATGCTCAGTCTCAGTTTAGATCGCTAAAAATAATTATTTGCAAAAGGTAGCAAGGTGAGATACCTGTGAAAGAGCAGAACATACAAAAATGTGTTTTAAATTCTAAAACCAAGAAATGTGAAAATGAGCTTAATTGAACTATATAGAATAGAGCACACATAGAAATAAAAAAAAAACTCATGAGCACTAAGGTATTCATGCATAAGCCAACTCCTTGCAAGCCACCCCAGCATCTTAGAAGACATCACAGTGAACCCCAAAATAAAAGCAGATCTCATCTTCATTACCTCTTAAAATTCAGGAGTCTTATGTAAGAAAGATAATTTTTATTATTTAGAATAAGAAAAATAGCATTTTGTTTGGATAATTGATACATTTGCCTATCAGACATATTAATAAAATTTCATAATACTGATCTAGGTGTTAGGCTTTTTGAACATATTTTTTAACTTTTCATATTCAGAAGTCATGATTTCCTGCTTTCCTATTGTTACATTATTACTCACATAATTTTTCTGTATTTCTTCGAAAACTATGGAACCCATGATTAGCAGTGACTTGAAAAATCAAATCAGTTCGTTTAGAGGAAACTTGAATGCACTGAAATTCCTAACATCCGCTAGCATATTTGTCTGTTTCTCATTTTTCATCAATTTAACCAGAAGTGTGGATCTTAAAGAAGAAAGAGACTCTAAGAACTGACTATGCTACTAAAGAGAAATCCTACTGGGAGCTGATTTTAAAAAAAAAATTGTTGGAAGAAGCGATCTCTAAAATCAACCCATTAAGCGTGCTTCTTTCTTAGACATCTCCTTTTTATGCACCTTATAACCTCAATTTGTTCTTTCCAATTTATTTAGACTAACTCTTCCCAGTACATCCCCACATGGGAGCCAATTACTGACTCTCCCTAGAGACTGATGGGAATTAATACATCTCCCTCTCTGCAGAACCAGGGGATGCTTGGGGCTCTTGGGAAAGACAATCCCTGTGTGACCTTTTGCTCTGTACTTTAATGAAATAACAACTTTAAGTGTATTTTGATTGACAAATCCTCTGATGCTACGCCAAATGGTTTTCCAAGACAAAGTTCCCTGTGAAATAAAATTTCTCACTGGGCCAAATCTTTGGCAAAATTGTATATCTTCTTCTGAACTACATTCCTATACGATACTGGACACCATCACAAACTCAGTAATAAACATTCATTTCAATTCAAACCCAATTCCTGTTTCAAAAGATTTCACTCATATTTATTTCATTATACAAAAAAATCCTTATTCAAGTTTTACTTATTTTTCTCATATAATCCAGAAATAAAATCTAAAAATTATGTTGTGTTCAAAACATACTAAGATAAATTTTACTTTATTTTATTTTCCTTTTCCTATTCTGAAAGATCTTTATCGCACTCAAGACAATCAAAGTCTTAATTATTAGTAAATATGTCTTTGTAGCTTACATTTTCACAAAGATATTAGTACCTGTCCACAGAGATGGTAACTCCATCTCCAGATGGTTCAATTCCTAGCCAGTCAGTCAAGCATGAGGACTGGAATTTGGATCTCCAGAACCCATGTAAATTATAGACGGGAAAAGCAGCTCACCTGTAATTCCAGAGCTAGGCAGATGGAAAGAGATCTCCAGAGAAAGCTAGCTAGCCAGACTAGCCCTGACAGCAAACTCTGAGTTCAAATGACTCAATGAGTAAGATTCAAAACAGTCAAGGAACACTTCCATTCCTACACCTACTTCACACCTCTACACATGTGTTCCACATGTGCATGCACACTTGCACACATATATGCTGTCACACAGAAATATACATCTATGCATGAAACATACACACATTAAAGTATCATAATTTACCAAAGACATAGGAATCTAACTTTCACACAGAACAGTCAGGGAAAACCATAAGTGGTGGAAATTCTTGAAAAAATAAGCAGGGAGAACGAGAAGGAGCATGAAATGCCAATTCTGGTCCACTTTCTGAATCTACCTTGTTTTGGATTCATTAGTCTCATTTTCCAAATGAAACCCCAACACTAAATTGTCTTTGAAGTTCTTTCCAGGACTAAAGCTATGATTCTTGAATTCAAAGGAGACAACTCTCAACTTTGTTAAGGAGGCTGACCTGGTGGGTAGAGTTAGACTAAGTAAAAGATGTGCTTATTTTGAGCTAAAGTCTTGAGAATTGGAAGGGTCATCTTGAGAGGAAATACTGGGAAGGGAGTTATAAAGAAAGAAGAGTCTCAGGCAAACGCATTAGCACATAGTTACCATCAGAGAGGGGTTTGAAGTGTATGTGGCCAGCTAGGGAATCTGGAAGGGGAAATTTACCATGGTAGTGAGATTCTTCTGCAGCCATGTCTGACACCTGAGCAGAATCCGCGTAAACCACCCTGTATGGTGGAAAGAAGAGAAACAGCTCCTGAAAGTTGTCTTCTGACTACCACACAGTACTATAACATTATAACATGTTCATACACACACATACACAAAGATAGATAGATAGATAGATAGATAGATAGATAGATAGATAGATGATAGATAGATAGATAGATAGATAGATAGATAGATAGATAGATAGATGATAGACAGACAGATAGATGATAGATAGATAGATAGATAGATAGATAGATAGATAGATAGATAGATAGAGATGGTGGGTAGGTAGGCAGGCAGGCAGACAGACAGACAGACAAGTGGATAAATAAGTGGACAAATAAATTAAATGTTTTAAGGAAAGTAGATACAGACTAAGGAGTGATGTAGATGTCAAAGAGAGGTAAATGTTTTCTAATGGCTAGAGACCACTAGAATATTTTAAAACGGGACTTGGAATAGCTTTCAGCTTGGATAGAAGGAATTTATCTACCCCAAGTATCCATGATATCCATGTAGCAAGATATCCGTGCTGAAAGAAGGGGAGAGAATAATCTAACAATAATGTAATAATATTCTAAAGTAACAGAGGTCAGAGTCAAGGAGATCAGGAAGGTGGGCAAACGGCCAAGTCGGAAAGGTTTGAAGAACACAGTACGAGAGCTAAAGACCAGTATCGGATGGTCAGTGCCATGGGGGTCAAAGGCAGAAACTCACTTGTTAGTACTGACTCCGTAGACACAGCAGACATATACTTCAGTGTGGATTAAGACGATAAACCCAAAGAGGAACATTTGCTCCATTTCATTATTCATTACTCAAATTCAAAAAATTAACTCTATGAGTACATTTAAAATAATACCTAAAAGTATTTTTAGAATCCTTTTCAATAAGTAACTTCAAAATGAGATTGAAGATAACTTCAAAAAACAATTTATATAAAGGAAGGTTTATGTGTTAACTCTTTCAGGCAGGCTATAGAGTGAGATAGTTGCTATGTGTATACGTATCATGTCTCCACACAAGCCTGTCCTCGGCTTCTGCCTGGACAGCTCAGTCCAATTAACCTTTTCATGTTCATTCCCAATTTTCATCATTATTTCTTTGGCCCACTTAGCACACTGTTTTGTGGCCCCCGGTAGTTATTGTTTCCTACAGAGTTCAACCAGGGCTCAGAAGAACAAGGAATTGGCTCTTATACTACTATCAGACAGACAAAAACGTTTATTCTGAAATTGAACTCTAATCAAAAGAAAGTAGATAATATTAAGAAGCACCAAACTAACAGAAGCAGCAAGCATTGCCACATGATTGGCACCAATCTCAGCCACTCATGTTCAAGTCTGAGACACATCCGCCACTGAAGAGTGTTGTAGGTCTAGCCTTTATCCCCTCTCTTAGCAGCTCCAGGGAGAGCTATGGAGAAGGAAGCTGAAACTCCCAGAGAGTAGATATGTTTAATCTGTGGTCCTGAATTAAGGATAAGAAGGCGATAAATTCCTTTTTTATAAAGAAAAGGGGAGATAACAGTTTAGCACAGGGCTTTACAGAGTCACATCCAATCTGAGAAGTATGGCCTCCCTCCTCTTCTCATTTTCCTCCGAAACTGATCTTCCTAGTGTTTCATTTAAAATAAGTTTATTGGATTAAACTCAGTAAATGAAACAACGGACATGACTGGAGCTTGAAATAAACGATGTGATGATCTACTGAAATACATAATGCTAAATTGTCTTGCTTCTTATGCAAAAACTATTATTAGTTATAGCAATGCATGGATAATTAAGGCCAAAAATATGTTAGGTGTTTAAAATAGTTTTATATTTCTACATCTTAATTTTAGTTTATTTCTAAAGTATACTGGTAAAAATCAATTCATGCCCAAATGTTTTAGTTATGTTCTTTGACATATTGGGTTTTTTTTCATTGTTTTTTAAATGAGCTAATCTTCTGCCCAGAAGTTCCTACTTCTCTTTGTTTTCTAATAAACTACACATCTGATGTCATCCAGTAGCAAATTCCTCTGATTTTGCTTTTTCTTTAGCTCCTCCTTTATATTAAATTTCTTCTTTTCCCCCCATTTTTTTGCATATGGCCTATATTTATGTTTCTAAGCATAGCATTGATGGAAGAATGAATTTATTTTAAGATTATTTTTGCTTGGCTCTTACCTAAATAGGCTAAGTAGTCTTGGTAGAAAAAAAAATAAAGATGAAAATTCCTAGGGGAATGTCTTCCTGCTTTTAACCAATGAGAATTCTGACTCTTGTTTCTCTCCATTTGTGTATTAGGTGGTTGTGAATGCCCTGTTAGGAGCAATCCCCTCCATCATGAATGTGCTTCTGGTTTGTCTTATATTCTGGCTCATTTTCAGCATCATGGGCGTAAATTTGTTTGCTGGCAAATTCTACCACTGTATTAACACCACCACCGGTGACATGTTCGACATCAGCGAAGTGAACAATCACTCTGATTGTCTAAAACTCATAGAAAGAAACGAAACTGCCCGGTGGAAAAATGTGAAAGTCAACTTTGATAATGTAGGATTTGGGTATCTCTCTTTGCTTCAAGTTGTAAGTGAACACTCTTTTCTCTGGAAATTTTACTGCTCAGAATACTAACAAAGTGGTTATTACAGCTGTTGTTTAATTAAGAAAAAAAAAAGCTTGTAATAATTTTTCAGCATTGTTTGTTGGTTCAAGTCTCAGAATCCAGAAGAGTAGTAACGTTCACATGAGAACGCAGAGTCAACAGAGGTCAGGCGTTTCAGTTCTTTCCAAGGGTCTTGTATTCTTTTTCTTGTGTTTCCTCAAATTCCTGTCCTTATGAAAAAGTGTGTTATTAACTAAATGAAATCACTGGTATTTATTTATCAAACATTCCTGGATAGTAGCTGATGTGTAAGAATTCACTGACGCTCAGCTACGCCAGTCTGAATTGGAAGTTTGAGAAAGATGGTCGGATGTGAAGATTATGTTTTCCCAGTGGGGGGAAAAGAAAATAACAGAGTGCCAGCATATAGAAGCCAAAGGCAGACAGTCTCTAGTCTCATACCATATGAGATTTCATTGCCATTGTTGAGTTCTGTTCTACCCTAAACATCTCAGTGTATTTTTAAATTATGAAAGATGGTGGTTCCTTAAATGTATTTATCCAGGGACACTTCTAACTGCAACACAGTGAGTGTAAGCAAAAAACAGATTATTTATTAAAAAAAAAAAACAAAGCCAAATACTGGTCTAGTTTTTCTGCTTAAAAAAGAAAAACGCTATATATTTTCTTCATGTTTGCTTCTTTAGGATGTTCGGAGAAGAACTGTTCTTGGTTTGCTAAGATAAGGTTTTGGGTCCTTAACAGAGACCCAGCAAACAAGCCTATGCTGTTCCCAACAGCTTTCATAGACGTCCTTACTACCATTCTTTGATAACCTTGTCTCTTTTTGTGTTCCTGGAATATCTTTCTCCCAGACCTTGTAGCGTACTCTGAATGTTTACTGATGAATACAATGATTATTGAAATACAACAAGAATAATATCTTAACCATTACAATGGGTTCACCGTGTTTTGCTTCCGTCCATGCTCACCCTGTACTGACACTCGCACTGATAAGTTGTGTGTCTAAAATATCACTTTCTTCATAAAACCAAGGACAGAAAAAATCGGGCATTTTAGATAATCCTTTGAAATTCTAAGTGATTCTGAAAAAGAAGGGGCTGTCTGCACACGGTTCTTCAGCGTACTCTGCTCTCAATAAGCAAGTCTTTAAGTGCCATTTCACACTAGACAGAATCACCTCTCACCTCTCTGTTGATTAGTACTTCCACTGAAATGGTTCCTCAAATCAATTATTTCTGGTTCCTATATGAAGTGTGTGATAGACACGTTCTATAATTGACCTCGGCCACTGGCATATTCCCCATCTCTCTTATCTGAAAGAAAGTATTTCTGTGTTCTGGCTAACGTGCATTCCTCTCACGTCATCCACCACTCCACGAAGGTCAAGGACTTAAAAACAAGGATGCCTCAAAAAAAATCATGCTAGGCTTCCTCACTGACTAAGGAATAGGTACGCATTTCAGGGCCTCTGGGCTCAAAATCTATGTTCCAAGGCGCGAAGCAAATGACAGTAAGACATTAGAGAAGGGATGCCTCTTCAATATGCAAATGACAAAATGCCCTACTCTTCCCCATGTCTCTTATTGATATTAACTTATTATCTTCAAGGATTATACAACAGAGGGTGAATGTAGGGCTGTTTCTGAAATTTTCTTTAAAAGCTGATTGCAGCTTTTTATATAAAAACCATATGATTTGTAGAGCGTTACAGTAAAGAGCAACCTTAAATGTTGTCATTTTGGTCACCTGGAAGACAGATTTCTGCAGAAGATCCTCAGACCTAATTTTTAATTGCTGCATATATTGCCAGTTCTGCTTACATTTCTAGGGCCTTCTGCCAAATTATGATAGCATGTTAAGCTTGAGACTAACTTTAGAGCTGGTTATAAAAGAGGAAGATGTGTTCTGTCTTCGTTCAAAATCCCTGCAAAATTTGTTTCGAAATGACTTTAAAATACTTCTTTAAAATGTACAGTAAGAATATTTAATAAGTATGAGTTCTGAATTTTAACCCAGAGTAAGACATGGCTGTCCTTTCCCACAGGCCACATTTAAGGGCTGGATGGATATCATGTATGCAGCAGTTGACTCCCGAAATGTAAGTATCCCTTATAGCTTACTTCTTCTGTAAATACTGATCAGGTGCCTAGATTAGCTCAATAGTTAGTCGGGTGAACTGACTCAATTTTAGCTAAAAATATTCAGGAAAAACGTTTCCACTCAAGAACAGCAAATGCTGCATTGAGTTTAACCAAAAAAAAAAAAAAAAAACTGAAGGGAAAGAAGAGGAAAACAAACTTGACTAATTCGTTTAATAGCCATAAGAACGATCTCTAATATCTATATTTGATGGAAAGGAGCAACAGAAAAATATATGATTGTCATCAACAGCTGAAATGTATAGGCAGCCTCCAGGGAGGCCTGGAAACCTGAAGATGCTGGTGGAGATCTCTTAGACACACCAGTCTTTTCAAATCCACTGTACATTAACAGCATCCATGAACTGACTGGAGCCTGTAAAAATTCGTTTAGCAATTCTACTTTATTTGGTGACACACTTTTTCTTCCAGATGTACATTCAAACCTCAGGCTTCCTCTAAGATTGATCTCTAAACTGTAAAATTTAGAATTTTCTTCTTCCCTGTTATTTTTTTTCACTTGTTCTTGTTTCATTTTTCCTTGGTAGCCCAGACACCTAGCTCACGATGTAGACAAATATAATCTTGAAACTTTTTGATCACGTCTGGAGTTACGTCATTTCACTTCATTACAACGACTTCCCCTTACTTGTTCGATCGATTTTAATTCTCTTGTCTTTACAAAGAGACAATGCGTTAGGAATCTATGTATAGTAAATCTTGACTCTTTTGTTGTGCATCGAGTGAAGGGTCTGTCTATGTCTATTTTTATAACAATAAGCTTGAGAGTTGGCTATCAATGGAGGATTTTAGAAAATGGAATGTTTAGCCTGTCTATTTGATCTAAAACTTTTTGTGACTGTGGTAATGGTTAGTGCAAGATGCCAGCCTCCAAGTGAATAATCCTGCTCTTTTACTGGCTGTATAGATCCATACACAAATGAATCAGCACTCTAAATATATTCTCTATATATTTATAAGAGCTACTTTTTTCGCTAACAATTTTCTTTGGTTGTTTTGAAGACAGGGTGTTACATTGCAGCCCAGGCTTGTCAATTACTTATGGCAAGTCTCCAGCCTCATCCTCCCAAATGCTTGGGTTGTGCAGACGTGAGACACCACACGGAACTCACTAATATTTTCGAATTACTCAGTTAGCTAACTTAAAACTTACCAAATTTAAGGCAATGCTTTCCAAATAACAAAATATCCATCATATATAAAGTTACGTAAATAGTTTTAGAATGCCATATTACATTACTTTTTACACCAAAACTTTTTAGTGCCCAGTTTCAGGGGTTTTTCTTTTCTTTAGAGGCAGTTGATATGGGGAGAAAATCTACTGATTGATTACTAGGAATATAATCTACTATGTGGAAAAGCACCAATGTGGTCCCCACTTCAAAGCTGTCTAGCAGTTAACAAAATGCTCTCCTCTGGCAGGTGGAGCTGCAGCCTAAGTATGAGGAAAGTCTGTACATGTATCTCTACTTCGTCATCTTCATCATCTTCGGGTCCTTCTTCACCCTGAACCTGTTTATTGGTGTCATCATAGACAATTTCAACCAGCAGAAGAAGAAGATGAGTATTTATAAAATATTCCTAACGTACTGACATAGAGGGAATAACAAAGAATTTGAATTTGAATCAAGATGAGACCTTGAATTCAGACACAAATTACCTTATGACTTTTTCCATATGGTTTATCCGTAACAGCTCACTCTCCTTTACAATGTATTTGAAGCTAAAGGGTCACTAGAGACTGGAAAAGCATGTGGAAGGGTAGATAAAAGGGGGTTATCAGTGAATACTGCATACAATATACATGTAAATATCCATCAAAATTATAGGCACACATCACTTTGCCTGACTTGGAAATATTCTGCATGTGTGAGTGCATGCATGTGTGTATGCATGGTGTGTGTGTATGTGTGTGTGTGTGTTGTATGTATGTTTGCTTGTGTGAGTGTGTGCAAGTTTCTGTGAAGTTGAATGTGCCTATGCATGTAAAGGCCAGTGGTGGACATAGTGATCTACCTCAATTGCTACCCACCATAACCTTTAAGACAGGATCCCTCACTGAACCTGCAGGTCATCAGTTCAGCTAGGTGTCCAGAGAGGAAGCCCAATGGGTTCGCAGATCTCCCAGCGCCATGATTATGAGCACATGTTGTCATGCCCACTTTAACACAGGTGTTGACATCTGAGCCTAGTTACTCATGCCTCCTTGTAAAGCATTTACCACTTAGGCCCTCTCTGAAATACTTTTTTTTTTAAAAAATTACAGTTATTTATTCATGAGAGTAAGGTGTGCATGCCACGGGTGTGTTTGTGGTAGTCAGTGGACAACTTGCAGAAGCTGGTAACCTCCTCCTGTGTCCCAAGGTAGTTAGTCTTGGCAGCAAATGCCTGGATACACGGAACCATTGTCCCAGCCCTGAAATACTTTTTCTTTAATTTTTAAAACAATCTTATTTTACCTACTAATCCCAGTTCTCTCTCCCTCCCCTACCCTGCCTTCCCCCCTCCCCACCTGCATCCAATCCTTAGAGAACATGAGGCCTCCCATGAGGAGTCAACAAAGTCTTCACTTGAGGCAGGGCCAAGACCTTTCCTTCCCCCTATTTCTTGGCTGAGTAAGGTATCCCTCCATAGGGAATGGGCTCCAAAAAGCAAGTTCATACTCTAGGGGTAAATTATGTTTTCACTGCTAATAACACCACAAACTGCCCAAGTTGCCCACATTCAGAGGGCCAATTTTAGTCCTATACAGATTCCTCAGTTATCAGCGCAGCTGTTTGTGTGGGTGTCCCCATCATGGCCTTGACCCCTTTGCTCATATTATCATTCCTTCCTCTCTATGGCTGGACTCAAGGAGCTTGGCCCAGTGCTTAGTTGTGGATCTCTGCATCTGCTTCCACCAGTTACTGGATGAAGGTTCTATGATGACAATTAAGTTGATCATCTGTCTGATTACAGGGGAAGGGCAGTTAAGGCACACTTCCCACTATTGCTTTTGGTGGTGCACACCAGTAGGATTTGCTGAAGGAGGCGGAGGCAGGAGGATCAAGAGTTCAAGGCCAGCCTGGGATGAAATACTTTCTAATATATAATTTTAAATGCTCCTTTTTGGCAAAGTTTTCTCAGTATCATATGCATTTATCGTAACTTGGTTAATTTTGATGTTTCTAGTCTTTAATGACTTGTCAATTTTTCCCATAATATTTGAGTGTTTAAATCTTTTCTTACAGTAAATTTGCAAAGTGAAATAGTTTGCCTCCTTGGAGTCATGCATCCAGTCAACTGTATAAACTGTATGACCGTGACCTTGTTCCAGCTTCCTCACTGACATCAAACGTTCTCTTAATTTTTAATAGTTGGTATTTATAATATGGAAGCCAAATTAACTTTAACTTTTGTACGTTTCATGGCTAATAGATTTGAGTGCATTTAAGAGCTTCACAGCCAAATAGGTCTTTAGTTCCCACTACTTCATACTATTTATTGAGTATACTTATTCATCGATACCGAGGATTTTTACACTGCAAAGCATTGCTGTTGTCAATGCTGATAGTATCCCATTTCTAGCAGCTTCCTCTGCTCCATTTGCACTTCTCAGCTGCTGTCCACTCCTCTGGGCCTCTCTTCTGTCCCACACCTGTCATTCTTTTTTTTTTTTCTTCGAGACAGGGTTTCTCTGTGGTTTTTGGAGCCTGTCCTGGAACTAACTCTTGTAGACCAGGCTGGTCTCGAACTCACAGAGGTCCGCCTGCCTCTGCCTCCCAAGTGCTGGGATTAAAGGCGTGCGCCACCACTGCCCGGCCCACACCTGTCATTCTAATGAGCACTCATCTCTGAGCTCCTCGAGGCTTCTTTTGGCCCCTTTCCTAGAATTCTTGACAGAATTAAAGAGATTGTAAGTTAAGAAGATGTATGCACACACGCATGTGTGTATATGTGTGTGTGTGCATGCGTGTGTGTGTGTGTGTTCAATTCTTTCAACATCTGAATAGGAAAATCATTGTATTATTGTATTACATCCAAAAGGCGATGTGTTTAAATTAAGGAACTAAATACGTAGTGTCCCAGTGAGCCAAGATTTACTGTTCATGTATATGGTCTTGAGTAACTACTTAAGAGTTTCTGTGCTTTTTTTTCTCTCAATATAATAATAATGACCATTTTGAATTATCTTAAGAAATAAATGTGATTTCAATCACCATAACATACTTTTAATTTTTCAGCTTCAAAAATCACAGGAATAGTCATGCTAATTTCTTTAAATTTCTTGTTATAATATTGAAAAGTATGTAGGAATGGACATGGTTTTAACCAGTTTTGATTTTTCTTTTCTATACTTTGGAGGTCAAGACATCTTTATGACTGAAGAACAGAAGAAATATTATAATGCGATGAAAAAATTAGGATCAAAAAAGCCACAAAAGCCCATCCCTCGACCAGGAGTAAGAATGAGTCAATGAAAATCCTATAAGACAGCTTTGAATGTGTTTTGTTACACAGAGGGAGTCAACTACTATTTCCAGCGGGGGGAAAAATTGTACTTCTTGAACATCATTAATTTATGTCTTTCTAAAGTTTGTTGTGTTTTTGTTTGTTCTTTTGGTTGGTTGGTTGGTTGGTTGGTTGGTTGGTTGGTTTTTCAAGACAGGGTTTCTCTGTAGCCTTTGGAGCCTGTCCTGGAACTAGCTCTTATAGACCAGGCTGACCTCAGACTCACAGAGACCTGCCTGCCTCTGCCTCCCGAGTGCTGGAGATAAAGGTGTGATCCACCGGCGCCCGGCTCTGATAGATTTTTTTGACACCAAAAAGAATAAGAATATACAGGAAATGCAAGCTCATCTTCAAATGACTTAAAACTATACAACTAGAATTCCAACTATGTAGCCAAATGACCCAGGGAGTGTGATCTGCATGCTTGTGTCTTTACCATAGCTGTTGTGCAGTGGTGAAGAACACATAACATTAGGAGGGACTAGCATCCATTGGGCTTTCTTAGATTAAGACGTAGACAAAGTATTCACTGGCAAACCATCTCCAATGTAGTTGTTGCTTAATTAGTAGGAGTATTGAAGCATTTTAGAGGAGGTAAGAATTCCAATAATTAATATATTGATATATGGCTAATATGCTGCCAATTACTGATGTCAGAATGATCACAATTTGTGATTATAAATAACCATTCTCATATTTCCATGATGACTTCAACAAACTATAATAGACTGTTTACCCTATCGTAGTGATTTTCATGGCAGTAATCTTTAAACTGAAAATATTTCCAAGGATGAATCAGAGAACAAAACATTAGGAAACATTCATTCCTATTTTGTTAGCAGAGCACTGCTTTCTTAATGAGAAAATGTTTTCATTGAGACTGAGCACTGCACAGAGAAATGAGTCAAGTATGTGCCTCAAAGTTTATGGTAATAAAATATCCTTAGGCTCCTTCAATTTCCCAAAGGAAGAAACAGGCAATGGTCTGCAGGTTTGAAAGTAGCCGACTGAGGGTTGGGACCACATATCAGTAGCCAAGTTCGCATGTTCACCTTGCAGTAGCACAACAAGGAATGCCTTTCTAGTCTGATAAGCTCCATGGAGACCCATCCTTGTGTGTCTGACAATATCAGCAAGATCTGCTTGCAAGGAACAGATTAATGTTGCCAAGGTGTGATATAAATATATGCTGTTTCAGATGTGTCCTTGACATGTTCACGTGGTCCCATTGACAATCCTCTAGAAAGAAAGCAAATCTAATATTAATATTTATTACATGTTTTTAAATGGTCACATGGTCCAATTGATGACTGGAAAGTGCTGCAGCCAGAGAAGCTGGTATTTGGTAACACCAAATCAAATGGGCTTCCTACAGTCCTGTGACCTTAATGTGTGGGAATTCAGGGTGTTTCTGTGTAGAGAATACAGAGAGAAGCCCTTCAGCAAGGGATTTGACATTCTCAATAATCTACATGGTTAAAACAATTTAAGTAAATAGATGTAAAAGTGTACAACAAGGTTTCTCACAGTGATTGGTGCCAATAGGTAGGTACCATGTATAATACTAGAAAGGAGGTCAATAGAGGAAGTAGTTAACATACATGCATGTCCACCAGGAAGATCTCCCATGGCTGAAAGTATTTGTGTTTTTCCGCAGAACAAATTTCAAGGAATGGTGTTTGACTTTGTTACCAGACAAGTGTTTGACATCAGCATCATGATTCTCATCTGTCTGAACATGGTCACCATGATGGTGGAGACGGATGACCAGAGCGATTACGTGACTAGCATTTTGGCACGCATCAACCTGGTGTTCATCGTGTTGTTCACGGGCGAGTGCGTGCTGAAGCTCATCTCCCTCCGCCATTATTATTTCACCATTGGGTGGAATATTTTCGATTTTGTGGTGGTCATTCTCTCCATCGTAGGTAAGATGTGCAAAGACTGTCAAACTCATCCTGATAAAGGTGTATGTTGAAACAGCAAATTTGGAAAGGAGGTTATCTCACTAGTCAAAGTGAAAATGTTGATAGGTTTTATCAAGCTGTATTTATTTTCCTTCCAAAGTTAGGCTCCTAGGACATTCCATTATTTATTTTTCCCATTGTATCTATTTGATACATTATGTATTTGTATTTATTTGTCAATTAGTAAAATCTCCTTTACTGAGGTAGATTTTATTATGTAGATCTGTGCTATGAACCAAAACAAAAATGGCATTTTAAGTGACTGAGACTGAATACTCTATACACTATTGAGAGAACCAGCATTCAACCTGTGGGATGTGACCCCTTTGAAGTCAAATGACCCTTTAACAGAGGTCATCTAAGACCATTATGTTATGATTCATAACAGAAAAAAAACTACAGTTAGGAAATAGCAACAAAAATAATTTGGTTAATATAAGTAGTTAATATAAATAAATGGTTGGGCTCACCACAACATGAGGAAGTGCACCAAAGGGTCGCAGCATTAGGAAGGCTGAGAAGCGCTGATGTAGATAATTCTGATGAGAGGGGCACTGCAAATCTGGTCTGGTGGTCGGGAATGACAGCGCATTACACATGTAGCTGTGGGGTCAATGGCGTAGAGTGGAACATGGTTGCAATGGGAAAAGGAAATAAAAGAGGGATTAAAAAAACAAGTGTTAATAAAGACAAACAGTAATTCACTATGACTGATAATGAAAATTATCAATATTTCTAGAAGGAAACTGGCAGCATAGGACATCTCCTACTTAGTCATATCTTTCAAATTGTGTAATGTATAAGGGTCTCTTGAAGGTAGCTCATTCCACTGCATGTACAAATAATACTTTATAGAAGTGAAGTCCTTACATAGGCCCAAAATATTCTTTCTTAATTAAGACAAGGTCACTGCAACATTTTAACCATAAGATTCTCTGTTGGAAGGGATTTTTGTGTTAGTACCCATTTTGATGGGCTATATATCTTAAATCTCACTTATATGTAGTCTTTAGTTCCAAGACAGATCAGTGGATACAATCATGTAACTACAATATCCAGAAAGAGAAACACAGAGATAAAAACAGAGACAGAAACAGAGAAGGCTGACTTAAGAGAATGAGGCCTTTGTACTTAAAGGCCTTTGGGGTTTATTGTTTGGTTTGTTGTTTTTTTCTTTTTATTTGGTATATGTGTACTCATCTGTGTGTGTGTGTGTGTGTGTGTGACACTCTTTAGTGGAATCTTTATATAAAAAGAATGGGAAGAAGTTGAGAAATATCCCAGCATGTAAAGAACTTGCTGTGTAAGCTTAAGAACTGGAGTTAAGATTCCTAGCAGCCGTGTACATTCTGCTCAAGTGTGACAGCTTACCTACAACTTCAACACTTAGAGGACTCTTGGATGCCCCCAAATAACAGAGCAAGCTATTCTATCCATACCAGAGAGCTTTGTATTCAACTGAGAGACCCTGTCTCAATAAAGTAGAAAACAATCAAGGAGACTCCAAATGTCAAGACACACACACACACACACACTCGAGAACATGCATACACATATGCATACCACATAAACAGACAAATGCCAAAAAAAAATCACAGGGAGAAAGGAGCTCTAAAATTTAAAGACTTGAGATGCTACAGGAGACCAAAGGAGCATTAACCTTGGAGCGTGTTGTAAGTGTACAGGCACATGCATAAACAATTCCGTAAGAGTATTGTGCAAGAAACTCAAGGAAGCATCAAGGAAGAGGAAAACAACATTAAACACTCCAATATTTTGGATTGATGAGGTGAGAAAAGGAAATTTATGTTCAAAAAATTAGAGAAAATCATCATATCCATATGAATTTGTACTTCCATCTTTAGCTGTTGATACTGAAGCAAACCAGCATTTATTTCTGATGAGATTTCAGGTTAACTATGGCATATCAACACCTCTGAAAACATAATACTGTGGTTCTTATCTTTTAATTTTTAATGAGTTAAAATTAATATTGATTTATGCTATACACTGTATAATTCTGTATACATTCAGTCTTCCATATCTATAAACTTGGTATCCACAAATTCACAGATCAAAAGTATGTTTAAGAACCCTGCAGCTCTACTGACCATACAAAGACATTTCTTTGCTTTTATTTTCCTTTAAAGTGAACTGCAGCAACTCATTTTCTGATGTTAAATATGATAAATAGATTAAGAGTAATTTAAAACCTTCAGAAGGGTGTGTATAGGTTATATGCAAATGTGACGCCCTATGACATAAAAGAATTTTGATATTCTAGAGAGGGAAAGTGCTTACTGGGACAAGTCTGCTGCAGACACTGGAAGATGATTGTATTACCTATGTACCATGCCTAAGATTGCACAGTTGAATCTCAATGTTCTGAACTTGACTTTGGAACTTTAATAAATCAAATATTTTAATGGATGACTTCTTCACTGATTGAAATTCTAATTATTTTTCTACAGGAATGTTTCTGGCCGAGCTGATAGAGAAGTACTTTGTGTCCCCTACCCTGTTCCGAGTCATCCGCATGGCCAGGATCGGCCGAATCCTACGCCTGATCAAAGGAGCCAAGGGCATCCGCACCCTGCTCTTCGCTCTGATGATGTCCCTTCCTGCGCTGTTCAACATCGGCCTCCTGCTTTTCCTGGTCATGTTCATCTACGCCATCTTTGGGATGTCCAACTTTGCCTACGTTAAGAGGGAAGTTGGGATTGACGACATGTTCAACTTTGAGACATTAGGCAACAGCATGATCTGCATATTACAAATCACCACATCGGCAGGATGGGATGGGCTGCTGGCACCAATAATAAAAAGCAAACCACCAGACTGTGACCCTAAAAAAGATAACCCTGGAAGCTCGGTGAAGGGGGATTGTGGGAACCCATCTGTGGGGATCTTCTTTTTTGTCAGCTACATCATCATATCCTTCCTGGTGGTGGTGAACATGTACATCGCTGTCATCCTGGAGAACTTCAGCGTCGCCACAGAAGAGAGCGCAGAGCCCCTGAGTGAGGACGACTTTGAGATGTTCTATGAGGTCTGGGAGAAGTTCGACCCCGATGCCACTCAGTTCATGGAATTTGAGAAATTATCTCAGTTTGCAGCTGCGCTTGAACCGCCTCTAAATTTGCCACAACCGAACAAACTCCAGCTCATCGCCATGGATCTGCCCATGGTGAGCGGAGACCGCATTCACTGCCTGGACATCTTATTTGCTTTTACAAAGCGGGTTTTGGGTGAGAGTGGAGAGATGGATGCCCTTCGAGTCCAGATGGAAGAGCGGTTCATGGCTTCCAACCCCTCCAAGGTCTCCTATCAGCCAATCACTACTACTTTGAAACGCAAACAAGAAGAGGTGTCCGCTGTCATCATTCAGCGTGCTTATAGGCGCCACCTTTTGAAGCGAACGGTCAAGCAAGCTTCCTTCACGTACAATAAGAACAAGCTCAAAGGTGGGGCTAATCTTCTTGTAAAAGAAGACATGATCATTGACAGGATAAAAGAAAACTCTATTACAGAGAAAACTGACCTCACAATGTCCACTGCAGCTTGTCCACCCTCCTACGATCGGGTGACAAAGCCAATCGTGGAAAAACATGAGCAGGAAGGAAAAGATGAAAAAGCCAAAGGGAAATAAACAAACAAACAAACAAACAAAAATAATAAATTGGGTGACAAATTGTTTACAGCCTGTGAAGGTGAAGTCAAAAGGACTCCTTTGGGAGGTCAATGCCAAACCGACTGTTTTTACACACATTTACTTAAGGTCAGTGCCTAATAAGACAGTGACCCCCTTGTAGGCAAACTCTGTGACTCTGGGTAAAGGGGAGACGACCTTGGCAGGCGGTTACTGTTCTCACTACCAGCTGACACTGCTGAAGACGGAGACAATGGCTATGCAGACTATAGGGACCAGTCTAAAAGGGGCGGAGAGCTATCATTTGGGGGTTAACGGGAAACACTCTAGTGTAGTAACTGTATCCACCATTCGCATTTCAACTGCCAGATTTGTCACGTTTTTTACAAGCTCAGTTAGCAGATTCATCTTTTTTTTAATCCATGTGTCCTTTGTTACATGTGACTAATTTTGTAAACACGGTTTCTGTTGCGAAATAGACTTTTCCAAGTGTGTCACCTGGAGGTATGGCCCTGCTGTCTGCACAAGGTGTGGTTTTGCACGGGGGCCATGCTACACTTTAGGATTATGCCCGAGGAAAGGTCAAAGGAAAGCAGAGCCAGTTCTTCAACAGTTCCATATCATCTGTGTTCCTGAGGGGGTGCGCGGGGTGCACACTGTGGTGATCATCAGATTAGGGGATCTGTTCATCCAGTTTTGTCAAGTCTAGCCCTTAGTCCAAGGAGACTTTTCAGGATAGGTCATTAAGTCTTAGTGGGTGCACACTTCATTCAAACGTCTGGAACCACGCCGTGTTTCTGTTCATTGTCTCTTAAAAGTCTCTCATTACTGAATATGACACCCTACCCCCAACCCTAGCAGAGTGAATTGAACCAAGCGAACCCTTTATAAATTTCCACTTAATCCTGCACTTTGTTTAGCCATCTTCAGCTCTCAGCGAGGTTGACACTGTACGTGTTAATGAAATGCTATTTATCATGTAAATAGTCATTTTACTCTGTGGTGCACGTTTGAGCAAACGAATAGTGACCTAAGCACAGTATTTATTGCATCAAATATGTACCACACGAAATGTAGCGTGCGAGCTTCCCACAGGTAATATACCGTATTCTGTACCATTATAGATAGTGTGGATGCTGCCAGTGCATGTTGATATTACCATGTTGCGGTATCTAGTTTCTCCCACCACTCAGAATCTCCTTCATGAGAAACCATAGGTCAGTGGCTAAGTCAAGGAAACCGTTCAGCAGACTTCATTTCTTTAAGTCAATAAGCAATAGTTATGATGTTTGTGTTCTTTTTAAATTTCCGGTGGGTAACATTCAGTGTATAGACAGACTGTACATACATGTTTGAAAAAAAACCCAACTACACTGCTTAACCTGTTAAAACATGTTTAGAGTTTTATAAGCGGATATAAATACTGTACAAAGTCACTTTATTTTATTTTTCAGCATTATGTACATATGAAGAGGAATTATCTTCGGGTTGATTTCACAATCACTTTTCTTACTTTCTATCCATAGCAGTTTTTCATGGAAGATCTTTGCTAACTAAGAAATGAAAACATGCCAAGGTAGCGGTAGATCTCTGCCTTTTTATTACATTTATTTCATTTCACAATTTTAAGGGGCAAAATACCTTCACCACTCCACATCCAAATTAGGATTTGCAATTGGAAAAGGGGATAACATTTGATTTATAGTTCTTGTCATGTCTATGCTAACTGCTGATTGTAGCGCTTACCTACCTCTGTCCTTAACCCCCGAATTGCAGTTTAATTATTTTTCTTTGCTTTGGAAACACAGTTCTCTAGATTGTTCTAAATATCAATGTGGGCTTCCTAATTTCTTTTACTCAAAAACAGAGAGCATTACACTTACATAGTCAATCACATCGACCTATTTTGTGTTTCTTACAGAAGCAGACCATAGGCACCTCTTTTCTTAAAAATATTTAGACAAACCGTATTCATGAACTGCATGTGGGAAAATGCTACTATTACCCAAAATGATGCTAATCACAATGAAAAAATGTGCAGAACTAATAAAAATTAATTTTTTTATTTTATTGTTTGCCCGGTTACTTTTTGTTAGCAGAATTGTATAACAACATGAAGATGCTTTGATGTATGGTGGGGAAAGCTGCACACACATGCACACACACACACACACACACACACACTTGCTGTATGGAACAGAAAACCTGGAGTAAAAATGGGACTTTCTAGAATGTGCCCCTCCCCCAGGCGGTCTGCAGCTAGAAGCAACAAGATGTGATCTTGGTGGGAACAAAGAGCCAGTGCTAAGACATGAACTGGTATTCATAGAGGGGAAAGTTGTGTGAGCCAATGCGTTGAGGATGGGCTCTTGAGATACAAAAGGAAGCCTTGAAAGTACTATTGAAAAACTCAAAGTTGCTGGGAGTGGGCTACTGTGCTCCTCCAGAAGCTCCCTGCACCCTCTCTGTGTTTCCCCTGAGAAAGAAGACATCTGTATCACGTGTGTATGTTCCTCTGCCCCTTAGCTTCCAGTCTGCTGGCCAATGGGAAACCAGTGCTGAACATCAGTATAAAAAGCGTGAGAAGGAAACATTTATCTGCCTGTTCCTTCCTTGCAGGCCTTACCCACTGAAGGTCAGAGCAACTTCCTGTGGAGCCAAATAATTCTCTTGCTTTCCTGAATTTGGAGGTGCTTCCTTATTCCTTATGACTTTCCCCAGAAGGTTCTGGCAACCTTGCAAATGATTTCTTTTCAAAAAGCCTCTCATTGCCTTATTTTAACATGCCATGTGTCTCCTGCCAGGCTGATACAAAATAACAAAATAGCTCCTCAAAGTCAACAGGAAGCAATGGCTTCCCTCAGCTTGGCTTGGAGACTTTATGTAACTGATTGAGAGAAACACAACGGTCATGAATTCACAGACATTGTCTTAGTTAAGGTTTTATTGTTGAGAAGAGACACCATGCACAGCAACTCTTATCAAGAAAAACATTTAATTGGGACTGGTTTACAGAGATGGTTCAGGGCTTAAGAATACCAGCTGCTCTTCCAGAGGATGTGGATTCAATTCCCAGCATCCACATGGGACTTCACAGTCATCTGTAACTCTAGTTCCATGGGATCTGATACCTTCTTCTGGTCTCCATTTGCATGAGGCATGAACGTAGTGCACTGGCATACATAGTGGAAAAATCACTCAAACACAATAAAAAAATTAAAGTAATTGATATACAGAGATTGATGAGGTCTTGTCAATAGAATAGAAAAAGACCTAGAATATTCATGTCATAGGCCAAATCTGAAGCAAGCTAAGTACCCGAATACAACTAAAAAAACACAACACCAGAAATAAATGGTACCAAATTATGCAATGGATTTATTTATATAAATAAGTGGGGGAAAAAAGGAAACATCTTCCTTATAGTAGGACTTTAGTGAACAAAAGCAGAGGAAGGAAGAGTCAGAAACTGCCGTGGGACAACCATTACAATTAACTTACACAACTCTCAAAGAATTCTGGGACTTGTGCATAAAAGTTTGGAGAGGAACAGGAATTTTTTTTTTACTTTTTTATTATTAAAACAACCATTTCTCATTTTACATAACTATCCCAGTTCCCATTCCCTCCTCTCTTCCCGCTTTCCCCACCCTCCCTCCACACCAGCCCCCAATCCACTCCTCAGAGTCAGCTGTATCTGTGGGTGTCCCCATTATGGTCTTGACCCTTTGCTCAGATTATCACAAAAAGCAGAAATCTTATATCGCTTCAAACTATCTCTTCATTATTAATTAAAAATTTTAAAGTAGAAAATTAGCAATGGCTAAACTAAGCAGATACAACCATGAAAAGCATTATCAGAGAGGAGACCAAATGGTGCTACCTCTTTTTAAGCTACCCCAAGAAAGTCATATTGCTTCTAAGTCACCATTGGGATTTCATAACCATCATATAAGCGTTTGCAAAGTAAAATCAAAGACATTCTATTAAAGAAGTGGGTTTGCACTTAAAATGACAGTGTCACAGAAAAATCCAAGGAACTGCTTGAAGAGGAAGGGTTATGCAAACCAAACACCATGAGGTAATAAACTAAAAAAAAATTGAAATAAAAATTATTATTGGTAATGCTGGTTAAATTTAAGTATGAACCACCAACTAGCTATTGGGACTGTAATGTCTTAGTTTTTAAGGCTAGTATAGCTATTGCAAATTTAAAAAATAGAAACTGCATTATTCTTGCATCTTTCCCCTCCTCTTTCTCTCTTGTAATTCGCCTGCCTTTCCTCTCACTTTCATTGTTTCCCCCCTCCCCTCTTGCCTCGTTGCCCTCCACCTTTTGCAGTGGAAATCCTTCTCCCCAGCCATGCATGGCACATTAGCTTGGCCATGTCTCCTGTACATCTTCATTCTCTCCTTGACTGATCCTTTCCCACCTGTCTTTGGACTTTCTAAGTATGAATCCTTGGTTTAGAAAAGAAATAACTCTAGTTGACCCTATTCATCTTTACGCTCCCTCCCATCTTTTAAATAGAAAACTGGGGTCCATACTCATCCCTTCTCCTGCTTAAAATTAAAAGAAAAAGATGAGAGACTTTTGTCTGGGAATCATCTTGTTGATATAATCACTTTAGAATTGTCAAAAGCTAGGCTAACTATCAGGATGTCTGTATTATGATGCTGTTAGCATGAAAAAGAGCTGGAAAGAACAATTACGGACACAAGAACAAAGAATGACTGGCAGATGAGTGGAGGCTGTGTGGTCACGGCTTCTTGCGTGGGTGATGACATCCCTCCTATTTGGTGTTGACTTAGAAATGATGATGGTGAGCTGGAGAAATAGCTCAGTGGTCCAGCACTCACCTAGAAAGATAGCATCATCCCGACTGATCCAAATGTTAGCTGTTAGAAGAGTCAGTGCTGTTTTGATTTCTCAGTTCTTTAACCTGCATTTGTGGCGATATGCAGATGGAACCCTTCTTAATAATACTGCGTAGGAAACTATAGCCTTAATGATAAATACCTCATGCAAATACTGCTATAGAAAAAAATCATTTTCCTACATGTTTACAAATTCGTTTCTCACCTTGAAGCTGCCTGCCAATGTGAGTATATGTGTGTTTTACCAGAAAACATTAAGACCCAAGTATTATCTTCCTCCTTTGAGATATTGGCAATACATTTGAAGTCAGGCAATTTGACAGCGGTAGCAGACAGTTTAATATATCGTGAAGTGAAAATGAATACTGCCAGGAGCTGAGAGACAGGTAGGGGGCCGATGATGGAAGGTCTTGATTGTATTGTGTGGGATCTGCATTTAAAATCACACATAATGCCAGCTAAAATGCTAAGGCAATGCTAAACTGCATTCTTCTAAAGAAAGCTTTTTTTTTGTTCTTCATGTTTGGTGTCTGATTCCTGTTCTACCAGATTAAAGGCAGGCAAATTTAATTATCTGTATTCAGTCTTAATGGGATATGGAACTTTTTGAGAACTTGATC
Source organism: Alexandromys fortis (assembly GCF_014885135.2). Classification (NCBI taxonomy): domain Eukaryota; kingdom Metazoa; phylum Chordata; class Mammalia; order Rodentia; family Cricetidae; genus Alexandromys; species Alexandromys fortis. Next base: position 6,015,677 of record NW_026067899.1, read on the forward strand.
ATCATGACCATTCCCATCTTTCTTTAAGTTGTGACCTTTGTTATCTTTTAGGAAACCAGAGTACCTTAGGTTTCTTTCCACATCTCATTTGTTTTTGCCTTATAGCTTTTTCTCCTTGGAATTATATTGCAGTCAGTATTGGCCATTTTGCTGAGCTGGTGCTGTAATTCCAACTGTCTACTGGTGCTTTGTGTTAATACATTCAGCTGTCGTGTTCAATTTAGCATGTCTGACACCAAAATTTCTTCCCATTCTATCCCTCGCAGTCACTAAAGAAACTGTCCAGGAACTGTCAAAGTGGCTTAGAGGGCAAAGACGCTTGCTGCCAAACCTCATAGCCAGAGTTCAATTTCCAGGTCCCACAGTGTCCTGCAGCCATGGTTCATGTGTACACAAACACACATGCACATAAATACAATCACACACACTCACAGAAACACACACATACAAATACACCAACAACAACAACAACTAGCTAAATAAATAAAACAAAAATGAAAACAGCAAAAAGTAAACCTGATTTCCTAACTTCTGTTATTGAGTTACTGGGCTAGTTCACAAAGAGAGAAAAAGAAAAGGAAAAATTTATAAATTATAGCAGTGGGGGAATAGATGGGCGGCTGAAAGTAAGGCTACATGGCAACTTCTGATCTGGGTTCTACTGAATAAAAGAGGGAGGAAATGCTTAACAAAAAAATAAGAAACCATGGTCAAAAGTATATAGTACACCACCTGAATTCATGTCTCTCTGATTCAGTTTTACCATCGGCAAATATTAATAACTTATTCTCATGAAGACAAAACGACTCAGTGCAAGTGTTCCTTATAGATCACTGGCTCCAGACATCCAGTCATTATGGTAGCTATGTTCAGTCAGCCCCCAAACTGAGAAGCAGCCTGGTACAGTGGCAGCATTTGCAGCAGGTCTTGTGAATGCAAAGGAGGAGGTCAGGAACAAGCAGGTTCTAACCTTAGGACAAAAAAAAAAAAAAATGAGAAACAGAAACATAACTTAGGAAGTTCCTTGGGGAGTAAATAAACATAGTCAGGAAGGAATAAAGACATAAGCTTGAGTACCGTCTCTTTTAGGGTTCCATGGTTTATTTTCCTGTGCGGAAGAAGTTTGGGTTGACCTAAGAGAATGGATACTCAGATGTAATGAGCAGGGCCTAAGACATTATATACTGCAGCAAAACAGGAGGCAAGTTTGTGAGACCAATGATCTCAATAGAAATGACATTAAATACTGCTGTTTCTAGATAAATAGAAATAGGAGAAATAGAGGTTGTGAGGAACCTGGTAACAAAAAAAAAAATTAACAAAAAGTAGGTACTTTGTATTTCATTTGCATTTCTCATTTATAAAGTTTCAATGACTAGTATAGAAACATATAATAAAATATACCACAAAAAAAATGTTGGTAGACTTGTTTATTTAAACACATGGAAGATTTTTCTTCAATTTCTTCGGCACACCTCCTAACAGATAAACCGGGCCTACTTCTCAAGGATAAGTCATGTTATTTAAGACTGAAAAACAAGTTCCCAGTGCATTCTTTGAGAATTTATGAGCATGCCTTGAGAAGGGAGACAGTACCAATGACCATACCAACACAGCACGAGCTGGGGCTAAGCCTGGGCAGATAGGGATGGATGTCTGGTTTCTCCATCGTCTCCATACCTCAACTCTCAGTCGGCCTTGAAGAGTGTGGCGTGGAATTCATACATACACTCCTATTGGCCTCTGCCTCCTCTCTGACAGAAAAAATACAGACACCGGTTGCCTAGCAATCATCAGCTGTCTCGTGAATGAGAAAAACGGTCAATTGCTAGCATTGCTATAAACAATTGGAAAAAAGGATTTAGCGGAGGGTGTGGGCTCACACCTGGAATCCCATCCCTCAGGGGGCAGAAGCAGGAACTTTAACGTGAGTTTGAGGAAAGCTGGGCCTACATAGTGAGTTACAGCCTGGGCTGCAGAGTAAGATTTTCCTCAGCAGAATGGGACTGGCCTGGATGTTTTTTCAAGCCATTAGTTCAAAAGTAATCTTTTAATTTTTTTGAATTTAAGAAGTCTATAATCCTCCATTCTTTTTTATGTTAGAGCTACATAAGAATAAGTTTATTCTTATGAAAGGAACTGGGGCTGTTTTCCCTTCAGTATGACTTAGCCTCATTCTAGTCTGCATTATTAATGTCCATCTTTCATCGGGGAACAATACCTTATTCAGCAGTGTTCCTTGCAGTCATAGAAAAAAAAATCTAAAAGCAAATAAACAGTGCCTTTGATTCATTCTTTGCTGTAACTGTATTCAGTTACACTACCTTAGGGAAAGTAGCCCCTGGGCTACACTGACCGATAACCTGAAACAGACGAAATGCCCCTTTCTACACATCAGAACCTAAATATTTCCATGGCCTTCTCCTTGGACCATACTTTAAATCTACACCTCAGCATCATGGTGGGTACCGAGTCTCCAGGCCTACTGTATAATATCAGCCACCTCTCAGTATCTTTAACTCTTCCTTTTATAAAAATATACCAGGCCATTTGTTTAAAATAAAGTCCCAAACCTTATCTCAAATCAGAATCCCCAAGAAAAGGCTATACCCATGTATTGCGCATGTGCACCGAGCCTTGCTGCCTGTTCCAGTGAGGTAGAAGAACAATATATAGGAAGCTCTTCTCAGAGTCCGTGATCAGATGTGTCAGACTAACTCCGGCTTTGGGGTATTTAGTCCCTCAAGCTTCAAAGCTCTCAGCGACTCATCGTGGTTGACTGCAGGACGTAGTCAACACAACGTACCCAGGAAGCTGTGGCACCAAGGAAGCACAGATTAACTCAGGACAGATGGATACACGCTCTTAGACTTCCCAGTAAGAGCAGAGGAAACACAACATTGCTTCCTCTCAGTAAGTACAATTTGACCTTACCGAAAGGACCCATGTTGTAACAACAGGAACACGACAAACTTTTACAGGGCTTTGGGACAACTGGAGAAAGATGTTTGTTTGGCTCTGGGAGAAATGGTTAAGCACAGGAACAAAGGGATCTACACCAGGAACCAATTCCGGACATCTGGGCTGTTCTGAGGAGCCTGTGGACACTTAAGATGAAAAACCTATTAGTATCAAAGAGAGAAGGAAAGGTCACCACCCCAGAAAGATCACTACTAATATGTTTTAAGGACACAGAGTGTATTTTGGTTTTGACAGAAAATTATCTTATGATAAACTCAAAAACTAAACACCAATCCATTTGGGAACGAGGCCAGCATTCATAGGTCATTGCGCCAAGTCTGTAAACTTTATTAAAATTTTATAGTATTTTCCTGATTAAGCTGCAAAAATAAAGCATGTAAATAATTTATGGGGAAAAGAAAATCACCCCCAAAACAGTGGAGACAAACACAAATACAATTATCCTGTTCCTGAGTAATTATCAAGATAAGACATCTTATGTGCTTATATATGCAAGGGTTTTATTATAAACACTGTAATATTTTTATGCTTTGCTGCATCAACATTTCAATGGCTATATCTTGGATATTTTCCCATGTGACACATAAATCAGGTTCATTCTTAAGTGGTGAAAAATATTACATTATATAAATTTAACAGTCACTTATTGATGGATATTGATGGTGGGGCTTCCATCTTTTTATAGCTAGTAAGAGTGCAACAAATAATTTTATTCCTTTTTTCCCATCTGTGAGCATTTCTGTTGTGTAAACTCAACAAAATTTGATTTGCTAGATTTTAAACTGTTACTGTCCCTTCCTGTTTTAGATGTGGGTAGTTCTCCTGGAAGCAAGACCATTATACCACTCCACAAGATATTGCTGCCAAATATCTTTTCTAGGACAAATAATTCTGCAAGCACAACACCTATGAAGGCATATCTATCTTCACAGTACAGAATGTACCCTGCATGGTACAATTTTAAAAGTTGAATAAAGTGGAGCGGGACAGAGAGGGACACAATATTTTCCTCAGACCTACATACACACATACATTAATTTTTAATTTAAAAATTAAAAATTGTTAAAGAAAATATACACAAGATCAAGCAACAGCTCAGTTGGTAAAGTGTTTGCTGTCCAGCATGTGGACCTGAGTTCAAATCCCCAGGCACCAGGTAAAAAGCCAGGTAAAGTGCTATAAATCTGAAACTCAAATGCTAGGTATACACATTTCAATCCCAGCATTTACTACCAAGCCAATGTTGCCAAATTAGTAATCCCAAGTTCAGTAAAAGACTAGTTCCAAACACACGGTGGAGACTGACAGGAAGACACCTAATTTTTTTTTTAAAGATTTATTTATTTATTAAGTATACAACATTCTGCCTCCATGTATGCCTGCACGCCAGAAGAGGGCGCCAGATCTCATTACAGATGGTTGTCAGCCACCATGTGTTTGCCGGGAATCAAACTCAGGACTTCTGGAAGAGCAGCCAGTGCTCTTAACCACTGAGCCATCTCTCCAGCCCCCGAAGACACCTAATGTTAAAGCCTAGCTGCTGCATACACTCTCACATATGGACTCATCACCATAGACATATGCACCAACACATACAACATGCAGTCAAACGAGCAGAAAGGGAGGGAAGGAGGGAGGGAGCAGGGAAGGGAGGGAGGAAGGAAATGACAGCTTCTCCTGACTGGAAAAAGTAACTGTTCCATACATGCTGGTTTTGGCACAACCATTTGGAAAAATATCACAAAATTTACAATCATCTAGGTCTCAGAAATAGATAGAAAATGGCTTTTTTGACACGTATGTGGGAGCTTATGTGCTACCAGAACATGCAGTGTCCAATTCCTCCCTCAAATTGAACCAAACTCTGGGTTCCCCTGGCAAACATAGTCTCTCAGTATTGCCTACGTTTATATTTGGAAATGAATGATTGATTCTATAACATCTTCCATTTTCAGAGACAAGTCATTAAAATGTTTCTGGTACCCAGAGTCTGAGGATCTGGCTGTGAGCTGAAGCTAGCTTAGTTTTAGAAGCTATTAAGGTTTTGGGGGGTCAGCAAGATGGTTCTGTGGGTAAGGGGCTTCCCAGGCAAGCAACGACCTGCATGTGAAACCTCTTACACAAAGATAAAAGGTTAAAATACATTCCACAGAGTTGTCCTCTGGCCTCCTTATGTGCACTGGGGCATATGTGTGTGTGCACACACAAACACACACAAATATGGCTGTACCCATCCATTATACATATCCTCTTTAACTGTATAGAAATTGTGATTTTAAATATTCTCTTACTATTGACATACAAAAACTTTTGCACACACCACCTTCTCCCGCAAGACAAAGGGCAACTACATTGGTGTATGTGCATAGCAAAATAATCTTATGGTAGAGAAAAGATGATCAGTATACGGAGGTAATACCACACTTTGAAAAAAATGCTGGTTTTTGAGGTGTGGTCCTTAGACAGAGAAACATCAGCAATACTTAGGAATACGTTATGAAAGCATACTTTGCCTACCCAGGACCCACTACCTCAGACTCTGACCAGTGGCTCATGGAGTCCCTCCCCACCCCCTGCACATCACGTGACTGCTATCTGAGTATCTGAGCCCAAGCTTGACATCATTGATCATAAAACCTTCTTTGTCTTTCCCACGGGACAATAATGTCCTCCAGTGGCCAAAACATGTACACTATTTTAAGGAAATATAATGGTACATCATATTTTAAATGGTGTACAAATCAATAAACAATATTCATTATGTTTTTAAATGGGTATGGACTCTCTGTCTTAAAATTAATGTATACATAAGAATATTTTTTTATTTTTAATTTAATTAAATTCAAGACTGATCACCAGTACCACGTATCTGACAAGTACATTTTGTTGCATTTTTTTTAAAAAAAAAAAAAAGATTGTGTGTATTTCTAGTTGTCTATCTTGAACTCCTGGGTTCATGTGACCATCCTGCCTCAGTTTCCCTTGTAACTGGGATTACAGACATGCACTATAGCTCCCGGTTCCGGACACTGCTGCTGCCTTGGGTGAGTGTGTATGGAGAGCTGTGCCCTTAGGGAGAGGCAGCATGTTTTATCTCCCTGAGGAAGTAAAATGGCAGGGGCTCCCATGTGGGATCATCGCCCCATTCTTCCTTTCCCATAATTTTGGGAAAACATCCTAGTGATTCGCCCTGCTGTTGAGTCTCGCGTATAGCCGCGGTAAACCCCACAGGTTCCCTTCATTTCTTTTCACATTTTGCCAGAGCTGTGCAGAATTAACTATAGAAAGGATGGCCCTGGGGGGTGGGCTCTGAGGTCTCTTTTTCTCAAGCTTCACTCCGTGTGACAGTCAGTCGACTTCCTGTGGCTTCTGAGTTAAGATGTGGGACTCTCAGCTCCAGCACCGCATCTGCCTGCAGGCCACCGTGCTCCTGGTCATGACTATAATGGGCTGAACCTCTGAAACTGTAAGCAAGCCCCTCCCCCCCCATTAAATGTTACTTTGTAAGAGTGGCTGTGGTCATGGTGTTTCTTCACAGCAATAGAAACCCTAACTAAAACATGCACTTGAGAACAGCGCATGCATCAAGGGTACAGGGACACTTTGAGGAGCACCTGAACCAAATGTTACTAAGCAGAATATTCAGCCATGCAAACTACTACACTTTCAGGGCCAGCAAGTTATAACAGCAAGCTACAAAGAGACACGAAAGGCTGCAAAGAGGGCAGCTTCCATAGCATGCCACTTGGGCACAGCATAATATTGAGCTAAAGATATCAAAACAGCTGATACCTTTATCTAATTTTACCTAATATCCAATTTTTCCTCTTCTTCTAAAAAAATAGAAAGATGTTCTTCTTGTGTGGACAGAAAATGCATACTTTTCCAACAGAAGCAGAGAATGGTGTACAAACAGGTTTTGTTCAAATAATGTCATTTTTTTTTTGTCTTCCTTTCATAGTTTCTCTTCTGTGGCCCTTTTCCTTCTGTCTTCAACAGAGCCATTCAGATGTTTAAAAGAAACCTCCAAGTTTTCTTTTAACCTGATGCATAATGAGATAGTTCAGATCAAGATAGGTCAGCATAAGAACTATGGAGAAAAAAGACACGACTGAACGGAAGCATTGATGATATCACAAGCACTAAATGCTTATGAGATCAATATGCTTGCCATAAACCTAATACCACTTCTCCAAAATAATCAGTCTGCAATTCACAGAAGTAGCACAAATCAGCTCCGTCTCAGGCCTAGAGACCAGATCCACCCCTGCCACACACACCCCCACACACACCCATATTCTTTCTCAAACCCATCCGCTTATGGTGATCTTCATAGGTTTCTCAGAGAACGGGTTAGAGCTCTCTCTACAGAAAGAGTAAATTTTGGTAGGTGGAAAAAAATAGCTTGGGGCCTAGGAGAAAAAGGCAACCTACCAAAAAAGGAATCCCTGCTTCTACATGGATTAAAGACATTCTTAGGGGATATTGGGGCTATAGTCGGACAAGACATGGAGGTGGTCTTAGGTTCCGTGCTCAGACATGTGGAGCTAACAGTAGAGAAATAATAGAAATATTTGTGTTAGAGAACATAGGGTGTTACAAGGCAGACAGAATTAAAAAGGAACTCCCTGGCCAGAGTTTATGGAGGAACATCAAATCACCACAGCTAACTAATGCTTGGTGCTAATCAATTTACCATCAGAAACTCGACAAGGGGCTAAGTCAATGTGCTCCAGTGTGTAGCTTTCCGCTGGTCTTAGCTCATCTGGGGTTTAAAGGTTTAAAAGCTGGTCATCTAACTATGATCCTCAGATAGACTTTTCCCCCTTGGATTCAAGTTTGCAATCTCAAGACTACACACGTTATTTAGCACCAAAGTTTTAAGGCCCGAGGTTTTCTATGCGGCGTGATTTAGAAACCAGATCAGTAGGTATTACCAACTGCCCATCCCAGTTGGTAACCTGGACTGTTAGAAATAACCCCACGACGATAATACATGCCTCACTGAGTGTAATGTACTTTAAAGAAAAGCCACTGGAAACCCTTGCTTCATTTTAAAGCAGGCTTACTGGCTCGCTTAATTGGTACATTGGTGAACTTCTAAAGAAGAGAAGCCCTCATGGGGCCAGGAGGGTAGGGGACCGTGGAGCGGCCTCTTTTCAGGCCTGCCAGAACAACAGAACATCGTGGTGCAAGCTCATGGTGGAGGAGGACCAGTCACTTTGGGCCTGCCAGGAAGTAAGCTGAATTGTGGAGAAAACCAGGGTCCCAACATCCTCAAGGGCACTCAAGAATCAAAGGTTCCACCACTTCCAGCAGCACCAGAGACGGGGAATTAAGCATCCAGCACGCCTGTCATTGAGGCACAATTTATATCCAAATCACAGCAAACCCTTAAGAAATACAAATCTGAAAGAGACAATTGCACATTTCAAATAACACTTTAGGGTGGGAGTCTGGCGGCCCAGTTTAATAAGCACTCAGATAACAAAATTCCAGCAGTGCTTGCCAAGATTTAGAACAGGCCCAAGCCAGGCTTCACAGTTTTGCCAAATTGTGATTTTTCTGCGCCACCTTGTGGCCATGACGCTATTAATACACGGGGCCGGTAAATCATTTTCCCTGGTCAAGCGCGCCACTGAGCCGCATTGCGCAAATCCGCTTTTAAACGCTGAGAAAATGGAGTCTGCCTTTGTTTGCAGGGATGGAAAGCAGCGTTGCCCTTCTTCCTATTTCCTGCTTCATCATCTTCATTCTTTAATCTCATACCTCTAGCTCCACCCACCCCCTCCTCCTGGCGCAGTCTCCAGGATGAACCTCCACTGAGCGGCCCCACCATCCAGCCACACTCGGTGCCCAGCGGATTCCAACCTCAGTGGCCCTCGCGGTCCTCCCTCTGGGTTCCCTCCGAGCCTGGCCCGGGGCCCCGCCCTCGCAGTCCTGTGGTCAGGCTCCACCCCCCTCGCGCCGGCAGCCAATGGAGATCTGGCCACGCCCTTTGCACTGCCCACCCTGTCCCTTAAGGTTTGAGGGCCGGGGCCGAGGGTCCGAGCCCCTGACCCCGGCTGCTGGCATCGCCCTCGCCCGGCACGCTCCGGGCAGCTGGTGACCATGGACGCCCAGAGGCTCAAGGTGAGCGGGTAGCGCGGGGCGTGGACTGGGCGAGTGGACACTGCGAGGTGGTTGATACCTGGCCAGGGTGGCATGGGCAGCGTCCGCGGACGGTGAGGGCCTGCGGCCTTGGCCAAGATGTCGCCCCCAACCCTACTCCCCTGAGGATGATCCCGAGGCCCGGGCACAGCCGCTGGCTCGCCGTTAACGGCCAGCACCCAGCCTGTTGCTTGTTTTGGCTTTGGACCTCTACTGGGGGAGCTTGCTTCGTCCCCAGGTATGATTTTCAGGGACTTAGCCATCCTAAAGTTCCACTCTGCATTCGCCTGTAAAGGACCATGCCAAGATGTGCAAGCAGTTAAAGACAGACTTTAAAAAGAGGGGAGTATTTAGCATACGAAAATGTTCTTCTGATCGATCCATTGAGCAAATTTTTCAGAAAGGATGCAACAAAGACGAGGTGTGGACGTGCAAGAACTTTCCTTTTCAGAGGACGGTTTTTCTCTGTTTGTTCTCAGACTTGTTCAGTATTTGTGGGGCGCTTCTTCCTGGATATCTTCTGGAAGTTGCAGCTAGCCGAACAGACTCCTGGACATTAAACTGACCCATTTGCAATCTAATGCTGGAAAAAATCCCAAGTGCATTTAACAAGCATTGGTTGCCCGCCTTCAGTGTGTCTCACACGCAGTATTTTTCAGTATCTTAAGATACTGCTGTAAACATGCCGGGTCTTGCAGCTTACACTGGGTTTATGAGGGCTGAACCCAGGAGCTGGTAAAGGCATGAATGCCACGTGAGCTACTGATCCTGCACAGAGGAAAACCAGCTCTGAAGGTTAGGGAAGACTGACATATGCAGCTTTTTTATTTTTCATAAATTTCTACCTTGCTTTTCAAGTTTGTCCTCCAACTTTTACATTTTTATCACCTCCAATCTATCCGTCAGGTTGCCCAAATGAGTTTCTGCAAAAAAGCTACTTAAATGATAAAACCATTGTTCAATTTTTCATCATTCATCACGGGAACAAGTCATGTCCTTAAAAATGACTTAAAAATGAGATTTTTTTTTTTGGCCCTGCCTCCCTTCCCCTTCGATCTATCCAATATTCTGTCTAGAAGGGGTTCTTGAACAAACATCCTCTCCAAAATGCCAGGCAGTACCTATTTCAGGATCTCTGTCTATCCACACTGCAGTTGAGAACCAGCTGTGAATGTACTTGAATGATCATCCCCTTATGCCAATAAATCTTTATGAGCTCCGAATTTGTCTATGAAATGTTTCTCTTGGCCCCTTCTCTCCAGCCGGTTTTAGTTCAAGGGCCGGACCAAGCCAAGTGGGAAGCCAAATGTGTCCAAGCCCACTGTTGTAGATTAAGGGCTGGCTTTTGGCCTCAAGCATCACTGCGCCCATCCCAGGCACTGTACTCCTAGCTCCTTGTGGCTAAGGGCTGTTCCTCTGCCTTATAAACTCCCGGGCCTTGCTCAAGAATCATCCAGGCACATCATGGTGCTATATGTGTGAGGCGAAGGAGCAATGGGCTTCTAATTGGAGAATTAACTCTACGATGCTCTGCAGGAGCGGATGCTCTGGTCACTCACGCTTATCAACTGGGTACGGTATTCTGTGTTCCTAATTGCAATGGACTGCCGCTTTCCTACATTAATCACTGCAGTGTCTCTCAACTGGTGTTCCATTTGCGATTTCACCAGGAAGTACAAGGTTCTTTTTTTTTTTTTTCAGGACAGTGACCCCTCTTACTAACATTTCTCAGTACCAAATAATCACTCTCTTCTCAGTCTGTAGCACTAGAGAGTAGCTAGTGACTAGGACTAGAAAGTGGACAGTCAGCAAATGCTTGCCACCCTGCTGAGCATGGAGAACCTATAAACTGGCAGCACTTAGGAAGAAAGCACGTCTGAGCCAGCCTGGGCTACATAATGAAATCCTGTCTCAAAAATCAAACTCAAGTTTGTGGGACTAAATGGTCTAACTTGAACCCCAAGAGTAGCCATAGGTATGGGGAGTAATACGAAAGCCAGAGGAACATTCAGGCTTGAAGATGGCTTCACTTAGCAGTGCTAGATGGGTGGGAAGGGGGCGTGGTCAATCACTTGATGATCTGGGTAGCAGGTGGTGGAGTCTAAACGCGCAGGTTGGCAGAGGGGTGTGGGCCTGACAGCAGAGTCTGGTAGATCCTACTCCTGTTTGTGCCGACTGGTACTCTTACGTCATCTTCAGGTACTCCTCATCCCCACCTCGACACCGTTTGTAATTGAGCAAAAGTGTAACAGAGACCGAGACTCGAGGCCGTGTCTGCACCTTGCAATGCATGTCTTGTCTGACATCCCAGCACTGCCTTCAGCTCAGAATTGTAGTTGGTGGGTGCTTTTAAATGTTCTATAAAAGTCAAGGAGTATAATACTGTGACAGAGAAAGCTCATTTGTGACCCCAGAGTACAAGGAACTTGTGATAAAGCAAACTAGGAGATGGCATATGTGTCCTTCTCCCCAGAAGCAAGGCAGAGAGGAGGGTGTGGAGTAGAATGCACAGGAGGGGAGCAGAGCAGAGGTGCTAGAGACTGCTGTGTGACTGTGATCTAGAAAAGGCATAGATGTAGCCTCCAGAATCCAGACTGTGAGAGAACTGTCTGCACACACATCTGTCCTGTCCATTTCGTACTCATGCTAGACCTTCTGTAGAGAGACAATGGCACAGGATTCCCCACACGCTGTTTGATGGAGTAAGAGTCTGGTAGTAGCAGCCATGTGAGAGTCTGATTTCCCTCTTTGAGTAACTCAGCAGCTAAACCTCAGAGACAGCTCCAAGAACCCTTAGACCAATTCCAACTGGCCACTGCTGGTGTGACGGCTATGACAACTTGGCACAGGTAGGGTCATGTGAGAATAAAAAACCTTAGTTGAGAAAATGTCTCCATCAGATTGCCTGTAGTCAAGTCTACAAGGGATTTTCTTGATTGATGATTCTTCTCAAAGGGCCCATCTCTCTGTGGGGGCTGGTGGTTCTCTGTGCTATAAGAAAGCAGGCCGAGCAAGCCAATAAGTCACATTTCTTCAAAGCCCTCTGACTTCCCTGCACTGTAAACTATAAGGTGAAATACGCTCTGTCCTCCCTAAGTCGCTTTTGGTCATTGTGTTTTATTAGGGTAGGAACTCAAGGAAGCACTCTGGAGCCAGGCACTGAAGCACAGATGATGGGGTTGTGGGAGTATGAATGTGATTGGCCCCCATAAGCTCAGGAAATGATACTCCTGGGAGGTGTGGCTTTTTTGAAGTAGGTGTGGCCTTGTTGGAGGAAGTGTGTCACTGGGAGTAGGCTTTGAGGTCTCATATATGCTCAAGCCATGCCCAGTGTCCCAATTCACATCCTGTGGCCTGCTAATCAACATGTAACACTCTTAGCTCCTTCTTCAGCACCACATCTGGCTGCATGCTGCCATGTCCCACCATGATGATAATGGACTGAATCTCTGAACTGTAAGCCACCCAAATCCTGTCTTAGTTAAGGTTCTATTGCTGTGAAGAGACACCATGACCATGACAACTCTTTTAAAGGAGAACACTTAATCTGGTGGCTTACAGTTCAAAGGGTTAGAGTCCAGATCTGTCCAAGACCAGGTAAATGACAGTAACGGAGAGCTTTTGTCCTGATCCATAAGCAGGAGGAAGAAAGAGAGACAGACACAGAGAGACAGGAACAAATACAAGTAGGGACTACCATGGGCTTTTGAAATGTCTAAGCCTCCAGAGACATACCTCCTCCAACACAGCCAAGTCAGTTCATTCTTCCCAAAGTTTCACTGAGCAACCATTCAGATATATAGTCCATGACCCCCTGTCCAGGGGCAGCATGCCCAGAGTGAGCTGAGCCCTCCCACATTAGCCATTAACCAAGAAAATGCCCCTGGAGACTTGCCTACAGTCTGATGGAAGCATTTTGTCAACTGAGGTTCTCTCTTCCCAGATGACCCGAGTTTGTGTCAAACAGAACCAAATAGGAAACAGCAAAACACTGAGAACAGCTAAGTGGGCCAAGACTCTTCATTTTCCTGGTCTACTTTTTTCTGTTTTCTTTTTTGTTCTAAAATCTTTAAGAAAATGTAGCCAAAGGGGTAAAATATAAAAGTAATCTGACTCCAGTATTCTTTACAAAATTATTAAAGGGAAAAAGAAATCACATTGAAAAAGAAAACCCCTGAGTCGTCAGAAATCCCACGGTCATTCTGTCTAGTCCTTACTGTTATGTGTCCGTTTATAGTGGTATTTTAGGAGTAGAGAAGAGATTGTAATGTTCTGGATTATCTAAGATTTTAGACTGATATCTGCTTCTGAATATTTTTCAGAATAACAGACTATTAACCTTTAGCCATTATTTCCTTTTAGGCACTCATTAATTACTATTGTCAAGAGAGATATTATCACCATGTGTTGCTTGTTGCCAGTGAAGGGATGAAGAAGTATGGCAGTGATCCAGTGTTCAGGTTTTATCATGCCTACGGGACCCTGATGGAAGGTATTGCACTAGTCACCAGATGTCTTCGCAGTCTCTGAATCCTGGCTCTGAACTAAGAATACTTTTTCCTCCCACACCCTAATCTTGATTTCCAGGTAAAACTCAAGAAGCCCTTCGGGAATTTGAGGCCATTAAAAATAAACAAGATGTATCACTGTGTTCGCTGATTGCACTAATGTATGTCCATAAGATGAGCCCCAATCCAGGTATAGTTATTAAGCACAGTGTTTGGATGGATTGTCTATATCTGATTCCCTTTGACTTATGGCTTTATTGTGGAAGGAACATTGTTCTGTGTAGTAGTTGGGATATATGGCTATATTATGAAAGTAACATTGTAATTTTCCTGGTTAGTAGTTGGGACACTTGGTTATATTATGGAAGGAACATTGTTCTGCACAGTGGTTGGGACATGTGACTATATTATGGGAGGAACATTGTTCATAAGCTGGTCTTTAAAGTTTAATTGCATTGTGCTGGTGAGTAGTATAACGTATGACTAAGAGAGAAGAGAATCCAAGCCACAGGTAACTTAAAAATATATGTGTATGGGTCCAGTAGCAATAGCACTGTAAATAGTTCAAATAATTAAATGAACTACAAGTCATGAGTTTTTAAATATTAGAAGCATTTTTTTCTATTTTAAGAAACCTATCACATACCTCTCTCATGCCAAGCACACATGCACAGATTACAAAAACAAAATAAAACATTGCTTGACAAGTAAACAGGTGTGCACTTTCTATTAGGGGTGTGCCAGGTGTGTTTCAAAGTTATGAAACAGTTATACTGGTGTCTGTACATACATGCTTCAGGATTGGGCTTCAGAGCCAGGTGGTTTGGGAGCTAGTCCTGACACTACCCCTGGTGTTTGTGGTACTTTAGAATGATTACAATGTTTTCTACATATCTTTAGTGAAAGTACTATAATATAGTTGTCTATCTTGGGAATGACAGACACTACTCGATTGTACTACATAACTAAGTGTGGCTTTGGCACATGAAAGGTGGATAATCTGATCGTGAGGCTGTTGTATCAACGTTAGCATAGTGGCTGCGCCCTAATCTACTATTTCAGCCAACAACTGTGGCTCCGCAGCTAGCAGCCTGCTTCTCTAGTAGTGGCCTGGCCACTACTACGGTCACAGCCTCGTAGGAATTCTGTCCCACAGGCACCGGCTCTGTCACTGCCTCTAAAGGTAGCTTTAACTGAGTCTCTATCATTCTGTTTATATATACGACTCCAAATTCAAGGCTGGGGTGAAGACCTATATGCTCAGAGAGACTAAGTAGCAAAACAACTTACCTTCTCTCCTTGCTGGCGTCTTCAAAAGCCCCTGCTTCCAATCTGACAAACCAGAAAGGCCATGCTACTCCAAATCCATCCCTACTACTTCCTGTGTCTCTCTACTTCTCCCAGATGCCCTCTGATGCTCTATGATCTGCGTCAACTAATTGCTAACTCAGCCTCCTGATCCAAGGTTAATTTTATTTAATCAGCACAAATAGAAACTCAGGGTTCATAGTGTGATCAAATATTCCCCAAGATGTGGCAGAATTTTTTATTTAATTATTTACTTAAATATTATTATTTGTATGTGTGTCTGTCTGTCTGTGAGGCAAGGGGTATGGGGGGAGCTGGCTTACACATACCATGGTATGTTCAAATTTTCTCTCCTCAACCTTTTAAGGCAGGGTTGGAACTTTATCTTACCCACAAACTTCCAAGTGATTTTTATCTGTCCATGTCTTGGTTTTCTGTTGCTGTGAGAAAACACTGTGACCAAAAGCAACTTGGAGAGAAAAAAGTTTAGTTCACCTTATAGATTGTAGTCTATCACTCAGGGCCAGAAGTTGATGCAGAGGTCATGAAGGAGTGCTGTGTATTGGCTTCTTCCTCATGGGTTGTTCAGCCTGCTTTCTTTTACCATCCATGAGACCTGGCTTGGGGTACCGCCACCCACAGTGGGCTAGACCCTCCCACATCAATTATTAATCAAGAAATGTTCCCATAGACTTTCCCACAGGGCAATCTGGTGGGGAAATTTTTTCAATTAAGTTTCTTTTTTTCTTTCTAAATGACTTTAGCTAGGATCAAGTTGACAAGAAAATCGACCCCGTGTCAGCCTGACACACAAATGTGTCGCCGTTCATCTAGAACCGTTCCTTGCCCATTTGTCTCGAAGACGACATGTTAAAGCTCCTCGGTCTTTAAAATTTTAAACACTTTAAAAGTTGGGTCTCTTTAAAATACTCAGGGTGTCTAAAATATTAAGTCTGTAAAATTCCCAAGCTTCTGTTAAATTCCAGTGTCTCTCTGTAGAATTTTAAAGTTACTTTAAAAAAAATAAATATTCGGGGTCTCATAACTGTACATTCCTGTGAACTTAAAAAACAAGTTAATTACTTTCTTACTTCAAGAGGGAACAGTCAACTTCAAAAATGTATGTAATTGAGTGTCCAGTGTCTGGGAGTGACTCATGATCTTCTGGGCTCCAAAGGACTTAGACAGTTGTGCTTCTCTGGTCTACCATTTATAACACTTGTACCTTATCTAATCAGCCTTCATCCACTCAAGTTGCTGTTCTTGGTGGTCATCCCATGGCATCTCCAAAATGTTGGAGTCTAGACTACAGCTGGGCTGCACCTTCACCAGTAGCCTCTCCAAGTCTCAGCTTCTCTCCACGACCCCTTCACGTCTTCAAAACCAATACCACCTAGGAGACTGCTACACCAAGTTCAGCTGCTAGCACAAGGTACAGCCGTGGCCTCCTCTGGACCACAGTTGTCTGTGTGCTGACTCCAGGAATATCCTCAGAAGACCTTGCTTCAGTGATTCTGATCTCTTCTTAACCACCACGAATTTCCCCCAGTCCCACTAAACCAGCATTAGTTGTCCCAAAGCAAAGGTTTATCTTCACTGGTGCTTAGCTATTGTTAATCATGTCTGATTTTTTAGCCCCAGCTGACCAGAACCACAGATTCTTTATTTAAAATCAAACTGCCATGCTAGAGTCTTTGAGGGACTCTAACTTCCCTCTGACATTTCACAAAGCAGGCCTCCATCATCTGAGCTGTTCTCAGCATTATTTTCTAAGTTCCCAGAGAACAGCCCACTGAGCTCTGAGCACTCAGTTGTTTTTCCAGCACAAAGTTACAAAGGCCCTGAACAGTGCTCCCCAAAACACCGTGGTCAAGTCAGTCACCTCATGACCCGGTATCAATTTCCATTATAGTTAGAGGTTTGCTGCTATGATAAAACATTTGCAAAGCAACTTCGGGAGAAAAGGGTTTATTTCATCTTAAAGTTTGTGGACCGTTATCCTGGGAAGTCAGCAGGAACCTGGAGGCATGGAAATATGCAGAGGCTGTGGGAGTCGGGGGTGAGGGACCTGCTCTGTGCTGACTTGCCCTTCATGGCTTGCTCCAACTGAGTATAGGACCACCAGCCCAGGGTTGGCACCATACATAGTGAGCTTGGCCCTCCCATGTAAATGATTAACCAACAGAATGGCCCACAAGCTAATCCTGAAGAGACGTTTTCTCAATTGAAGTTCCCAAATCGCTCTAGTTAGTGTCAAGCCAACATAAACCTAACCAACACAGTGCCTCCCATCTCAGTGCAGGAGCTCTGAGATAGATGTGTGCTGACCCTTCTAGACCTTTTACATAGGTTCTGGGGATCAAACTTGTGATACCAGGCTTATGCTGTAAGCATTTTTACACACCGAGTCATCTTGCCAGCTGATTTTTAATTTATTTTTTAAATTTTAAGTATGGATCTGTCTTTCAACTCAGAGTTTAAAGGCCTGGACACATTCTCTCTGAAGATAACTTAGCCTCGGTTGAAACGTACTGGGAGTGTAAAATAAGCCCATTTCAAAGATTCGGTTTTTTAAAAAAGAGCAAATTCAGTAACTCTTATCCACTTTATATTTTTAATTTGTACATACTGGGTTAAATAAGGCATTATTCAGATTCATTTTGATATTTTTTCTTTTTTTTCCCTCTTTTCGGATTTGTTTGTTTGATTGATTTTGTTTTCAAGACAAGGTTTCTCTTTGTGTAGACCTGGCAGACCTGGAATCCTCTTTGGAGATCAGGCCAACCTTGAACTCACAGAGATCACGTCTCTGCCTCCCAAGTGCTAGCATTAAAGGTGTGCACCCTCACAGCCTGGCTTGCTCATTCTTCTTAACTGACGCAGCATACCTGCAGTATTTAGATGGCATTTATAGTGCGTATCTTGTTAATATTAATAATGCTGTCCTTGAGAGAATAACTCAATTCTCTACCTGGTTAGTCATCTAACCTATCCTAAACACTTAATCTGAATTTTAATTTAGATTTAATATTATTTCCCCCCTCAGATAGAGAAGCTATCCTGGAATTAGACACCAAAATGAAGGAGCAACGTAAGGAAGCCGGACGCAAAGCCTTGTATCACGCGGGCCTATTTTTGTGGCACATTGGTCGCCATGATAAGGCAAGAGAATATATTGACAGAATGTCGAAAATGCCACATGATGGCAATGAGGTGACCGCTTTTCCTAATTTAAAACAATGATATTGAAAGAAGATTGTGTTACTATATAGTAGTATCCTTTGTTTCTTTATTATAGCCACTCTGGTCTCAATAAATAAGAACTTTCTTTTGATATTCTTTATTGCAAAATAGGACCTTTTAAAGGTAGCTTGTTTCTTGCATCATGAGCTTATTTGTTAGCTTTACCTTACAAATAGCCTTCCTGTATATGGAATATCCATAAATAATATGGTTGGACTGAGGTTTCTTGTTTCTGTACTAGTAACTTTAGAATGGATCTGTAGCCTATTTACTTCTGTTCCCTTTCTGTCCCCCTTTCTTCCCTCTCATTGAACATGTCTGCCCTACGACTCCTGTATTGTAGTATTGGTAATCCACACAGGAAGATCTCACAGGCTTTTTTTTCTTGGGTAAACCAGTATAGGGCACCTGCCTCGCCTGCCTCCTGGGAAGACTGAAGTGATAGGCAGAGATGTGATTAAGAAGCCCACGTAGATAACGGCTGACATCTATTGCTTGCCTATTTTGTACAAACCTTTACTTTGATGAGTATTTCCCTCAATCACATACCATCGGAAAGGTTAAGTGATAGAAAGCATTTTCCCCATCATGTAACATCTGTAAAGTTAAGTGATGGGGGGGATGTTTAGAAGGGAAATAGCATTTCAGCTAAAACTAAGAAAGCAAGCCCCCAGACCCGCCCCAACCAGTTTGACCAGCAAACCTGGAAAGGGGGAGTAGTTACCCCAGGTTGGAGATAATAGGTGAGATGAAGACACCATTTCTGCTTACCTGGAGGGCTTTACATTTGATGGAACACGGGGTACATGAAAATGGTAAAACTGTAGGGAAATAGAAGGATCACGGTTGCTAGGCACAAGTATCTATAGATAATTTGACAGGCATCAAGAAATCCTTAAAGACTTTCAGTCATGAACGTTACATTATTACAGTGCAGATCAGGAAAATTAATTGTTTATAAGCTGAACTGATTTAGATAGAAACTAAAATTTGGAGAAAAGACTATATTCTGGCTGAAGGTTTTGAGTTGCCCAGGGGAGTAACAAGTAAAATTGTTAAAGACCCACCAGGATTTGTCAGCTGATAGACGTAATGAAAGAAAGATGAGGCCTGCGCTCAAGGGATGCCTCAGCAGGGTCCTGGTGAGATCTGGATTCCATGAGGAGCAGGTGTTGAGTGGAGACACTGACAGTAGAGGGCAGTGAGATGTTGTGTTCACATGTGCTATGTGTCAAGTGCTGGCCAAACAGGCCAGACAATGAGCTTCAGGAAAGGAAGGCAGCCGAAGGTTCAGTGACCCCACAGAAATAGACTTTGGAACATATTCACATGGTAGGCGGCCTCCTTAGTTGGTGGGGCGCGGGTTGATAGCCTCACCCATAGCTCCAGGTGAACGTGCAGGGAGGCAAGTGTGACCTTTATTAAATGCCATATATGTTACTCTAAAAACATAACAAGGAGAACAAATCCCATTTCTCATTTGACTTTAAAGGGAAACTATCTACTTTGCAGTCATAGAGGCCTTCAGATCCATTGGGAATACCCGTGATTTCAGTTCTCATTTCCCAGGACTTTTCTAACTCACGAGACTGCTGCGAGCTTGTGAAGGTAGCTGTGCACTTCTCTAGGTCTTTATCATGTGCGAAGTAAGGCATCATTTCTCCTCCTCACCCCAGCTCATTGGCGCTGTATGCACAGAGAGTGAGCCACACGGCAGCTATGACTATGCTGATATCTTGGTGGCCATTTGCTGTCAAAGGCTCCGAGAAGGAGGTGTGTTTCAGCAGTAATGTGATCACTGACAAACTTTGTGCTAGTCATACTGACTCGGGTAGTAACTTTCTTTCCCAGGGGCCGATTCTGAAAGCGTGGCTTGATATCACAAGAAGGAAAGAACCTTACGCTAAGAAAGCACTGAGGTATTTTGAGGAGGGATTGCAAGACGGAAATGATATTTTCGCTCTGCTGGGTAAGGTGAGTTGGAATCAAAGTGAATGAAGCAAGTGTTTTAAAATGTACAACTTGAGATCTAATCAAAACTCACCAGGTCACCAAAGAGGATACGTGTGATCCTGCTGTGAGCTGTTAGAGGAGCTCACATCTGTGTAGGACAGAGTAGAGAATGGCGTCTCTACTAAAAAGGCCTGAGTTCTGGATCAGTGCTCTGTCTGTGGTTGGTTCTTTATTCCCTCCTGCTCAGTGTTTTTCTTACATCTAACGTGTGTGTGTGTGTGTGTGTGTGTGTGTGTGTGTGTGTGTGTGTATCACTGGAGAGGAAGCATGACATGGAAAAGGTATGAACAGGGAGGAAAATGTGTACATTAAACCTAGTGTATGACTCGAGAGTAGGTGGGAACTGCAGTCAGAAATAAAACGGGTGGGAGATGGGAGCGGAGGCATCAATCTGCCGTTGGAAAGGAGGTAGTCAATGCATTTGGCTTTTGAACAAAGACTAATAGACCATGAAGGCTACAGCCCTGATAGCATGATGTAGAAAACATTAAAAATAAGAAGTGAAGATTTCAGTTACCTTAAGTCACCTTCAGGACATAGCGAGATATCCAGGCGGTCAGAGGAGAATGAGTGAGACGTTAAAGGCTACAGGAAAGAAGGGCATGGACCCCAGGTCAGGGGTGATGAGGACAGGCGACCTAACGGGCAGTTCTCTGGCTTTGGCTTTATGTTTGTATTGGAGAGGTAGCTGGTGTAAGGCTTGAACAACTTTGCACCTTGGTTTGCATTTTGAGGATAAACAGTTGTCAATCTTTAAACATCACTGTGAGCTGGACGAGTTAAGTCACAGCCTTTCATCTGTCTCCACTACCATCTCCTGAACACCTTTCAAAATTTATCTGAAGACTGCAGTGAGATGGCTCAGAAGGTAAAAGAATTTGTTAGAGCCTAAAAGCCTGACCTTGATCCACAGAACCCACATGGGAGAAGGGAGGATGCGACAGACCCTGAAAGTTGTCCTCTGACCTCCACTTGTGTGTCCTTGTACTCACCTGCAGGCACACACTGAATAAATAAATAAATAAATAAATAAATAAATAAATAAATAAATAAATAATTGGTACTGGTAGGGTGGTGGATAAAAAATGCTTTCCATGAAAACATAAGGGTGTAAAGTTGATCCCTTAAACCACAAATAAGATTGGATGCAGTGACTGAGATCTGTAATCCCAGCACTCTGACAAGATGCAGGAGGAGTGGGGTGGAGACAGGAGGATCACTCAGGAGCTCATAGGCTAGCTACCCTGGTATCCATAGGCGGAGAGAGACAGTAAGAGAGACCATGCCTTAACTGTACAGAAGGAAAGAGTTGACTCTGAGTTCCACACATGAGCTGTGGTCCATACCTGCATTAAAACTGCACAATAATATAATTAAGTTTTTTCAGTACCATTTTAGGAGCTGGAAAGATGGCTCAGTGCTTAAGACCTCTTGCTGAGGTTGTGGGTCCTGTTCACAGCACCCACGTCTCCAGCTGAGACTCCACGCCAAAGGATCTAGTGCCTCCAGGGGCAATACATGCACTTAGTTAAAAATAGATCTTGAAAAGGCTGTTTTCTCTTTTAGCAGTGCTGGGGCATCTTACAAACCCAGGGCTAAGCAAGTGCTCTGCTGCCGAGGTATATTCCTAAGTGTTTTTCATTTTTTTAATTGAGAATAAATAAATAAATTTATACTGGGAATGGTGGTTCAGCTCCTGTAATCTTGTTAACTCCAATCAGCATAGGCTGAGTAATGAGGCTATGTAAATCACATATGTTCAAAAGTCATTATTATTGACACTAAAGAAAAGATAGAGGTGATTTCTAGCGTTCATTTCTTGCTACTGTCCCCATGTGTCTCCCAGCCAGTTTCTGAGGATGCGCTCGTTCACATTTTTAGCAGCCCGCACAGCTAGTATTCAGGGTAATTGGATTCAGGAGCAGCCTCATTGTGCCGTTGTAGGAGCCAGGTGTTGGCAAGTTTTTAAAGAGTTGGGGTTGTTGTCTTAATGATCTTGCTGCCCTCTATTCTTTAAAAGAAAGTGAGTGTGTAATCTTCCAGGGTTAAGCTAGTTTAGGTGTTAATATGAAGAATTTTAGAGGGTTTTACCTTTTACCGCGCTGTAATACTCATGGTTGGTTTAAATGATTTCTCTGAATTACCGTGGTGTGGTCTGCCTTATGTTGCTTCAACAAAAACACCTGAAACATTACAGGCATCATGACTCTCACCTATAATCTCAGGAACTCAGAGGAGAGTCATGAGTTCAAGGTCCGTCTAGGCTCCATAGTTAAACTGAGAGCCCCGCAAATGAAGGAAGACTAAAGCAGAGAAGCCAGAAACCAAGTGCTTTACCAGGAACAGAAATGCATTCCTTACAGTTCACATGCAAAGAGCTGGAAATCAAGGCACTAGCAAGTGTGGTGTGTGGTGAGGGCCCTGCCTCCGACAGGATGGCCCCTTGGACGGTCTTCCCTAATGGAGAAGTCTGTTCCCCAAAGAAGAGCGGATGCCATGGCCCCGGCCCCTTTTACAGCATTGCGTTTTCACGGTGGCCTGCCTCTGGTCAGCCCCTACCTCCCGGCACGGTTGCTTTGGGAATTAGGTTTCAACGTCAGTTTTGGAAGAGACAAGAAATTGAAGCTCTGGGAGATCCACTGTAATTATGTTCATACTTTTCAATTAAGTCAGCGTAAGGGACTCATTAATATTCCAGGTAGCAGTAGCTGAAGGTGCTGCATTGTGTTCCTGAGGGACAGAGTGGTCTAAGGAAGAGTACAAGTGTTGACCCATCAGCTTTCTGTGACAGGGCTTTCTTATTTCAGAATTAGCTATGTAGGTAGATTCCAAGAGAAAATTTGTACTAAAATTTATCCTAATTTTTCTTCTATTATTGTCAATTATTTGAAAATCTAAATATTTTATTTTGACATATTGGATTTCTGGGTGACTATACCTTCCTATAACTATATGGAAATATGTATATATATGTATATATACATACACACATAAAAATACATATTGTACTTTTATATTAAATGATGAGGCAAAACTTAAAGATAATCTAGAAGAAAAAGTTAAAAGGGAAAAATATGATGATTTATGAATGTCCATTATGTTAGTGTGTGTGTCTGTGTGTGTGTGAGAGAGAGAGAGACAGAGAAAGAGAGAGAGAGAGAGAGAGAGAGAGAGAGAGAGAGAGAGAGTTTGTGCTTGCACATGCATAGAAGGGCTTGCAGGGGTCAGTCCTCTCCTACTGTATGGTTCTGGACAGTGAGCTCAGGTCATTAGGTATTGGTGGCAGATGCCTTCCTCCACTGAGTCGTCTTGCAGGCCTCTCCATGCGCTTTCAATACTCTAATTACATTTACAGCTTATTTTCCTCTGGAAGAGACAATATGTACAATGCACTGACCCTGTAAAGATGTTCCCAGGCAGGCAGCACAGTAACACGTGAATGAGGGGTAGTTAACACTGCTACACTAGCCAGCTGTCGCACAGGGCGTGTTCTCTGTGAAATGGGTATGAACTGCACATTTCTGCAGTCCTTCTAAGGTCACCTACCGTCTGTTAAGTATATGACATCCAATTTAATGACTCATCTATGGACATTGTGGGCAGTTTTTTATTTTTCCTGTATACACCTACAGTTGGGCAAATAGCCGTCCTGGGTGTGCCTCTTCGTGCCGTCTTTCAGTTCTTCCTGGAGATAACCCCGAGAAATGATCTCATGGCGTTGTTGGAACTTTGTTTCGCTTATTTTCTAACTTGAACATAACATTTCTAAGTACAGAATAAAATATGAAAAATCGCTTTGGTTTTATATGCTCTTTAAAAAAACCTCCAAGAGATACTTTATTCTACAAAGGTAATTTTCCCATTCTGAGGGCAATATTCTTTTTTTTTTTTTTTCTTCCCAAATCACGCTTTATTGGAGCCTCTTGGTTATAGGGAGAGCAGAAAGCAAGAGGCCCTGAGGGCAATATTCTTTATACTTGTAAGTGAGCTTTTTCTTTTACTTGCTTGCTTTTTTGTTTTGAGACAGGGCCTTATTCTGTACCACATCTGCGGCTAGCCTGTCCTCAGTGTGTAGCAGAGAGACCTTAAATGTAGTCTCTCTTCCTGCCTCAGCTTCCTGAGTACTTCTGCATACTAGTTTAAAGTTTATCCTGTTATCAAGTTAAGAATCTTTTGTAGAGCAAAATTGCTAATATGTGTTAATTTCTGTGATATTTTAAGATACGATTTTGATAAAACTAAAAAAAAAAAAACACAGCAGTATTCTGCCTTAGCCCAGGCTGGCCGGAGAGGGCCTGGTGTACAAGGCCACAGTTTCCATGTCAACTTTTTCCTTCTATTAGGTCCTGTGCCTTGAAATGCGCCAGAATTACTCCGGAGCCCTGGAGACCGTGAGCCAGATAATTGTAAACTTCCCGAACTTCCTGCCTGCCTTTGAGAAAAAAATGAAATTGCAACTGGCATTACAGGATTGGGATCAGACGGTGGAGACGGCACAGAGGTCAAGTGGGAAATGACGTTACACCCTCTTTGATCTGGTTGTGTTCTGTCTGTTACAAGACCTTCATAATCAGCACAAATTTAATTTTTCAAGAAACATGCAATGATTTTATTCCAAGCAGCATAGAATTGCAAAGACACTTCAAATTGTACTGCTTTTAAACATGTAATTGGGGCTGGAGGGATGACTAGGTGCTTAACGTGCTCGCTGCCAGCCTGACAGATCTGAAGTCTGGGTGGGCGTTTCACCCACATAAAATCTTATGTGTGGAAGGCATGGACAAGGAGTCCTCAAAGCAGAAGACACTGTCTCAATTTATAAGGTGAAAAGTGACTGGGGAAGAAACAGGAAGTCAACTTTGGGCTTCCACATGCATGTGCACATATACGTGCCCATACACATGCTAGCACATATATATAGCATGCAACACATACCTATGCAAAAACCCTGAATTTACTTAGTTACATCAGTATCTGAGTATTTTAAGATAGACGCTTTCATCAATACATCTCTCTGACGTTAGGAAACTGATATTAAGGAGAGATGAATCATACGCTAAGCAGCATAATTAAATTATGTAGCCGTTAAACGTAGGTCCTAGGGAGGAAAAGGGTTGAGTACGGCGGCATGCTGGAGTGGGAAGTCAGGAGGGGATGTGTAAGGTCTCACTGGAGAAGGGCATTTGAGCAGAAACCTGGAGAAGGTCGTGGAAGCAAGCCTGCTTGCAAGCAAGTGCTCCACTTGCTGTGGTTCCCATGGAAACCACAGCAACCCAGTGTCAGATCCACTAGGACTGCTAGGAACTTAGAAATGAACCCAGGTCCTCTGCAAGAGCAGCAGGTGCTCTTAACCACTGACCTTGTCTCCAGCTTTTGAACTCAACATTTAATACACTGCTGTTTATAGTTAATATAGTATTAATTATAATATAATTAACTATAGTTAACATTATTAATGTTAATGATATCATATAGCATACGTAATACTTTCTGTAGCATTACCACAGTATTAAATGAGACAGGCACAACCCCTATTCATATTTAAATTTCAGATAACTTTAATTTTAAAGTAGTCATTAAAACTACTTAGTTGAGTAGTGGATAGGTCAAGGCACCAAACTTTTAATCCCTAAAAGAAACAAAGTCATTAACTGCATGTCTTCTTGCAGGTTGCTGCTCCAGGACAGCAACAACGTGGAGGCACTGAGAATGCTGGCTCTATATTATCTATGCAGGGAGGGGGACATAGAGAAGGTAAATAGTGTTATACAATTTAAGTTGTCTGTATCACAATGAATTTCATTATACACCCTTATAAATGCATGTGTGCGTACTCATTAGAAGCTGAAAATTCTATCTCACAATATTGCTATTATAATTTTTAATTAGTTGCTAGAAATACAGAATTACAAAGACTTGATTGTCTTGTACCAACTAGTAAAGTACACATTTGTAGGGAAACATCTCTCCAAAACGATTTTAGATTGATTAAGTAGAGTATATGTATTTTTTATGTAAGATGCCAGTACAAAGCATTGTCTTGAGCATATTTATATAAAGTAGAATTTGTAGTATGTTTGCAGTTTAATTGAGTTTGCATGAGTTAGATGAGCTCAGGAACTACAATAAATAATTTGCTGTTGTTTCTGGTTTATGAACTGGGACTGGTAAATAAAATAAAAAAAAGATTGTTTTTGAAAAAAGTAAAACAAAATCTTTATCCTAACCACTTTCATGATTTTTATATTATAGATACCATTTCAAATATAAACTGCTATCTGTGTAGTTCAAAGGTTCATGTAACATTTTTGTAACTATATTATCATTCCAACAGCCTTTGTGGCTTGGCTTCATTATTAAGGCGAGAGCTCAGTTTGTACATTTGTTGAATAACTGTGGCTATCTTCACCCATCCAAAGGCTTCTATTCAATGATGGTTATTTATAAGAAATAATTTTGTATAATTACTGGAGCTTTGAAAAAAAAAAAAGGACTGGAGCTTCACATTGATTTTAAGTCATCCTACAATATATAAGATTCCACTGGGAGACCCGAGGACATACTCAGCATGTAAAGTGCTTTTATAAAAACATGAGGGTTTGAGTTTGGATCTCCAGTACCCATAAAAGCAGGCATGCTGGCACATGCTTGTATTGCTAGCACTGGGAGGACAGACACTGGAGGATACCTTGAGCTCACTTAGCAACTGCTCTTGCAGAATTGATAAGCTCCAGATTCAGTAAGAGACCCTGTCTCAAAAGTAAGAGAGTAAAAGATAGCCTCTATGCACACATATGTTCATACAAACTCACTAACATTTACAAACCACCTTACAGCACACATGTGCATGCATGCATGCGCACGCGTGCACACATATACACACACACATGCATAAAACACAGGAGAAATTTGTAAAAACCCAAATCTTATCAGTAATAGCGAGCTGGAGAGATGGCTCAGCAGTGACTGATGCTCTTGTATTGCTGTACTCAGTGGTAGTTGTTGCTCTTGCAGAAAACTGGGTTCAGTTCCCAGCACCCCTCAACTTATAAGCATCTGTGTTCCAGGGAATCTCACACCCTCTTTTGGCTTCCACAAGCAGCAGGCACATACATGGTATGTACACATACAAGCAGGCACTCACACATACATGTAAAATAAAATTAAATCAGTAAAATATATATCAGTAATAGTATATTAGAGCATATATTCATGTAATAGATTATTTTTTCTTAGTTTTTTCTTAGTTTATTTCTTAGGGTAATACTGTTTACCTTGTTTTAGGCTGCTTCCAAGCTGGAAAATTTAGCAAGTGCATTGGATATCATGGAACCACAGAATGCTCAACTATTTTATAAGATTACAATAGCCTTCAGCAGAACCGTAAGACTGCCTTCAAAATATACAACTAGTGATGGGCCATGCACTCCTCCTTGATGCGGTATCTAGAAGACAGGAAGCCCTTTCCCTTCTTCATAATGTTTCGTCCCCTTCCTTCCATCCTGTGCACCTTCTGCGTTCAATGTAGAGACGCGAAGGTCTTCGTTTTGAGCACTGCTAGGCTTCTTGTCTAGATTTGTTTCATTTTGTTCTTATTTTGTTTTTGTTTTTGTTTTTTTTCAGTGTGGACGTAATCAACTCATTCTTCAAAAAGTTCAAGGTTTCCTCGAAAAAGCATTTAGTTTAACCCCGCAGCAAGCAGAAATTGCTACGGAGCTTGGCTACCAAATGATTCTGCAAGACAAAGTTAAGGAGGCCTGGAAATGGTACAGGACTGCCATGACCCTGAACGAAAGTAACATCTCTGCAGTCACGGGTATGCTGATGCTTAGATGGCTTCCTCCAGGGGAAACCTGCTTGAAGGGCCAGCCCACTGAAGCAGTGTGTGTGTGTGTGTGTGTGTGTGTGTGTGTGTGTGTGTGTGTGCGCGCGCGCACACACACACGTGCTAACTAAACGGCTTCTTCTATACACAAGAGGCTGTCATGTATCTTTAAAAATAACAGTTTAAGTGTGGCATTTAAAAAAAAAAAAGATTGACTTTAGCTTTTCATTCATGTTTATGTGTGCACATCTCTCTGTCTGTACCTGTGTCAGCTAGAAAAGAGTGTGGATCCCTGGAGATGGAGTTACAACACTGTGAGCTACATGATGTGGGTGCTGGGAACCAAACACATTGGTCCTCTCTCTCTAAGAGCAAGAAGTGCTCTTGACTGCAAAGCCATGTCTCCAGGGCCAAGTACAGCATCTTATCATTAAAAACAAAAGCAAAACAAAAAAACATAACAGTTTATTTCACAAATACTATCTTGAAAGAATGGATTTCATTTGGTTGCTTCTATCACATTATGAATTGTGCGGTAAAAGATGTTACCTCCTCCCCGGCTACTGATTTTCTCCCCCGCCTCTGCCCCTGTTGGATTCTTCTTTTAGTTTTTTTCAGTCCAAAGCAAGATTGCTGTGGAGGAAGAAAATGTTTTTGTAAACTTAGTTTAGTTGGTTGGAATACATTGCCTTGACTGCTTTTGTTTGATTTAGGACTCATCCGATGTCAGCTAATGGAAGGGCAGTTGCAGGATGCAGCCCAGCAGCTGGAGTTCTTCAGTGAATTCCAACAGTCAATGGGGAAGTCAGCGGTAAGGCGCTTTCTCAGATGGCAGGTCACAGCTGCTGTAATGAGACATGAACTCTAAAGGACAGTTCAGCCGCAGCTCTAGACGGTGAAGAAGCGGTCACTTAATGTGCGACTGCTTTTGTTAGTTCACTGTGGAAGTCAACATTAAATGTTTTTTCTCAGTGATCTTAAAATTCCGTGCAGCTAATACTTAGGTTTAATGATTTCGTATCACTTTCTTATAAATAAAACTTCATGTATATTTGAAATCTAAACAGAAATAGATGGCTTTAGAGCCAAATGGAATAACCTGTGAAATATACTTATTTTTCAGGAATTAATGTATTTGCATGCAGTTCTTGCTACAAAAAAAAATAACCGACAGGAGGAAGTTATAAATCTGTTAGACGATGTTGTGAATACTCACTTGTCACACTTAGAAGATTTACCTCTTGGAATCCAGTATTTTGAGAAGCTCAATCCTGACTTCTTACTAGAAGTTGTTACTGAATATCTGAATTTCTGTCCAATTCAGGTAGGCAATTCTGCCCCTCGTCTCCTACGCTGCCAGGCTAACAAGTTCTTTTTGCTGTGTTCAACTATATCTGTACCTGTAATTAGCATTCGTAATTGTGTTAACTGAAATCATTTTAAATCCATCTTTATAGAAATGTTTACTACCAATAATGAAAGTAATGATTTGTAAAAACTAATTTAATTTTTTTTAAATCCTAGAACTCTCAGTTTAGAAGTATTAAAGGAGCTTAATGCTCGTGCTTGCTTCATATTTGGATCTGATTGATAATGCCAACTGCAATCTCACCTTAGGCAAACTCAAATCTGCAGTGCTTTTTATTAAACCAATGAAGCCACTTCCCACATGAAATCAAACTCTACTTTTTGCCAAAAGTGGACCAATGACTATTCTTTCTGTTCCTTGGAATGACATAGAGAGCATCTAGTTATTTAGTTTAAAAATAATCATTTCTCTTCATAAAGTAGATGGTTAGCTTTGGATTAGATCTTTCTTGTGTGCAACATTCCCATTCTTGTTCTGTGTGAGTGCAGGTGAGTCATTGTCTTTTTTATAGCTACAGAGTTAACAGTTAACAATACCTTCATCTATTACTCATGCCTTTGAGTTCCAGAGTAGGACTCCTCATCTCTCCTGACATTCTGTATTCTAAGTTCACACTCCAATTACCATACTCCTTTTAGCTCTTGTCATCTGTTTTGTATGGAACCTGATTGTCAGTCGCCATCTGCTTGATTTGGCTTGGAGATATTTGTGGTCTTTTGAAAGCCTTAGCAGTTTTGAGTAGTAGCCCTAGAAACCCGTGTGCCCTACCCGGGAATCCATTCCAACAGGACATGCATTCATTAGACAGAGTCCCTTGGCATTGGCAGTAATTGCACTTAACCTATCTTCCTGTGCTCAGCTCATATTTCAACAGAGTTTTTCAGATAACTCTACCTAGTACACACTGCCAAAACCAAAGGTATTAGCATCTCCCTATTTACAGCCTTAGATGGTCTGTGAACAACGAAAATAAGAAAAATGGTCTTCACCAGGGGAGCTCCGCAGAGTGTTTATTATCATGTCATTTGCCAGGCCTTTAGATCCTCTTAAAACTGTGCTCTCCCAGAATCATTCTTGATGATTAACTCAGGCTGATTGAGATCAGTCTCCTGTGTCAGCATCCATCCAAGTTGCTTAGAAGGTTGAGTGCATATTTCAGAGTTCATTCAGCACCCACGCTTCTTTCTGCAGAGGTTTTATAACACATGCAGCACACTGTGTGGAGCTGGGGAAATGTGCTTGGAGAAAAATAACTCTGGCCCCAACAGCCATATTTTAAAAGGGTGGAGATACACCTTAGGAAGATTGGATATAGTAGAGTGTGCTTCAGGGAAACAGCAGAACAGGGAGAGATGATGACAATTTATGTGAAAGGGTCGGAGTCGGCCTTAGGAAAAGAATTGAGGGTGACCTGTGGAAGCAGCTGGCTTCAACAAAGGGAACAGCTGATGAAGATACCCACGGGGACGCCAGGGGAGGAGTGTGACTGGACTGGGAGTGGGAGTGGGAGGGGAGAAATCACAGGGGAGACAAGGACAGACAAGGCTTCTGTCCATGAGGACATCAGAGGATTTCTTTAATAATTGTGCTAAGAATAAACCAAATCATAGTTCACAAAATAATATATTCCCTGGTAGCTAGATCTCTAATCCAATTGCACATCCTGTTTTTCTCATAATGCAATTTTTATCTGCATGTTATCACTTGGTCAGTTTACATGGGAACATTCCAGAAAGGCAACGCAGGCCACAGATCTACCTGTTCCTCGTTCACTGGCCTCGTTCACATTCCGTTTTATTTCTGTTTCTAATCTAACAAGTATAATCTCAAAGATTGTCTCTAGTCTTATGCTTTTAATATTTGACTGTATAGGAATCCCTAGTAAAAATGATGGCTGTTTTATCTGGATGAAGTTGCCCACACCTGTAATTCTAGCTCTTAAGTAGCAGAGGTGACAGAATTTTGTGAGGGTGAGATCAGCCTGGGTTGCATAGTGAGGCCCGGTCTCAAAATATAACAAACAACATAAAATATAAGAAAAAAAAAAAAGAGTTGTTCTCAGTATTTCTTAGCAGGTGGCAAGGTGACTTTTTTTTTTTCAAAACACGATTACTTTTTAGCCCTGACTGCCGAAAAACTCACTATGTAGACCGGACTGGCCTTAAACTCACAGAGATTTGCCTGCCTCTGCCTCCTGAGTGCTGGGATTAAAGGCGTGCGCCACCACCTCTGATGGCTAGGTGACTATTAGATACTTAGCATCATTTTTACTTTAACTATTTCTCTGGTGAGAAAAATCTGTATCAGTGACTTGTATTATTGCTATAATAAAAATACCCAATAAAAGCAACTTAAGGAGGGAAGGAAGGAAGGAGGGAGGGAGGGAAGGAGGGAGGGAGGGAGGGAGGGAGGAAGGGAGGGAGGAGGGGAGGGAGGAAGGGAGGGAGGGAGGGAGGGAGGGAGGGAGGAAGGAAGGAAGGAAGGAAGGAAGGAAGGAAGGAGAGAAGGGAGGGAAGGAAAGAGGAAAGAAGGTTGGAAGGAGTAAAGGAGGGGGAGAGGGAGGAAGGAAAGGTGGGCTTATTTTGGCTGACAGTTTGTGGGTATAGTCCAACACGATGGAGAAGGGATGGCAGCAGGAATGTGAGGTGACTGTTTACATCGCATCAGTCAGGAAGCAGAGAGATGAATGCGGTGCTCAACTCCTTTGTATTTGGTCCAGGAGTCCGGTTCATAGGATGGACTCAGCCGCACTTAGAGTGGGACAGTCACTATCAGCCATCACAACAGTTTTAAAGAATTAGCTTAGTTTCAATTCAAAGAAGCATAAAATTCTGAACTCTAAGATAGAGAAAGTCCCATAAAAGCAGCAGCACTGGGTGGAAAGCACTATAGGGTGTGTGCTGTGGGGATTTGAAGGTTAGGCAGTAGTCTTCCTTCCGGTATCTTCTTGAGAACATGCTCTGTGCCTCAGCATAGGACAGGAAGTGTGGCACCTTACTGTTAGCCATGTGGCCCTCATCCAGAGGGATCTTCTGTAAAGGAGCACAGTCACTGACCTGAAGGATGCAGCCGATGGTACGTCAGGTAAAGAGGATGGGGACAGCATCTTTCAGGTCAAGGAAGCAGCATCAGTGAAGCAATGCAGTGTATTTAACCAGGAAATGTCTCTCCTTTTTTTTTTCAACATATGTTTCTTTGAAAACTTTTGAACTGATAACTGCTTTCATGTGTTATCAAAATATTAATTACATAACAATCCCTAATTTCTAACTGCACGACCCACTATTTCCACAGTCTATTCATAGAGGAACTAGGAAGATAATTTAATATTTCTCCAATTATATAGCAAAGGTAGTGTGAAAAAAGTAAGAGAAATTTTATTAAAAATACCACTTTCTTCTAATCACACTGAATAATGAATGTATGTCTGATCCTGGCTAAATGCAGTTAGGAACTCAGCAAACTGCTCTGATTTGCTTTGTTTAGCCTGCAGGTCCCGGGCAACCTCTCTCCCCAGTTCTCCGACATTGTTCTTCAGTCTTGGAGACGATTATAAGGAGTGTCCCAGGTCTTCCGCAAGCTGTCTTCTTAATGGCCAAAGTGAAGTATTTGTCAGGTGATATATACTTTAGCTCTGAAAGTAACTGAGGAATGTGGTCATGGTGTTGGCAGTGACAGATGGAAATAGGTCCTGTACTTCACTCCACGGAGCACAGTCCCATGCAGTGCGTATTGTGTCTGTGAATATGTGTGTTTCATCTGAAACTGAAACAAAAATGCCGAACCCGTTATCTTAGATCACTTCATCCACGTGTTCATACAAGTGACCCCAATTAATTATTGTTAATCTTCTTCTTAAACAGTTTTCACTTGAAAACCTAACAGCAAGTAAGAGAGGCCATCCAAATATTAAAAATAATTGGGGGAATAAATAGAAACATTAACGAGTAGGATGTGTATGCTTTAGTGGACCAAGGGCATACTGGAAACTCAATGCAGACACGTATTTATGAAGCTTCCGTTTCTTAGAATCTCTTGCAGTAGCAGCTGTTAAGAGCAAAACCACGTTCAAGGACCCACTAGAGAGAGTAGTAGTTCATATCATTGGCACTACACATGAAGGCCGTTCTCAACCCCTTACCTCTATCATTGTAACAATATATTGGGGTTGGGGCTACAGATTGATAGAACCACGCAGTTTTGAGTCTAGCACCACTGACACACTTAAGTTTATCAGGCTTAGCGTTCTTACCCCCTTTTGCCGTCGTAGTTCTAGGTATTAGGCATACGGTAACAAAGATCCCAAAGTTATTGGTTTTGCTGGTGGTTGGTTGCCAGACTTTGACAGTATGTTTAGTAAATCATTGTGTTGTCTCCCAATAATCTGTCCGTTAATTTTCTACCTCTGAGGGGACAGTGGGTACTGTGAGGGTTCTGTAGGCTGAGTTCTTGTGAACTAGGAAACTGAATTCATCCCTGTTTTTTTTTTTCTGTAGATAGCAGGAAGTTTGTTTAAACAGAAAATAATTTAGGATCCCCCCCCCCCCCCATTCTTAGAAGGCTGGATGGGAAGTGGGCCTTGTTATATCTACTTAAAGGCAGTATTTGGGAACGGCACAAATGAGTCTGTATGGACTGCGTCCCAAGGCAGCAGCAGCACCTAGAGTCAAGGCTGAAGATGTTGTGCAGAGCCTCTGACAGCTCCGTCTTCCAGCCCGAGATTAACTTTACGATTCTTACACATTAATCTTAACCAATGCTTTAAAAGTAAGTGGGTTTTGTAAGACTTCCAGATACATAGCAGATGTTTTCCAAAATATTTTATATTTCAGTTGGTGTTTAAAGGCATTTTAATCTATGTCCCATGCTTTAAAATTTCAGGAATGTGTCATTGGCCTTTTTCCTATTTTACACACAGTCATGTAGCCCAGATTTAGAATGTGTCTTCTTTGTTAGTGTAAGTGATACCCCAGAATTCTAGGTTTATTAATGCATGTGTCTTTGTCCTAGTCACTTTTCTATTGCTATGATAGACAGCAAGAGCAAGGCAATTTATAGAAGAAATGGTTTACGTGGCCTTAGGGGTCCAAAGGATCCGATCCTTTATGGTGGGGAAGTATGACAGCAAGTGCAGGCGCAGTGGCTGGAGCGAGAGGCTGGGATCAGTCTTTGCATGAGAACATGAAGCCCAGAATGTGAGCCAGAAGTGGAGTGAGGTTAAGAACTAAGCCCCTGCCCTCCCAGTGATGCATTTCCCCCAGCAAGGCCATCATTTCTAAACCTCCGCAAACAGTGCCACCAGCTGGCCACCAAGGGCTCAAATGCTCAAGCCTCTGGAAGACAATTGTCATAGAAATGACAGTTCAAAGCCCTTTTAATGCAATCAGAAACAACTGTTTAGAAGGAAAATGAAGGCAGATTCCTAGTCCTGCCAGTAATAATGGGGACCAGCTGGCATCCTTTATGTTTTCCCTGGCTTCCTGTGACCTGCTCTTGGCCTGACATAGAGGCCTGTCTCTTAGGTGACTCCAGGATGGGGGCATGGCTTCAAAAACAGAGGGTTTAAACAGCAGAACCATAGCTGCTTATAGCCTGGGTCCTGTCTAGGTTCTACCTCTGAACTCCACAGCCTCAAGGGCACTGTTTTCCCCCATTAGGTGACACGGAAGCCGCGTACAACAACCTGCAGCATTGCTTGGAGCGCAGCCCATCTCACGCAGAGGCCCACCTCTTGATGGCACAGGTGTATTTGTCTCAAGAAAAAGTCAAACTGTGTTCTCAGGCCCTGGAACTTTGTCTGAGCTATAATTTTAACGTAAGTATTCCAGATTAAAATGGTTAAGACATACCGTGTACTTTTAATGAATGTATACATGTTCAATTAGTTTACATCTGAATCTAAAATATTTTGCCAATAAATATCTTAATAGAATTTTGAAATTACAAAAAATGGAAGAAAAAGTTCAGGTGTCTTTGATAAAGATTAAAAACAGTATGAATTGCCCCAACACAACCACCACAATGTTAGACTACCTAGGCAGTGGGAACCTGTAATCCTCGCTACTTAAGAGGCTGGAAACCAGGAGCTCCAGGCCAGCCTGGACAATATGGAAAACCTATCACAGAACACACGCGAGCGCACACACACACACACCCCAAAGCAATAAAATAAATTTGGTAGTTAATGATTAAGAATCAGCTTCTAGACTTTGTATCTATCTCTAAGCCTCAGGGGTTGTTTTTTTTTTTTTTGTATAACTTATTGAGTAAGTACTTGTTACAATGAGAATTAAATATAGCAATTAGTATATATACAATAATTTTGAACCATGGAGAATTGTGCAAGTATTTTATGGATAAGGTTAGTAAATGTTGCTGCCCATTTTTTTCTTGAACTTTGCTTTTCTTTCTTTTATTTTTCTTTTTTTGTTCCTTTTCTGCTTTTTTTTAGATGTGGTATCTTTCTTTATAGGTTAGGCTGGCCTGGAATTCACTTTCTAGACCAGGCTGTCCACAAACTTACAGCAGTCCTCCTGCCTCAGTGTCCTCAGTCCTAGGAGTACAGGTGGGAACCACCACAACCTCTTAAAGTTGTTTTCTCATAATCTCTTTTTAAGACTCATTATCAGATAATACACATTAATTTTCAAAGTGGATACTATGTGGCTTGCAGCTATAAAGACACTTCTTACTATCCATGAAATTTCAGTTATTTTTCCTGAATGCTTTCAGCACTATTTAAGACTCGTAGAAGAAGCATCAAACGGGTGGTTCACTCCATTATCGTGGGAAAACCATTAAATGAGCTGGAGAATTCAGATTCTAAGTACGAGTCCAGAGCTAGTCCTGCTTTTCCTTAGGACAATAGAACTCTCAATGGAGGAGCATCTGGTGCTGTGCCCATGCCCTGTGCACCAGTCTCTGGATGAGGAGTAAGGTGTGAGTGTCCATTCAGTTCCCCAGGTGCACAGCCTCTCTCCACTGGAGGGCTAAGGCTCCTTCGTTCTTTGGTGGCTTCCATCCCACCACTCTGGTAGCCGTCTCCTTTGGCTTCTCTTCATCTACTCTGTTAGCCCCTTCTGTGCTCTCTGTATATCGGTTACAGCTGTGATACAAGTGGAAGATTCTTTACTTTGTGTTTAGGGGTAGTATGAAAAGGGAAGGCCAATATTTAAGGAAAGTGCCTTTGTATTAAAAGTAGCTTTTAACATATTATTAAAAGTAAAACTTAGTATTAAAAGTAAAAGTAATAGAAATGTAGTTTTTTTTTTTCAGAAATCTAAGAGACCTATCACTACTAGAGGAGCCTCAAATAAAGATATCCCTTTACTGAAAAGTCAAATTTTATAATGTAATTGTTAGCCTGTAAAAAAAAAATCAGTTGTTCAACCTCTTAGACATCGGGAGGATGCTAGAGTCGCAGATTCCCTGGACGTTAGAGTTAGCATGATTAGGCTTCTACATGGTTGGTCGAGATGTACAGTATTTGGGTCTGGTTAATTTCAGTATGTGAGGTTTTTTTTTTCTCTTTTTTAATTTGCAAGTCCTTTCTAATGAAATTTTAATTTAAAATTATGACGAGGAAGTGAATAAGTAAGAAGTCAGAAATAGATGTTGTGGATAGGATCACAAATGAGCTATGCTCAGGAATCCTTTATCATACTTGGTGGGTAGTTAATTCTGCTTTTCCATTGTGTACACTCCACAGAATTACTGCTAATTTTTTCTTCAGGTGAGAGACTACCCGTTATATCATTTAATCAAAGCACAGTCACAGAAGAAAATGGGAGAGGTAGCAGAAGCAATTAAAACTCTGCACATGGCAATGAACCTGCCAGGAATGAGGAAAAGCAGAGCCTCCTCGAAGTCAAAGCACAGAACTGAGGTTGATGCGAGCCATCGATTATCAATCTTTCTTGAGTTGGTGGAGGTTCACCGCTTAAATGGAGAACAGGTAAGTTAGCTCAGATTGGAGTTGTGTGTGTGTGTGTGTGTGTGTGTGTGTGTGCTACTTCCCTAATCTCCTGTGTAATATGTAATACATAGATTTGTAGTTCTATTTGAAAAACCTTCTACATATATGTATATAATATACACATAATATATATGTATATATTTAGCAACAGACTTTTTCCTTAGTTTTCAGTAAAGCATGTGCATTCTGCAAGTGCCTGGAAGTTAAATGTAATTTGCCTGGATGACTTTTCCAGTGTGTCTGCCTTGTTGACCACCGTGAAATAAAGTCATACAATTTATGATTCTTTTCTGGAATAGTAGCGACTCTATCTAGCAACTGCTGTGATCCTGGTTGTAAGAAAATAATCATTTGCCTAATATTTATAACCTCTACTGGTTTTCGTCTCCTTACACTTACAGACTTTACGTAAAAATCTATCAGTTTATTTTTGTAAACACCATGAATGTACTGACATCTCTTAGTCATTGTGTTTAGGTAGATGAGCTTCCTCTCTGGGGTAATTTGTTTTGAAGGAGTCTTTCATTTTTTTTCTTTACAGCACGAGGCAGCCAAGGTTTTGCAAGATGCCATCCATGAGTTTTCTGGAACATGTGAAGAATTGCGTGTCACTATTGCTAATGCAGACCTGGCTCTGGCTCAAGGAGATACAGAGCGTGCATTAAACATGCTTCGGAATGTCACAACGGACCAGCCTTATTTTACAGAGGCCAAAGAGAAAATGGCAGATATTTACCTGAAGCATAGGAAAGAGAAAATGTTATATATCACCTGTTACAGGTAAGTAGTTACAGGGAACCTTCCCCTCCTGAAATGAACCCTCTCGTTTACACTCTCTCTTTTTCATGTCACAGATTTTTTATAGGTCTTTTCTTGGAGGTGGTCCCATTCTTCCTTCTGTTCATGACTCCTCTCACCAAGGCCTTTATTCTAAAACAGAACTATGGTTGCTTCTCTATATGGCCTTGTAGTTTCTTAAATCCTTTCATCAAATGGTCCTTCTAGCTCTGACTCCTTTGTTTGGAGAAAGAAAAGACAAGAGTTAGATACACTCTATAATAGCAACATGTTATAGCACCAGTCCAGGGAGCAGACAGGCATATTTAATACTTGGCGTATCTATTGGAGAAGAGGGAAATTGTAAGTGAGTATGCTCCAAACTCTAGTGGACAGTACCTTTAATAGCTTTGTCGCACTGAGGCCCTTAGAGTTACTGGGATGTACCTACATACATGTTTCTGTTCCTTGTCACAAACAAAACAGTAGCCACACAGACATACTGTGTGTGACTGAGTAAGCGGACCGAGTCAGTCTTTGCTTATCAGAATATCCTGTGATCTAACCAGGCATTACTCAAATGCTTGGTCAGAAGTATTCAGAGAAACCCGCAGCTTTTCTTGGTGAGGAGTTCAAGGGCCAGATTCATGTTTCTGTACTATTCCTATGAGAGCCCAGTGTGATGGCCTGTAGCACTCATCAGTCTGAGGCAGGAGGATTGTTATGAGTTTGAGAGCAGCCTGCACTATGTAAGAGTTTCAGGTCAGTGAGGTTGTGTAGCAAGACTCTTATCTCCACAAACAAAACAGAGACCAAAAGGTTTCGTTTCTTTTGGCGGTGCTGTGCTGTGCTGTGCTGTGCTGTGCTGTGCTGTGCTGTGCTGTGCTGTGCTGTGCTGTGCTGTGCTGTGCTAATGAAAAGCATGGTTGGTTTCAGGAAAATCTGATAGATTAGCTAGGGGCATGTTTTGTTTGTTTGTTTGTTTGTTTAACTAGCTCTTTGGAGCCCATTCCCTACAGAAGGATAGCTACAGGAGGAAGGCCTTGGTCCTGCCTCAATGGAATCCACCCTTAGCATCATCTATACAGATGAAATAGTAGTTAGCTTTATCTAGCAAATAATAGTTAGATAAGATATGCTTAAAGCTGAGCAGCAAGCCAGGTGCACACTTGTCATTGGAGCACTTGGGGGAAGGGTGAAGCCGGAAGATTGCAGCAATCTAATTGCTGCAGTTAAGTAAACAGCAGATCCTTGGTAGTTTTGAGGTAATTCGTCTAATAATTTTTACCTCGAAGATGAGAGCTCAGGTTGTATAGGACAACACAATGTATTCCTCCTGTTAAGGAATCCCTCTAGACAATGGGAGCCTGTCTGTCTACCTTTACTCTCCTCCGTGTATGTCAGAAAATGGAAAGAGTCAATGAAAAGTACATTTGATGTAGCAGAAAATGTATGCATGCAGAGTGTGTGGTTTTGAGCAAGATAGCAATGCTGCCAATATTCTGAAGGCTGCTGTACACTTGAGGCACATGAGCCATCATTATAACTAACAGGTTTGTAAATGTTACCAGTATTCAGTATGCTAAGTAGGGTTGGTCTAATTTCCAGAGAAATTGCTGAAAGAATACCAAGCCCCCGGTCCTTTCTGCTCCTTGGTGATGCCTACATGAACATTCAAGAGGTAAAATTTCTAATTCTACTTAACTCAAATTTATTAAAAAAAAAAAAAAACATGTGGAACTCTATAATTAGTGTAACTTTCTGTTAAAGGGAATTTGGCTTTTTCATCATGTTTAATTTGAGTTCTAGTGATTTCAATAAAAGGTTAGCTTCCATGGTGTTTTCCACATAGGGACTTAGCTCAGCAATCGTCTTATCTGCAGTAGAGATGTTGCTAGAAGAGTATCTGGAGTTTCCTCTAAATAGAAAGGTGGAGAGAGAGCTTCTGGCAGTTATGATGACTGCCAGGAAATGCAGAGTTGCTCTAGTCAAAGAGTGTGGTCACTGTGGGTGTGCCTGCAGTGATGAATATCTGGCCTACTTTCTCTCTTCCATCTAGAATTATTTACTTTTATGTCCTGCACTATCTACTGTGTTAAAAACAAAAGTATTCCAGGTTGGAAGGGGCTTACTTATGGAAATGTTGTTCTTCAATGGGTCCAATTAAGTTGTTTGTTAATGTCTGTCATTTGTGTCTGACAATATTAGCCCGAAGAAGCTATAGTGGCCTATGAGCAAGCATTAAATCAGAACCCGAAAGATGGAACACTGGCAAGAAAAATTGGAAAAGCACTTGTCAAAACTCACAATTACTCAAAGGTAATTGCTTCACAGTGCCAGTACATCTGCTGGACCAAGCTGATCCCGACCTGCTGTGGAGAAGTCTTCATTTTCTGCATCTTTGCTGATATTAAGCTCTACATACGTGTGTGCAAACTGGTATTGGTGTCATGTCAGATTTTCCCAGACTTTCTTTCTTCAGTGTTGTATTTTATGAAGATTGTTTTGACCCAAGCATTTCTTTAAGCTTCTTTTCAATCTTTGCAACCAAATAATGGTCATAAAGTCACTAATATCACATTTCCTTTATCATAGAATGTAGCATAATCATTTTCCTTTTGGCAGTGCCGGTTTGGTCAAGTTGTGAGCTTCAAGGAGGTTGTCTTTTTGTTTCTAATAGGGATAAAGTGCTTCCTTTGGTGTATTCTTGTATGTACACCAACTAGAAATCCAACTAGGAAATGCAAACGCATTTAGGAAGGCTTACTGACCTCTAGAATAATCTCTAAACATATTTTACCAGCTATTGTTAATTATTCCTGTATTGTAAGAAAATGCTGGTTGCTATATGATCTGTGATTCTCTAAGAACAGCAACTTACTTCTCTGACAGCATAGATATATTCCTAAAATTCTTTATATGTTACTTCTGATTATCAGTATGCCTTATGCCTGGGATGTATGAAATTTCCTTGATTTTTTTTTTTAAGCCGTGACTGAAATGGACTTACTTTCTTTAGGCAATCACCTATTACGAAGCGGCTCTGAAGAGTGGGCAGCAGAATTGCCTTTGCTATGACCTGGCTGAGCTTCTACTAAGGCTGAAGTTGTATGAGAAAGCAGAGAAAGTTCTCCAGCATTCCCTAGCTCATGAACCTGGTATGAAAGTCATTCTTATTGGAAAAAAGTTTGCTTGAAAAATCTAGTCCATTTATTTTTCTAATACATAATTATATATTGATTTTCTTTATATTTTTACAGTGATTGGTTATATTAATTCACACGTATTTTGATTCTTTCAGAACTCAACTCTGCCAAATGGGTGTGTTTTAAATCTAATAATAAATTTAATAAAACATAGTTCATTATGTTATACTAGAACTTAATTTCCCAAAATTGTATATACAAATTACAATTACTGGTATTTAAGCACATCAACACTTTTATAATCTTGACCTTATAAAATTATTAATTTTTTAAGAGTTCAAGTGCCTTGAGAGGTTGCAGAGATAGCTCCATTGCTAACGTGCTTTCTTGAAGACCTGGGTTTGGATCCTTAGCACTGACATTTAAAAGAAAAATTTTCAGAAGCCCATCACCTTGTGAGTGTAATCTTAGAAATGGGGAAGCAGAGACAGTGTTTGAAAACAAAGCTGCATTTGAGAAAAAGATGCCATGTGACAGAGCTCAGGTGGAGGGGATTTTTATTGGAAAAGGGGGAAGGGAGAGGAGAGACAAATAGTGCTTGACCTAAAGGTACAGGATGTTTATGAAAATTTGTAGCAGATTATAGCCTGTATTGTACACTCCATAAATGGTGCAACAAGCTTACTTTTTTCTTATTTAGTGGCGTTTGGATTATTTATTGGACTTACTTGAAATTTTACCTTGCATGCTAGTAGGTAATATTATTCTACAGGGTAATAGAGATGGGCCTAGATTAGAAACCAAACCTGTTAGCATTACCCTATAGGCCCTTAATGATGGTGACTTATTAAGAATTAAAAGAGCAGTTTCCTTCATAATCACATGCAGAGACTGTTCTATTTTAATGGCTTCAACAGACATTTTATGGACTGAAAAATGACAGTTGCGATCTTGTTGTGACTGATGAGATTACCTGCTAATAAGTATCTAAAAACAAATGCCAATTACTGTTTGGTTCTCTACATTGTCTTCCAGCCAATTACTATCCTAAATTTTTTTTAAGGTTTTGCTATACTTTAACTATATAAAATTTTAAGTTATTTATTGTCAAAATCTTTTTTAAGAACAGTTTCTTGAATGTAGAGAAATATGGACAGGTCTTAAAGATGATATCATCCCCTTTATATTCCATTCCTAGTAAATGAACTGTCGGCTCTCATGGAGGATGGGCGGTCCCAAGTCCTTCTAGCAAAAGTCTACTCTAAAATGGAAAGACCCAGCGAAGCAATTGCCGCATTACAGCAGGTACGGTGTGTGTGACTGTGGGCCAAGGGTGGGAGATGGGCTGAAAATACTCCTTGTTGACCCGATAGTTCCAGAGCATGTGCCAAAAAATAATAATAATAATAATAAGGATTCAGTGCCTAAAAAATGGTCCACGTATGACCCTGCAATTGTAACAGACAAGGATGCTTCACCATTTTATTTCTGCTACAGCTCAAGAACCCGGGAAAGTGGTACAACTTGTGTGTGAGCTCTGTACTGAATGTCTCCACTTACTTTCGTCTTTCACTTTTTCTGTACTTGGTGATTTTCAAAGTAAAAGTTTTGCATTTCTTTGGTTATTTTCTAAAGTAGTTAAATGATTTTCAGTCATTTTTCCACTTTCTTGTTTACTAACAATTTTTAATAAGAAAGTGAAAGTCATTATTCTATCAAGATGGTTATATGCCCTGCTTTGTGTCTATTAATGTGGTTTATTAAGGTAACTCTCAGATATTAATCAATCCTTATATTTATGAAAAATGTCAATAAATCAGGGTTCGAGTCTGCTTGTTAAGCACTAAACAATAGGCATTCTCTCCTGCTTATTAATGTTCTCCAAGCCAGAAGTATGGATAAAAAATAACTTTCCAATCTAGCAATCTGCTTGCTATTCTTACACAGGTGAAGACCTCTCATTCTAAGATGCATGTGCTTAGCCTATGTTTCTATACACTGACAGATGATTTGCCCATCAGGAGACATTTAGGCAACTTCAAGGGCTTTTCATTCTGTTGCTATCATTTCTTTGTTAGTTTTTTATCTTATAACAGAGATAATTCTTTACAATGGGTAGCTAATTGTTGTGTTTTGTGTCCATCCCTTCTGAATAAATCATTGATTCCCAAGACTAGAAAAGCTAAGTTCAGTAGCCTGATTGGGTTATGGTATGGCTTTTTCTTTACAAAAATATTTAATTAGTTCATAAGCCGTCAACATGCAATGTACTTGTTACTTATAATCTACCAATATTTCAATTTATTATTTTACTTCATTAATATAGTAAACATTTAGCATTTATAGTTATTTACTGATAGCATCTAGTGATCTTCCTAATTGTTTAGTCACTGTTTCCTTTTGTGATTTTTTTCCCTGTGTTCATCCCTATAACATAGAAAAAGACTCAATATTGCAGTATTCTGGTTGGGCAGATACCGCCTGCTGGCTAATCTGCTAGCCGCTGCATGTTTGAAACTCTTATAAGGCTCACAGACCATCAGTGCTCATATTTATATTATATCACACTGTAAAATTACATTCTTATATGACCTGTCGAAAAGCGCTTCTTTCCCTTTCCTGATTCTTTCTCCTTTTTCAATGCTTACTGTTTTCTAGGCTCGCGAACTGCAGACTCGGATACTGAAGCGCGTTCAGATGGAGCAGCCAGATGCCGTTCCCTCCCAGAAGCACTTCGCAGCTGAAATTTGTGCAGAGATTGCAAAACACTCCGCTGCTCAGCGAGACTATGAAAAGGCAATTACGTTTTATAAAGAGGCCCTGGTTCATTGTGAAACAGATAGTAAGGTCAGTGCTATTACAAAACTTGTAAGTACCTTTTATTCCAGGTGTCATCTAATTTGCTTAGATGCAGAAGCCTCATAATATTATTAATAAAGATCATTTGACAATAAAAAAAACAGCAAAAAACAGGTTTTAGAAAATCAATACTGTTTCTGGAAAGCTTTCAGAGCGCATATGGGACTGGGGTAGAGCTCCACAGTATATTGCTTCCCTAGCATGTTCCAAGCTCTGGGCTCGGTCCCCAGTGGTAGAAAATCAAACAAAAAGCCTGGTGATGCCTTACCCTGGAGGGACTGCAGAGTTGGCACAATCAGTGACGTGCCTGCCACACAAGCAGAAGGACCCAGATTGGCGCCTTACACCCACCACAAAGCTGTGTAAAACAGCTGGGCACAGCAGCACACATCTCAAGCCCACTGATGAGTCAGAGCAGGAGGATCACGGGATTGCTAGAAAGTCTGAATTGGTGATCGGTGAAAGGCCATCTCTAACAAGCAACAGAAAGTAACAGGGAAGTATACCTGATGTTGAACTCAGGCCTCCCTGCACACATCCACCACAAACACACAAAATTTGTAGTGGAATAACCAATGTAAATGAAATCTGCAATTGCTTTATTTTAAATATTCATCCGTTTTCATAGTCGGTTTAAAGCTCCTTTTTAATCACGGCTATCTCAATCTAGTTTGAT
This sequence comes from Alexandromys fortis, assembly GCF_014885135.2. Classification (NCBI taxonomy): domain Eukaryota; kingdom Metazoa; phylum Chordata; class Mammalia; order Rodentia; family Cricetidae; genus Alexandromys; species Alexandromys fortis. Next base: position 6,060,508 of record NW_026067899.1, read on the forward strand.
TCAGTTAGGTAAGCGTGCTGTCCACTTCAGCATCTGTGGATGGTTCCCTGATGCGGGGACTGAAGGGGACCACTGTGACTTGGTGTTGTCACTGCTGGAATAGTCTTCCGTAAGGCATTCCAGGCAGGCACCCTGTCCAGTGGTGGCTAAGAGAGGAGTAACGGTAGCTCTGACGCGGAAGCCTATGTGGCCACTGGTAGTTGATCCTTTCTCACTTTACAATGAGACAGCAGGTTTAAAGAGCTTTGCCGTGGTCCTTTCAGAGAAGTCTGCACTGAAATGCAGTGTCCAGCTTAAAGATCAGCAATGCCTTTTGTCTCCCTGTCTTTGAAGTGAGTTATCACCTGCTTTTCAGTCTTTTCCTGAAGAGTAGAAATGAATGTACCTATCGTTTACTGGGTCTATTGTGCATGACATTTTTATTGTGATGATTTTCAAACATGTGAAGCTTATTCTTATCCAGAAATTCCATTCATTTTATTTTGAAACCAGTTTCTGACTGTCTTGATTTCGTTGCCTAGATAATGTTGGAACTGGCACAATTATACTTGGCCCAAGAAGACCTTGATGCCTCCCTACGGCACTGTGCACTGCTTCTCCAGAGGGACCAGGATAGTGAACCGGCCACCATGGTCAGTCTGGAGTTCTCTGATCAAGCAGTTGGAATGTCCAAATTTACCATAGAACTGTTACTAGATATGAGGTGCTATTCATTTTTGCTTATGGAAGAACAACCTATGGCTAACATGGGCGTGTCTCCCGACAAATACCGAAGATCATTCATTAGCCACACAGTTACAGGGGTGACAGCAAATTAGACTACACTCTGCTTTCCCTTGGGAGCCTGAGGGGCATGTTGGATGGGTGTAGTTCTGTGGACATCCTTCGCAAGACCTGTTAAACCCTGAATTTACATTCTGGATTAATGTAAGATTCCAGTAGACTTCTGGAGTCACAGACGCAGTAAATTGACAGATAGATAGATAGATAGATAGATAGATAGATAGATAGATAGATAGATAGATAGCAAAACCTCGATGTGTCACTATCTTGTTTTACATAGTTCTTCTTTTCTACCTGGATCGAAGCTGTTTCAACTTTTAAATCTCATGTGCCTGACATTGTATGAGGCTCATTACAACTATGTAGAATATAACTCATCCTGCTTTAAAACACATGGAAAGATCTCAGCAGGTCTTTTATGTTTTCCACTTGAAATATCTGTAACATAATTTTTTTTTAATCTTGTTATTGACACTTTATCATAGTGAGGCAAGTTTCTACAGTAGCACAGTGGAATGTTAAATAATCTTCGAATTGGTGTTATAGATATATGTTTATAATTTTTATTTATAGTGTAAGGATAATAGGGGATGTGCACTTCACTTCAGTCCAGTGCCCTCGGAGTTCAGAGGCATTGGGTCACCCTGGAACTGGAGTTAGAAGTGGTTATGAACTGCCCACGTGGGTGCTGGGAATTGAACTTGGGACTTCCGGAAGAGCAGTGAGTGCATGCTATTAAACTCCATCTCTCTGTCCCTCAAATTTATTTTTATGTCACCATATGAAATATTTGGGGGTTTTTTCCCCTCAAAATAAAAATTCGTGAACAGAGCAATCTGGTTTGCATGCTTGATTAGCTTTTTGCAAATTCTTGTCCTTCTATTTTTCAAAAATATTTTTATAGGGATAAATCTTCTTAAACTTTGTAAAAAAGATGTGGACTGTTTTTAGAACCAGCTTATCTTTGCAGTTGATGGCTGACCTCATGTTCAGAAAACAGGACTATGAACAAGCAGTGTTCCACCTGCAGCAGCTTTTAGAGCGCAAGCCAGGTAAATGCACGCCGCCGACAGTTTTCCTTCAAATGTAGTCATCCCACAGTCTGTTTAGGTTTTGTTTGTTTGTTTTCCTTTTTAGCTTATCAGCTGTTAGGGAAGGAGAAGTTGCCTGAATCAGACTCTACTAATCCCACACTTGGGTCTGAGTGGCTCAGATGGCCATCAGGAAAAGGCCCACTGTCTGTTGGTGTCTGTAATTGTGAGCCTCGCCTGACTGGCCTGCCTTGTAGTACCCTTGTTTTGCTCTAGTGACTTCACCATTCCAACTGCTTTTCACGTTTTCTTTTGTCTCCTCAAATTTCTGGCACTCCTACCACTTTCCTTCCCCTCACCTAAATGAGAAAATGTAAGGAGTTGAAAGGGTATTTCATTCCCAGTCGCCCACATTGCAACGACAGTGCTCAGATACGAGCTGTTCCATATTCTCTCTGCTCCCTTTGCTCAAGCCCACCTTTATTTCCTGTAGGCCTCCATCGTGGCTTTCCTGCCCTTTCTTCTAATCTCCCACAGGTTGTTTTCATTCTTCCTGAAGCTGTTGCTATTTCATATTGCTATGAAGAAATTACCCAATCTTATCTCTTTAAAACACAGACTTGGCTTCCTCTTGAGTAGGTTTAGCTGTTCTTGGCCATATTGCCCTCAGACACTGGCGCTTCTTTGACAAGCTTTAGAGAACCCCTCTTGTGTCTCATGGGTGTTCTCTCACCTAGGTTTCTGTTCCTCAACACCAGCATTTGTTGCAGACAGCTGATAGTTATTTAGTTGGTAGACTGGCTGCTTCGGAACATTTATAAATAAAAATGGCCCTTCTTTTTACAAGTGTATAGTAATTGTGCAAAGTTGGGTTCATGTCTTTTAGTATTGCTGGATTACAGTGTCCTTACATTGAAATTATGAAGAAGCTCATCAAAAGGAAAACAACTGAACGAGAGCTTCCTGCCACCTGATTCTGCTTGACTCTTCTAATTGGAGCCTGGGAAGCTCCGTTTTCCACACTCTCTTGGCAAGCGTTTGTGAGCCAGTGATTTGTGTTGTTTCTTTTGAGATAGGGTCTCCTGTATCCAGTATCCAAAACGTAAACTAGCTAGGTAGCCACCAAGGATGACCTTGAAGTTCTGATCCTCCTGTCTTCATTTCCAGAGTGCTGGGATTGTAGGTGCAGGTCACCGTGACTGATTTCTGAGACAACATTTATAAAATAAACATTTTCTTTTCTTTTTAAAGAATATTTAAAAAAAGAAATTATAAAGAAATAGGTTTTTTCAAAAAAAAAGACACAAAAGTAGGGGCTGGGGAGATACTGCAGATCTGTAAAAACCCATGTAAAAATGCAAGGGTGATGGCACGGTGAACCCAACATGGCATTTTCCTGGATGTATATACTGAGTCCACCATGTGCGTTCCCATTAACCCTTTCTGTCCCTCTCCCTGCTACTCGCATCCCCTCCCTCTCTCAAATAGCACCACTCTTATGTGCACGATGTTCACCTCATCAGATATTGCCATTTTTAAGAATGAAAATGCTTCATTCTCTCAAATGCCAATGCTAATGAAAAGATAACACAATGTAGTTTAGTCCTTCTGTGGTCCTTATTCCTTGAGCTAATGATGAATACATTTCAGCAATACTAGGAGAGAGTTTTTCAAGAAACTGGCTTCCCAGTGTTGAAAGCACATATTTGCAAAATATGTCTCATGCATATTAGCAATAGCACACAAGTGCAGCCAGGTAGTTAACTTTTAATCCTTACTTAGTTGAATTCTACTTTTAGCCTCTTTGGCTTTATGATGGACTATGCATCCTATTGTACAAAGACTTGTACATGTGGCTAATCGTATCGGAAGCTTACAAATCTCTTCCATACCTTCATTTGATTTCATTTCTGCAGTGCTCAGAAGGTTGATATTATATTCACTTTAAGAAAAAATTAGTCCTTAGGTAGAGATAATTTATTTACTTGTCTTCACACTGCTAAAGAAAAGGCCAGTTTTAAATTTTCTTTTCCTAAATTTCTGTTTTTTATAATGACACCACAAGGCAGGATAAACACAATCTATAGACTCAAAATTAGGTTTTGGAGAGGGCCAAGAATTTGCTTGTTTTTCAGATGTGTAACTGAACAGATGTAAATCTTCCAAAGTTCTTTTCTTAATTTTTTTTATCTTGACAAATTGTGCAACATAAAATTTACCATCTTACCACTTTTTTCTTTTTTTTAAGATTTATTTACTTTATGTATGAGTGTTATATCTGCACATACAATTTACACCAGAAGAGGGCACCAGGTCCCACTATAGATAGTTTGAGCCACCATGTGAGTGCTGGGAATTGAACTCAGTACCTCTGGAAGAGCAGCCAGTGCTCATAACTGCTTAGCCATCTCTCCAGCCCCATCCCAACCATTTTTAAGCATACAGTTCAGTGGCTGTATGTATGTATGTATGTATGTATGTATGCTAACACTGTTGGGAAGCCATGGTTAACCACCCCAGCTTGTATAATCTTGCCAAACTGTGACTTTGGGCCCCAGTTCTCCTCTGTCTCTTTCCTCTGCTGACAATCTCCATTTTGCTGTCTGCTTCTGTGATTCTTAGCGTGTCCACGTGACTGACACAATAGCCTGCAGCATTGTCTATGTGTCTGGCTTATTTCACTTAGCTTAGTCAGAGTTCATCCCTCTTGTTATGTTAAGAGTTTGCTTACATTTTCCAGAAACTAATGTCTTATGTGCTTATATCACATTTATCTGCCATCTTTAATGATATGGGTAGTGCCCCCTTCCTGGCTGTTGTGAGCAGCGCTGCTGCCAATGTGCACAGACATCTGGTTGAGGTTCATCTAGTGCTCCAGACATGGCCTCATAAGAGTGTGGAGACATCATGTAATACCATCTTTTTACTTTTCAAAGTTAAAATCAAGGATAATTTGTTTTAAAAATTGGGGCTATGTTTGTTTGCTCACGTAGATGCTTTACTCCTGTGAATTCACCCTAAAAAGTCCTCGTAGTAAGAGGTTTAATAAAGTCCTATAGGCCCTATGGTAATTGAAACAGAGGAGCCCTACAACCTAAACATGAACTCCCAGAGAAATCACCTACTAATATAATATACTGTCAGGCAGCTGTTAAAATCGTAGCATTGACAATTGACTCAGTGACAACTGGAAAATATTTATTATTTAATATTGAATCAAAATCAAAACCCTAAGTGTCAGCTATTTTTTTTTCTGAGACAGGGTTTCTCTGTGCAGCTCTGGCTGTCCTGGAACTCACTCTGTAGACCAGACTGGCCTCAAACTCAGAGAGATCCAACTGCCTCTGCCTCCCGAGTGCTGGGAGTAAGCCAAATTTTATTTACAAATAATTTACCATTGGTCATGCAAATATGACTTTTCTCATCTCTGTGTCATGAGTTGAGTCATTTTTTTCTACTTCACATACAATTTTGTGTATTTTTTTCCTCTTCTGGTGTTCAGGAATCTTGGTCAAAATCATCCTCAAATCCTAGTACCTTACTGGTAAGGGAAAGCTGGAAGGAACTTAATAGAAAGTTGCACTGAAACCAGAGAACAAAATTAATTATTCCTCTAGGAAAAGGTAAACTCAGATTAAAATCCTGCAACTACTTTGATAAGGCTGCAGCTTGGTCCACTGAGTCTAGTCTTCAACATTTCACCCGTTAAATAAATTCCGGAATAAAACTGTGGTTGCCCACCTTAATCACCAGGACGCACTTCTGTTACCACATCCAAGCAAGGAAATAGTCTCAGAGACAGTTGTCAACCCATCTTCCTGAATTTTAGATTTCAGATGACCTAGATAAAGGCTTTCTCTAGGAGGTTTGACTCCAGAAAAATGGAAAAGTAGCATCAAAACGAACCCTTTTCTAGACATGCCTATGTTTCGCCTTCTTCCACAGTAGCCAGGCCGGGAGAACAGGTATCATTTGATAGAGGACCAAGGCTATACATCTCATTAGGAAGCTCTAGCACATAAAACAGTCACTTGATGATTACATGGTGTTTCATTTGAAGTAAATTATACATTAATAAAGTAGAATCATAGCAATCAGAACAAATGTCTTAACATGTTATCTATATCTGCAACATTGCTTGTTTCTAGATAATTTTATGACTTTGTCTCGTTTGATTGATCTCCTGAGAAGATGTGGGAAACTTGAAGATGTTCCAAGATTTTTTTCAATGGCCGAGAAATACAACTCCAGAACAAAATTGGAGCCAGGATTTCAGTACTGTAAAGGATTACATTTTTGGTAAATTTATTGGCAGATAAATCCTGCATCATAATGATTTTCTCCCTTCATTGTACAAAAAGTAGAAACGGCTTTTCTTAATATTTAGAAATAAATCTGCAATTTGAAGTGTTTTAATAGATTTAATTATGAAGCATATTGTGATCTAGTATAAAATTTGTAATCAGTGATTGAATTGGCTTTTTTTTTTCAACCATACGATTAGGTATACTGGAGAACCAAATGATGCCCTTCGACATTTTAATAAAGCTCGAAAAGATAGTGATTGGGGCCAAAATGCACTTTATAATATGATAGAAATCTGCTTGAATCCAGATAACGAAACTATTGGCGGTGAAGTATTTGAAAACCTTGATGGAGATCTGGGGTGAGTAGCAATTGACACATTTCCTTTGGTAACGTTTTTAAAGCATTTGTTGGGGATAATAAACAGGAAATCAAAAGAAAACCACCTTCTAGCATGACGCAGAGGAAAAGGCAGATTGGATAAATATATCATGATATATGATACAAGATAGATAGATAGATAGATAGATAGATAGATAGATAGATAGATAGATAGATAGATGATATAGATATGTAGATAGATAGATAGATAGATAGATAGATAGATAGATAGATAGGTAGGTAGGTAGGTAGGTAGGTAGGTAGGTAGGTAGATAGATAGATAGATAGATAGATAGATAGATAGATAGATAGATGAAAATAATGATTTTTCTATCTCAGTGTATAGTTTGAATGAGTGTGACTCCCATGGGCTCATATATCTCAGTATTTGGTGCCCAGTTGGTAGAACTTTTTGGGAATTATTGGGAGGTGTGGCCTTATTGGAGAAGGTGTGTCACTGAGGGTGGGCTTTGAGCTTTCAAAAGACTTGGAGATTCTCAATGCTGTCTCTGCTTTGTGTTTGTGAATCAAAATGTGATTTCTCAACTTTCCTTTGCTATGCCATCATGGACTATTAGCACCCTGAGTTAGCCAAATTAAACAGTATATTTTATAAGTTATCCTAGTCGTGGTGTTTATCTCAATATTGAAAGGTAAAACAATTAGGCAGGAAATGCTTTTCATTCCTAAATCATAATAGATGGATTGCAAAGGCACTCCTCTAATTCCTCTGTCAAAAATAAAGTGACAGAATTTGACAACCATAATAAGCACAGTCCGTGTAGTAATAGTAATGACTGGCCCTGGGGAGCTGTCTCGGTAAGTAAAGTATTTGCGGCACAAGTATGAAGACTTGATTTCAAGGCCCCAGACCCCTATAAGTGTTCAGTGGGCTTGGTGGCTGGCTTGTAATTCAATCACTCAGAGGCCAGAGGCCGAGGATGTGCAGAGGAAGCTGGCTGACTAGGTTGGTTGTATAGGCAAACTCTGGCTTCCATTGAGACAAACTACCTTAATAAATATAGTAGAGAATGATTGGAGGGCATTCCTGATGTTCCTGGTATCAGCCTCAGGCGTCCACATGAACACATGCATCGTGTACACATTCACACATGCATACCATACACACACTGAAAACCAAAACAAAGAAAAAAAGTAATAGTACCTATGTAATACATGGTACCATATGCTACCCTGTGCTTTGTTTGCTTTGTTCTTTATGTGCATTAGCACACTGGTTTCCTGAAGCAGCGCTGTGAAATAAGCTCAGAGTCACATATCTAAGGCTCAGATTGAGTGCTAGCCCACCCCACAGCTCTGCAGTCTTCACCCTGGACTCCTGCTGAACGTGGTGGTATCCCCTCAAACTGTGTAGGGGACAGATAAAGATATCAAGGGTGTGCAACAGGCAGTGGCTGCCTTTCATTGGCATGTGATCCATTGTTAAAGCAAGACCATATCGGAGAGCATTCAGTTGCCCACAGCACAGATAGTGATCTGAGAGGACGCTGGCGTTAAGTGCTGTGGAAGGCCAGAGTCATACAGTGCGTAGCTGCCAGGGGAGGGTGCATGGAGGAGAGGAGGAATGTTAGGACAAGAAAGGACAAATCTCCAGATTGGATTAGAGAGGCCAGTGAAGCTTAAAAGTAGAGAAATGACCTGTTTGTTTTAGGAAACTTAAGATAATAAATATACTATGAGAGACCTGTGGGTACCCGAGTGCAGACCCTCAGTTAAAGAGTTCAAAGTACAAACTGGAACTCAGGAGTTGCTAGTACACATACAAACTTGAAGGATGTCTCAAGGGTCAGATCTATGTTAAGGATTCTTTTGCAAGTTGTTATCTGTAGCCACAGGAAACAGACTAGATTTCGGCTTGGCTAAGGCTAGCAGTCTCAAGGCTAAAAATGAAAACCAAATCCAACAGTTATGGAAGCCAGAGCATAGGAACTTCAGAGAAGATGTCAAGAGATATTTTCAGTAATATTAAAGTCACTAGGGCCTGTGCTAGAGAGATGACCCAGTACTGAAGAGCACATACTGCTCTGCTCTTCCAGAGGACCTGAGTTTGGGTATTAGCACCAGTGTTGGTTGGCTCACAACGGCCTGTAACTCCAACTCATGGGGCTTCTGTTGCCTCTGGCCTGTATTTATGTGCATGTGTGCGTGCGTGCGCGCACGCACACACACACACACAAAGAAATCGTTCTTTAAAGCTTTAAGGGTAAGAAAAGGTAAGTGGTTTTAGTGTGTGTGTGTGTGTGTGTGTGTGTGTGTGTGTGTGTGTAATAAAGCATTTGAATTGTTACTATGCCTGAAATGTGCTTTTTTGTATCACTAAAATTTCCTTTCCAAGTGTCTGGTAGGTAACAAAGTGAAAAAGATTTTTTTATGTTTGATTAACATAGCAAAAGTTTTACCATTTGTGATCTCTGAGAAATTGTTCTACTTGCTCAGTCTCAATTTCCCCAAATAAAAGATGCATTCAGCATGTACTGACTAAACATGTCCTGAAAGAACATGTACTAACTGAACATGCACTGACTGTACATTTACTGATGAACATGTACTGACGAACATGTACTGAAGGAAATCATATAGTATGAGAACCATTTCCTCCCTTTTCTCTTGCCTTGTTCCTTTTGAGTATACAGAGTGTTAGAACAGCACTGGACAGTATTATGATTCTACTTAGAATTTTTTCTTTTTTTGTGGATCTAGGAACTGAATCCAGGACCTCAGATATATTAGCCTAGGAAGGTTCTATGTTTATAATTATATTTTAGCTAAAATTAACATTTTGCCATGTATAGATATTGTCTCGTTTTCATTCTAGAGTGATTCAGGGTTTAATGGTATCTCACTGAGGAGATAGTAATTTTGGTTAAAATTAATTTATACTTCATCTCTTGGTATTAGAAGAGAATGAATGTATGGTCTTCACCAAGAATTCTTTATATGAATGATAAAGAGGAGCCAGTGCCCTGAGTTCTAATATCAGTCCATTTTGTGCCATGAGTTTAATGGTTTATTCTTCATGTCCACAGTAGTTCGACTGAGAAGCAGGAATCTGTGCAGTTAGCAGTGCGGACGGCAGAAAAGCTCCTGAAAGAACTAAAGCCTCAGACCGTCCAGGGCCGCCTGCAGCTCCGCGTCATGGAAAACTGCTGCTTAATGGCCACCAAGCAGAAGTCCAGTGTGGAGCAGGCACTGAACACCTTCACTGAAATCGCAGCCGCTGAGGTGAGTGGCTTCCCTTTGTGGCTTTGTGGGCCTCCTCTTGATAAGACAAAGTGCTGTTTGGGGTAGCTGATTATTTTCTGAACATGACCTAATAACTGGTGCTTAATAAAAAGTAGATAGATATTTTTATGTAATCTTATGTAATGTTCCATCCATTTTGGTGTGCTAGTCTCTGAGGGAACATGGAATTAATTCTACAGAAAGGAAATTCTTCACAAGAGCACGAGGTAATTCTAAAGAGTAGAACCTTGTGTTCTGGAGGCTTTTCATGCTGTAGCTGTGGCTGAGTCTACGTTATTAAGTAAAATGAATGCTGCCCAGCTGGTCCAACTTCTCACGCAGGTGTACTTGGAGCTTCTCCAGCTGAAGAGCTAAGTGGACTCAGCACTGGCAACATGTAATTCAGTTATAAAATTATGATTTTTCTCTAGCAACACTGAAGTAATCTCCTGGAATATTTTTTACTGTTATTTCCTTTTTCTTTTCCTGTCTCTCTCAAAACTCGTCCCTGTCACTAGTGTTTGATCAAACCTTCCCTTCCCGTACACCGTACTGCTAAGGAAGAAACAGTCACAGTTAGCAATAACTGTTTCTAACTGTCATCACTGATCTCTTTCTCATCCACTGAACAATGCCCTAGACCCCTGAAAACTCACGATTATGTGCCTCTCGGAGGATATCAAAAGTTTTTCTTATTGGGTTTGGCTTGGAGGTCACAGTGGTAGATAGGCTACCAAAATTCTCTTACTGTGGTCCCACTGCCCACTTTCCAGGACCCTGATAATAAAATGCCATGGATTCATGCAGACTTGCTTTAGATGACAGCTTCATTATCACTGTAAACCACCATAAGACAAAACAACAAACCCGCCTCTGCATCAGCACCACAGAGAGCAGAGCAGGGCCCTTCTGTAAACACTAAGATGATGTTCTCAAAAGTATTGCCACATGCCCTGAAGGATGGAAGAGGGGACAAAGGCAGATAAGCTGTCTTAGTTAGAGTTTCTATTGCTGTGAAGAGACACCATGATGGCAACCGTTAATAAGGAAAACATTTTCTTGGGGCTGGCTTACAGTTTCCGAAGTTTAGTCAGTTTTCATCATGGCAGAAAACAGGGCAGCATGCAGGCAGTCATGGTACTGGAGAGGTAGCTGGAAGCTCTGGATCTGGATCTGCAGGTAGCAGGAAGAAAAATGAGACACCAGACCTGGCTTCAGCATCTGAAACCTCAAAACCCCACCCCCAAGTGACACTTCCTCCAACAAAGCCACACTACTCCAGCAAGGCCACACCTGCTAATCCTGCCCTTCTCTACGTGCCTGTGGCGGCCATTTTTATTCAGACGACCAAATATGCCTTTCAGGATTGCTTCAATTTCCTTCTTTGAGTGACAGTGTGATATTGTTAATGTCAGGTTAGGCTCAAAACCCAGGAAAAGGCATTTGTGAAAACTCCTTAAATGAAGTGCTGATAGCACTATTAGTTTAGAATGGTGATCTAAGTCTGTTACGTAAAATAGTGAGTTTTTCAGATCTAGAAACATACTGGTTTGTATAGATTTTCTCATTATAAAAAATTACAAAAATAAAATTAGTCCAAAAAACTTATGTAATATGATGTTAAACATTTCACTTAATAAAAGAGAGTCATTCTTTGTAAACATAAGGCAGTAATGAAGGCAAAGTAACAAGGGTTCTTTAGTTAATTTCTATATTATGGGTCAGGTCATAATAAGAATATAATATTCATATATTATATAGAATTTATAAGACTAAAATACAGCTTAATTTTCAGACCATGACTCTTGGAAGGGAGGCTGTCATGATTATTGTTCCCATTTTAAAGATGAGCAGTCTGACTTCAAGGTCAACAGTAATTCACTGTGTCGTCTTATATATTTTTATAAAGAAATAAAATATATTTATAAATATATTTTATAAATAAAATAATATATATTTCATCAATACATTGTTTCTGTGATATGGTTTTGTTTTTTAAAAACTAAGAAAAGAATAGGCCTACCCGAATTGGCATTCTGTAACAGATGAAAGTCAGCTACTGAAAAAATGGGCACTGGAATGTTCATGCAAATCTAAAAGAATTTTGAAAGGTACAAATTGCAGTTAGGTGTCCCAGCCACCAACTGCTGTGAGGGGTAATCTATCACATAGTCATGAGTTTTTACTGAGTAAATCCATCATTCTCCTGTAAAGCTTAAGAGAAATAAAAGCCAGCTGCAGTGACTGGCCTTGCAGCTCTCTCATCGAGAGACTAAGCAGGGTTTTCTGTGGAGATGAGACTGCATTGTTTTTAGCCTGCCTGTCTGTGTTACTCGGGTATTACCTGCAAATCTGTTTACTAACTGGATCAGCCAAGAGATGGTGATGGGGAACTAGAATTCAGGAACACGGTGTTTGCATTGCATTTTTTTTTCATGTAACTCATAGGCAGTGTATTCACTACAATGAATATTCATTAAGCAGCCAGTCGGGATCAGCAGTGTGTGAATCACAGGAAGAAATAGCGTATTCTTTTCAAATTTTCATAATCTTCAGAAAAAATGAGAGAAGCATACTGAATATAATGGTTATCTGAATCCAGAAAATGCGTTCTAATCTCCATTGTAGTTGGAAATGGAAGGGAATATAAGGAGAGTCAGAGACTCTTGTATAGAAGCTGGGATTCTAGAAACAGCTGTGGTTCAAGGTCTTGGGAAATTTGCATTTTTACAGAGAGAAGTGGGCAAAGCATCTTCTGAGTGAAGGGAAGTACGAACAAAGGCAGAGAAGCATGATGTCTAATTCAGAGCACTGTGTCGCTCAGAGGAACGTGACAGGAAGTCATAGGGAAGGGGCACGGTGCACGAGGCTGTGCTGCACTGGTCCACTGGCTTTTGTGGGCCCACCTGAACCCTGTGTAGAGATCACGTTGGCACTGTATTGGCCTCCCCTGAGACTTGTCCTCTGCGGTGGCTGAAAGTAAAGGAATTGTTCTTCAGAAGCTGTGTGTACCTGGAAAGTGCTAAGTTCACGTCTAAGGTCAGAAGGCCCAATGGTCTACTGCTGAGATTCGAACTAGGTTTTCAGTTTCAGAAACTCTTAGCTATGGAGATTGGGAGATGGCTGTGTTGGTAAAGTGCTTGTCAATCAAGCCTGGGCTCAGACTCCCCAGTACCCAATATCAGTCAGAGAAGTAGAGGTGCTTTTCTGTAGTCCTAGCACTTGGGGGGCTGGGATCTCTGGCGTTATTGACTACACTGCCTTAGCCAAATCATTGAACTTCACCCTGACTCAGAAAAGAATATTTGGAAAGTGAGTAAGAAAGACACCTGGGTCTTGACACACATACACAAGCGTGCACGTGCATGTGTGTACATGCACGTGCGCATGCACACACACACACACACACACACACACACCACAGAGAGAGAGAGACTGTTCACATAGCAGTGACCAAGCAATAAAGGAAGAAAAAGCTGACCTAATCTAATCAGACTGAAGACTGTAAAATAAAAGACTTACTTTAAATCTGTATGGTATGGACATTTTTGCTCATGTGAAGAGATGCAGGACTAGTCTCTTAGTAGGTCCTTGTAGGACCAGTTGACAAATGTATGGCCAGCCATCGTTAACTGCCATTCTCTGTCCTCCCGAGATGAATAGGACATGGTTTCATAATTTGTAACAATCTCTGAAAAAACTACTTCCATTTGATTGGATTTGGTACCAAATGAAACTCTTTTGCCTTGCCTTCTTATCTGGGTGAACAAGCTTTGTTTTCAGAATAAAATTAGAACCTGGGTGTGACAACATACGTCATTAATCCCAGCTCTAGGGAGGCAGAGACAGGTGGATCTCTGTGAGCTGGAGGACAACCTGGTATACTTAGTGATTTTTCAAGACACCCAAGGGTATGGAGAGAGACCCTGTCTCAAAAAATAGAAAACAAATAAACAAAAATAAGTAAGAAAAGAACATTAGAGCCAAGAAAGTAGTCTATCCCCCTGTTTCTGCCAGGCCCTAATACATTCCCTTCTTTCTGCTGACTTCAACCAGTCTTGGCCATAATCAGATGATCGCTCCATGCTCCTTTTTGGATGTTTGCCATTAGTTGTCCGAATGCAGCCTTACAGACAGTCTTTGCTGTGGCCACAGCATTGCCCTCTCCTCTGTCACAGTTCTGCTCTCCGAGCTTTAAACTCAGACCCTCTTCCTGAAAGTATTGAGATTCCTCTTCTGAGTTTAGTCGGGGATTTGCACACTGTTGCTTAAGTCTGCGTTCCCATTTGTGTGCCAGTTCTTATTAGCCTCTTGGCATTACAGAAGTCTGACATTTTGGGGCTTTACCCTTATCTAAAGGAATCTTGTGCTTTATAGACCCTATCAAGTGAGTGCAGGCTCTACAACTAGAAGTCTGCTTTAAACCATGAGTATTCCATGGACTGTGCAAACAGTTTGGGGCACACCTATTTTTGGCATTTCATTAGCTAAACTTCACTGGGAGAAGAATTTTTTTGTGAATAAAAGTGGGAAAGTAGCAGTAAGGTCCGTCATTTGGATGGGAAAGTGTTACTCCTGTTTGACAGGTGAAGAGAACCAAGGAGGCAAAGCTTTAACTCTGAAAGAAAAGCTGCTCGGGAAGCATTACGGCGGAGTCAGGTTTCAGTCTTTCTGTTTCTGTACAAAACTACATCAGGCAGGCAGTCCCATTAGAGATGAAGTTGCACTGGTCGCTGGGACTGCGCTTCAGCATCTGCATAGTTTGTGAATCCATCTGGGCCACAGCTTTATTGATTTCCTCACAGTGGATTCCTGGGGATCCCTTGCTGTGTGAAAGAGTGATAGTCACTTTGCATGCAGCCAGACAGAGGCACAGGTGAGTTCCTAGCAGGTGTTTGCTGCTTCCCGGGTGGTGCTTCTTGTGGTCTAAAGTTCAGTTTTCTTACAGAAGGACCATATCCCTGCTCTCTTGGGAATGGCAACAGCGTATATGATCTTAAAACAGACTCCAAAAGCCAGAAACCAGCTGAAGCGGATTGCAAAAATGACTTGGAATCCTATTGAAGCCGAGGACCTGGAGAAGAGCTGGCTGCTGCTTGCTGATATTTACATTCAGTCAGCGAAATATGACATGGCAGAAGAATTACTAAAGCGGTGCCTGTGCCATAACCGTGTAGGTGACTGAGAAACAATGGTCAGCTGTGTTCTGTAAGCGTCCGCTGTAGAGCAGTGCGTCAATTCCTGATGTTTCCCCAGTGGGTCTTGAATTTTAAATGTTTCTTCTTACTGTAATCAGGAAATGAACATGATGAGTGACAAGGAAAGAAGCTGTGTTCTCTTGAAGGTAACGGGAAGATAGATTTATGCAGCTTCAAGTTTCAGCTGAGGGTGCCCTACTTTACAGGAAGTGCTTCTGGAATGTCAAGCATTCGCAGTGATTACCCATCTCATCCCAGAGCTAATGAAAATTGCAGAGTATTAATTGTGGCCATCTGCCCCTCCCTTTAAGAAGTGTTTTTGATTAAGTTATTGCAGCTGCAAGTCATTTCCATAGGATTAGAATCCCCTATGCATAACAGAGATGGAGGCTTCCAATTTAATTTAATAAAAGTTCTTATCTTTAGATATAAAATGGAAAATCTTCAAGTCTGCACAATGTAAACCCTTTTATTTACATTCTGTTGTTTATACACATAAAGAAAATACTTACCATCGACATATTTAAGTTCAGATATGAATTAGTATTCACTGAAATACTATAAATATTCGCTGAATATTATAAATGAAATAATTATATTTGACTTAGAAAGTTGAGGCTGTTTATATTCACAAATTCATACCAATTAGCTAAAAATGTTAATCACAGTAAATCTTTTTTTATTCTCTTTAAGCAAATTAGATTATAAAATGGATCATTTACTTTTTAAGGAGGAGTATAATAGCATTAAGATAATGTCTTAAAAATTAAAAACTACAATGCATTTGTCATTTTTCAATTGGCAGGCTTCTTTAAATGACCAGTTTCATCAAATTTAACTTAAATTGGCCTTGAAAACAAAATATTCATTAATAAGTTTTAAAATCTAAATTACTGCACAGTTGAATGCTCTATGCCTAGACTGATGTTAGGCAACATTGAATATGATTTAAAACTCTGTCACAGATAGATCTCAGCTTTGTTAACACTGAGCAGATACAACACCTTATATGATGAAACTTGGATGCTCCTTTAGAGCCTTCATTCAGCCATGTTGGTTTGGCTTGTCTACTTGAAAGCATGAGGCTTAGGGACCTTGAGTTATGTAATTTTAAAGTGAAAATCACTGATAATTGGACCAAGGAAGCCTAAGACAACACTAGAGCATCTTGCCATAGCAGATGGCAAGGAAGCTATCAAAGACAGTGAGAGTCATGCCAGGCACTCGGGAGCCACACTGAAGACAGTCCGGCAGCCAGAGTTGGGACACCAAGTACTAAAGGGAATGAGAACTGCATCAGATTAAAGCACATCCAATATGTTAAACCAATACTCCTTAAAAATACGAACAGAAAATAAAATTAGTCAACACTGCAGCGTGCTAATAAACTGACTTCTTTGTCAGACGATTGGGAAGAATTCAGCCCTCGTCCTGGGTTTTCTGTAAACTGCACTGTTAAGTAGTCAATTCTTTGGTAAAACATCTTGATGTAAAGATTTTTTCCAAGTAGTAGGCAATGATAAGTATCACTATTTTTTCCAACTTGATGAGTTTAGGAATGGACAGAATATTACAAAAAGGGAGAAAAGCAAACACCTTGGGCTTTATTATGGAAGAACAAAATGTCTGTGACAAAGACAACTCTGGGATGAGACAGAATACACAATAATTAAGTTAAATGCAAATGTACACTGTATCTTCAATCAAATGAAATGAAAAAAGTAATATCAAAACATTAATACTGATCTGGGCTGAGCATCTAAGCGGTAAAAGGGACTTTCCCAGATGTTCATTTTGTCTGTGTTTTAATGGGAAGTGGCTCTAATGAAAATACTGATAAAATGTCTTAGAATAAGAAGAAAATGTTACAATAAATTGTCAGCATATACAGGAAATATACAGACTGAGCCTCTAAAACAGCATTTCTCAACCTGTGGGTTGTGACCCTTAAGGGGTCACATATCAGATATGCTACATATCAGATGTTTACATTATAATTCATATCAGTAGCAAAATTACAGTTATGAAGTATAGTTGGAGGTCACCCAGCACAAGGAACAGCATTAAAGGGCCACAATATCAGGAAGGTTGAGAATCACTGCAAAAAGCAGGAACTATCAGTGTTATTGGACTATATTATAGAAATACCACAAAGATGCAGTCAGCTAAACCTGTGTGGGAATAAATGCTCCTGTAGAGACTGTACTACTTTTGGTTAAGATAAGAGAGACAGAAGAGAAATTCTCTAGATCAAAACAGACTTGAACTATTTCAAACCACTCACGATCTGTGGCATGAATTAGATTCTCTAACAAACTTTTTAAAAATTAAACTATATGATGACAATTTGACATATGACTAGTGTCTGATTATATGGGTGATTTAGAAACTGGTACATTCTGTGTGCCATGAGTTTGGTGGTATTTAGGAAGCCTTCTTTAGAGAAGCTTCCCAGCATTTATATGGTTAAAATTACATAGCATCTGAGGATGTTTTGCTTGGTCATATGGGGCAGAAGCTGAGTCAGTAGTTAAATTTCTGAAGGAAAGTTATATATCCATATTAAATCTATATATGTGTTTAAATTATTCACAATAATCTGGGTGCCTGTATATGAGTAAAACATGCACACCATGATACGTGTTTCTATACAACAAATTCTGCTCCTGAAAGGTTTGCGCTGGCTCTTGGTGTCAGAGTCAAGTTTGAAAGCCATTCCTTGAGCCACCATTTAGATGGGTTTGTGTGTCTGGTGCGCATGTCATACACATCCATGAAATTTGATTGGTACAGAGCTTGATCTGTTCATGCTTTCCATTTTCCCCTCAGTCCTGTTGCAAAGCTTATGAATATATGGGCTACATTATGGAGAAAGAGCAAGCATATACAGACGCGGCCTTCAACTACGAGATGGCATGGAAACACACCAACCAGACCAACCCAGCCGTGGGTGAGTTCCGCACACTGGGCCCAGGGTGTTCTCAAGAAATGGCATATCATCTCTAAATCTTCTCTGAAATGCATCTTTAGAACCATGTATATGTTTAAAAACCAACTTCCATTGTCAGTGTTTTGTATTCAGGAGTTATTGCCTGTATGTAGTTAAGTATGATTTCCTGAAGTTCCGGCTTGTCTTCAGGCAACTTTCATCTAGACTGATTCTGCCTTTTCCTCTCTCCCTTCGCTCTCCTGTTTGCAAAAAGGTAACGTTATAGACAAAAAGTATCCCATTGCCAAATAAACTATGCAAATCTTACATTAGATCATCACCTACGTTTCTTTTGTTGATCTTCTAAAGCCTTTTAACATTCAAGTACAGTTTGGGGGTGTTCCAAAGGACTGTGTTACTCTGAGCATCTAGAACCATCATCAGCTGTGTCTGTAGACTCTTGCTTGAAGACCGTCAGAGTAGAGTCTCTGAACAGTTGGGTGACATCAGAAGTGCGCTCAGTGACTAGCCTCAGCCTCCTGGTAATGAGGCTCCTCCCACTGAGCTGAGTCTGGTTCACTGAAGCAGTACAGATCTGTCTTGTGGTGCAGACTAGTGTCCTTCCCTCTCACAGAGGATGGCCTCCAGTGGAACTTCCTCCTGATGTGACCCTCAGGTACTTTCTGTTCTTCCTGAGAGGACTGTCACCTTTCCCGTTTGACATGGTCTTTTGAAACTGCTAAGCAGACTTCACCTACGCTCCCTTAAAACATTGGCGGGCTTTTTATAGTTGAGAGAGAGTGATGGAGAACGTTTCTGTGGCCACAAAGCCTGTAAAACTGCTTTTTTTATTTGCTAGGTCCCTTCGGATCTGCTTTACTGCATGTCAATGTGTTTCTAAATATGGTTTGGCTCATTGTGAGTATAAAGGTGTTGATGTTTTCATTAGATTAGGCAATTTTAAGTTATTAGCTTAGCCTGCGATGGCCCCAGTCTGTAACAGCTGTGTGGCGGGTTTGACTTGTAGTCAGACATTCTTCCTTCACTCAGTGCTGTCTGTGTAGCTCGGCCCTGACTTGTGTGTCTTCAGGATTAGACAAAGTGCAGGAACTAATGATTGTTTAGAAGCTTTCATTCCATTTCATATTATACATCACATGAGGTAGAGTCGCCTTTTAACATGTAAATTTCTAAATACCCATAAAATATAAATAATTTTGATAATTTATCCCAGAGTGAAATGTTTCCAAGTTATTTATATACTCCATTCCTTGGGAAGCTTCTGAAAACACAGAGCCTCCAGCCCGCCAGCTTTTCCTTACATTATTGTAGTTTATAAATGATCTTGGCAGCTGTCCCGGCGTTCCTTTCATAGCTGGTCCTCCGACATTTTCAATTATTTTGTTTCCCCTTTCCAGCTGTCACTGTATCCACTCCTCCAGTCTGACTGGCCAAATATACGGTGCATTTCTCTTTCACTTGTCAAGAGACCCCTGAAAACTACATACTGTTTCCATAGCATTCAGAATCGGGTGCTGTCACTGCAAATGGCACCAAGATAGAGATGCCGGTAATATATTTATAATTCACATTTAATATATATAGTTGCATACCTTGTCTAACTATGCACAAGAACACATTTAAAATGAGATAATATTTTAACTAGAAGAGCACTAGGAACTGAGAGCCAGTGAGGGAAGGACCCACTCACACCTATGCTTAGGTTACATGGCAGCCGCTAGACTGCTGGTTCGCTTTTCCTTTCTCCTGCTTGCCCTATAATTGATTGTGCACACTTTTGAGAGATGTTTCATGCCTGTATTGTACATATTCACTGTGCTTTCTAGCCCTTTATTTCCTTTCTCATTTTGCTTTTGTTCAAGATAACCTTATTGACTTTCAACATTCAAGTCATGGTTTTTAATATAGAGTTTGTCAGAAAAAAAAAGTGCTATTATCTATGTGGTGCTCCAAAGTTTTTAAAAACATTCCATAATAAGATTACCATATAATCTTTAAAATTGCACTAAGAGGGACTAGAGAGATGCCTCAGCAGTGAAGAGCACTAGACGCACTTCCAGATGTCCCAGGCTCTGTTCCCAGCACCCACAGGATGGCTTACAGCCATCTGTATTCTAGGGGAGTTGACTTCCTCTTCTGGCCTCTGCTGGAACCAGACATGCAAGTGGTGCACATCACACATGAACCATCACCCATAGCCATAAATAAAAACAAAAACAAGTATAATTATACTATGAGAGGTTAATAATTGTTTAATAATAATAGTTAAGAAAACCAAAATCTCAGGCAATGTGCCTGGGATTCCAAAGTAGTCACTCTCTTCGTGTTCTATTGCTGTGAAGAGACACCATGACCATAGCAGCTCTTATAAGGAGAACATTAAATTGGGTGGCTTACAGTTCAGAGGTTTCGTCCATCATCACCATGGCGGGACACGGTGGCATGCACGCAGACATGGTGATGAAGAAGGAGCTGAACATTCTACCTTGCAGGTAACAGGAAGTGAACTTTCTCACTGGGCATGGTTAGCATGCCATAGACCCTAAAGGAGAACCTATTAGATTATTATGCTAAATGGCCAGAGTATTAAACTGACTCCTAGTGAATGGCTTATTGCTCTGACCATAGATAAATGCACCTCTGAACCCTCATGTGAGAAGTTTCTATTTGCAGTAGATGGTGACTCAGAAACTCACAAGTGGCCACGGTGCAGGTAATGAGAGGATGAGAAATGCTCAGCTCTAAACTGGGCATCGATACTTACCCTCTCCTCCCAGGACTTGGGGACCTGTAGGCAGAGGCTGCTAGTTTGTTTCCCGGCTGCCCAGACCCAAAATATTCACACAAAAACTATATTAATTACAACACGGTTTGGCTAATACCTTAAGCATATTTCTAGCTAGCTCTTACATCTTAAATAAACACTTTTCTATTATTTTGTATTTTACCACTAGGCTCATGGTTTACTGATAAAGTTCCCAAACTGTCTGTCTCTTTCAGTGGCTATATGGCATCTCTCTGACTCCACCTCTCTTTCTCTCTCCATCTCTGTTTGGGTTTCCCGCATGGATTTACTCTGTTAAGTCCTTGGCCAAAAGCAGCTTCTTTATTAACCAGTGGCAATAAAACATATTCACAGGGGGAATCCCACATCAGGGACCATTGTGGAAGAGGAGGTGGAAAGAGTGTAATCTTAGTTTTCTCTTTCTTGAAGTTCTTGTAGGAGAGCAATAATCAACTCGAGTGTCTTAAAACTTGCAGTTGTCAACACTAGAAGAACGGCATTTTGGTGTGCATAATTGTGACAAGACTTAGTGTTCATTAATTGGGCATCTGATGACAAATCACCTGCGCTGCTCTCTGATTTGCTGTCTCCTAAGCAAGGACTCTGAAGGGGGTTGGTTTCTTCTGTGTCTTACCGCTCACTGGTCTTGACGAATGTAGTCATCCCCCTCTCACCCCCACCTGAAAGAGGAAGTGTTTTTGATTCCCAGCCAGCTCAGCCTAGGCCTTACCCTTCCATTTCAAACACCACAACACCCTCTTCCTGTGGTTTAGACTCCTGCTCTAACTTTCTGGGATTGGCTCATGACTGGAATCTCTCTCTGTCTGAAATTACTCATTGACTCATCCAATTGCTTAAATAAGGTACTTCCTCTTCTAATAGAAGGTTGGCTACAGAAATCAGTTTCCCTAATAAGAACAAAATGAACCTGTACCATAAAAATTAGTGGGTATGGTGTTTTTTACTGCCTTTTGATGAGTTTTTACTGTAACCTGAAACCAATGAGACCTTTCCAGTACACTGCGCAGTGTCTCTCCCAACAGGTATTCACTGCAATACTTTTTTTTTTTTTTTTAGCTTTGCTCTTTTCTGTTTCCACGTCTTAATTTCCCTTCCTTTTCTAATACCATGTCACTTCTCTGTGCTAGCTTGGCCAACAGCCTCCCTTGGGGCTTCTCTAATGAGTCAACAAAAGAGGAAGGAAAAAAGCCATATACCACTGTATCTTTTTTTTGTCTTAACAGGTTACAAATTGGCATTTAACTACTTAAAAGCAAAACGATACGTGGATGCAATTGACATTTGTCACCAGGTAAATGCTTAAATTACAGTTTCTTTGCTAGTACAGATGGAGGCTGGAGAGATGGCTCAGCTCTTAAAGGCTAGGGCTCATAACTCAAAGTACAGATGGACAAGTTTCTTTTACTCTCAAAATGTAATCCAATCGAAAGCAATAGACAAACGCAGTCCTTTAGCTAGTTTATTAAATAAATTGTGAAGAAATTATCAGTGTCCGCTCAAAATTTAGAAAATAAGTTTATTTAAAACAAGGACGTGTTTATGATTGGACTTCAAGTAGTAAAGTGTTTGTGTCATTTTAAAGACAAAGGCTAGTAGGGAAAACATGTTAAACAAAACCCAGTTTGGAAGATATGTGAAGGCCTGGCAAGATGACTCAGCAGTTAGGAAGGTCTGCTGCTCTTGCAGAGGGCTCAGGTTTGGTTGCCAGCGCTAATGTGCAGCCCTCAACCACCTGTAACTCCAGGTCCAGGGGGCCCCCACCATCCTTTCTGGCCTCTGCAGCACCAGGCACGCATGTGAAGATAGTACTGGTTTCCCAGGTCGTTATTTGAAGTGGAACCTTTTGTGAATATATTTGAATCTATTTATTAGAGAATTTTGATTTGTAAATTACAGATAAGATTACTCTATAAAAAGTACTTCTGCATTTCATTCCATTAAAACCCCACAATTAAAATAGCATATTTAAGTTCTTTCCAGGTTTAGAATTTCCACAGCTCCTTTGGACCTGCCATGTCTCATGATCCTCCATGCAAGCAAGAGTTCCAGAATAAGCTCTTTAAAATGGTTTCAGGTCCCTTCGATCAGATAGTTAAGTTCCCACACTGCTGTAGTGGGAGGGGAGGGGAGGGGACTGCTGTTGACTGCTTTATCTGTAAGAGCGTTTCTCACTAAGGTAACTGTGGACGCTACAGACGTGCTCTAGGCTCCCACTAGGGAGCAAGCAAGGCTACGCATCCTAGTGCATGGTAGGGTCACTGGTAGAGCTCTTTCTTTTTAAACCAGTAGCTCCTCACGCTTAGACATGGTATTCCCAGAATCTGAGTGTTCCAGCAGTCCAGGGAAAGCTGATGCATGCTCCCTGTAACTTCATCGCCCAGAGTTTGTTAGCCATTTGAAGTAGCTGAGTTACAGAAGTATTACAAGTTGCCCTCTCAGCCATCTGTTTAGGAAGCGTGTATGGGATGTTTCCATGTGTGGTTCCATATTCTGCTGCTCTTACCTGCTCATCTAAATGAGTCACCACTACAGCTGTGGTCGCCTTTGCAATCTTACAGTTATGGTGTAAATACAGTGACCTCTTGGCCGTAATGCCCGTTTATAGTAAGAGTCGTGGTTCCTCATTCTCAACCGTTCATTACAAGTTATTTTGGCTTTCTTTCCCAGGTTCTTGAAGCGCATCCAGCTTACCCCAAAATCAGAAAGGATATACTTGATAAGGCCCGTGCATCTTTAAGACCTTGAAAATGATTATTTCCTTTGAGCTGTTGAGCAGGAGGGGGCAGGGAAGTCACACAGCTCCAGCTGACAAGGTCACAGAAGCCTGTCCCCCCCTTCTCCAGCAGAGGCTGCTGCTGTCCACGGATGAGCATCTTCTGTGGTGTTTGCTGGTGGAGAGGCTGGGTGAGAGCCAGCTTTCCTCTTCCGTTAGCTGCAGATGAGGGAGTTCTTTGATAAAGGCTAGCTCCTGTCTACAGAGGATATTTTTGTTAAGGTCTAGGTGTTATATCTTTTCTAAAGAGCATTAGATTTTCAACAATCCTATTTAAAGTCTATAGTTATCTGTTGGTTTTTATTATAGTTTATGATATAATCTCATGTAATTTATAAAAAAGATTTTAAATGTATATTTTAATAAAGATTTTTGTCAATATCTGATTTACATTTTTCTCAGAACTCAAAAGATGCGTTGTTTTGTAGAATAAATATAATCTCACAGGACAATCTGCAGTGTTACATATTAGAGGAAATGGCATTTCTTAGAAAAACCTTTCCTGGAAAAGTTTGAAAGCATGCTTTGCCTAGCTTTGTCATGTTTGTGCTTCCTACTCGCAAAGCTAGTGCGATATTAAATGGCCACTTTCTGAAACCTGTTTAAATAGGTAGCCCGGCAGTTCTTACCCGAAAGCCCCAGGACTGACTGAGTCTGATGTATCTCAGTCCGTGTATCTGATGGGTCCGAGGCACAGGTCCGCTGAGAAGGGTGGGCGTTGCTTTTGGTCACCAGGGACTCAGAAAGCACAGAAGGAGAGTGAGGGCAGCTGCAGGCCCAGCCCTGGCTAGTAGCTCTCTTCCATAGCCAGGCTCAGCTTTTTTATGGCCAAATGCCCGAATCTTAACCAGCTCAGTCCTCAGGGTTCTCTTCAGTGTCTCATTTACATCTTTTTCAGTTTTTTAAAAATATAATAGTCTTCAGTTTTATTTTCACTTGCAATAAAATATTTTAATAATTGATTTTCTTTAAAATAGATTACTTTGGGAATCGCATCTCTGTGATTTTCCTGTCCCGTTACTGCCAATCATGTGCTATAAAATTCCAATCATTCCTCACTAAAATTGCAACTATAGCATTTCATAAAACTCTGATAATGACATTTAGGAACTATTTCATATCTAATAAAAACACTTTTACATGTCTTACAACACTTGCTCATCCCAACTCTGGGAAATGTGTTATTCCCATTCTAGAGACTCCAAACTGCCCAACCCCTATTTGTAGAACTGTGAGCATTAACAGCTGCTGAAAGAGAATTCTTCCCCAGTGGTGAGACTCCTCATTGGCTCCTCTGCCCCCTTCAGCTTCCACACGATGCTTATTCCATCCTTAACAGAGTGCGCATGTGCGGGGGGGGGGTGGACTGTGAGACATCCCGGAACCTTTAGGAGTACAGCCGTGCTGGAGCAAGAGCATCTTTGAGAGTGGGCGCTCGGGGCACAGTCCCTTTAACGGCCCTACTCCTTTCGTTATTTTTCTTATCGCTTTAGAAAAGCCTTTGCCAGAGCCAGGCTGGTTTCAATGTAACCGTCCTACCACTCTGGCTCCTGCCACCCTATCGAAACTTTTCAGTATTGACCGCCGTAGAATTTTTTTTTCCGCTGAGTTGATTTTTTTTTTTAATGACATCTCTAAATCACAAGTATTTGAAACTTGAAGCTCAGATTAGGCAGCTACCACTCCAAACTATACTTTCAACAGCTACGGTACATTGAGTATAAGTTTGTGCCTGCCTTCAGGATAGAGAAGAGTCAGAAGTCCCACAGGTAGAAGAAGCTTCCATGGAGCCTGGCTCTCAATAAATGCCCTCAGGGAAAGAGGAGTCTTTGGAAGTTTAGCATGCTTTGATTTTAACAGGTCTAGTGTGATAAGTGGGGGTACCCCAGGGTAGAAATAGTTTTCTTTCCCCAAAGCCAAGAAAACCCAGAGCAAGCCTGAGAAGGGAGGGCTTCCTACAGGAGTGGTAGAGGGATTGAGGTTGAACTTCAGACTAGGGTTCAAGTAGATTGGAATCAAGATTCTGAGAAGAGCGACCAAAGAAGACGAGTCGTTTCCAGAGACTCATGTGGCGCTGTTGCTGCTGATTGAGCTCTTTATAAATAATGCATGGAAGGCAAGTGCTGTGCCTATGCACTGCCCTAGAAATAAGGCCGCACAGCGAGTCTTTCCCCGGACCACCTGTCCTGTTTAGAGAAGCACCAGTGGGGAGTACTCAGGGATGGAGGGGCATGGGCAGCAGGGCCTCGGGGATGGAGGAGGCCATGGGCAGCAGGGCCTCAGGGATGGAGGGGGCATGGGCAGCAGGGCCTCGGGGATGGAGGAGGCCATGGGCAGCAGGGCTTTTATTTTTCTTTTGTTGTTGCTGAACTGACATTATTCACATTAAAAACAATAGAAAGAAATAACTAAATATATTCACGTTTATCTAATGATGGGTTGCTATGTGGATATTAAATATATTCAAACACTCAGTAAATTTTTCCAATAATATTTAACTCTTTAAATTGTAAAAGCTGAAAAATATAATTGTTCAAATTATATACCCATTTCTCAAAAATTTATAATTAAAAAAATAAACCAGCCCCATATATAACAGTCCCCTTATACATACAGACACAAGACTGAATATATATATATATCCCATATATATTCTTGTTTTATAATTATAATTTAAACTGAGTTATAATTATTTCTTTGCCATGATGAAAGCCAACGACAATAAACATTTTACAATAAAAAATGGGACATTTTAAATGTAATTTTTAGAGGGCAACCTTTGCAAAGTTCCTTTTTACTGTTCAAAGCTCTTAGCAAATATGAATTGGAAAAGAAAGAGCTGACATTCATTTCCTAAGTCAAATTTTTCTAATTGTTCCGACAAAATATATTCTAATTTCCTTTGCTTGCCTGAGATCCAGAGTGAGAAGATAGAAGAGAGACTTCAAGGAAATGGCACTGTCTGACAGGACAGAGGAACCCTTGAAGGATCACACAGAGAATCCCTCACCCAAAGGGGCACAGAGCTATCTATTAGTGACACCCTGAGAATGGGAGGCAAGGATCAGGAGACAGAAGAGACAGATATTTAGAAGTCTAATATCTAGATAAAGGACAGTGGAAAGAAAAGGGTTAAGAGAAGTTTTGACTGGCCTGATTAATTTTTAAGAAAGAAGTATTTGGTATTGAAATATTTATGTGGAAAAGCCAGTCAACAGTGAAGGAAGAAGAATCCAGAGATTTGGGAAAGTCTAAGTAGGAAAACAGTGGGGTACAGGAACTTTAGAACGAGTCAGGGTTGCACAATTTTTGTAAAGAAATGAAGAAAGGAAACTTCAGAAGGAGATGGCATGTCCAAAAGTGTTTGGGGGAACACTTATGCTAATAGGCTTTAGCTGTTTTATAGTAAATAGTCTTTGACCAAAGGGCAGCCCCTTGTCCTGCATAAACATGGACTCTTGGCGCCTGTTTGGCTTGGACTTGAGGGACTTTCCCACTTACTTCCATGTTCCGAGTTGTGGTTGCTAGAAGTCGGCCTTACAGATTTGAGATGGGGGCAAGGGGGTGTGGCACTAGACGTGATAATTCATAGTTCTGAGCAAATATGTGTCACCTAGTTCTCCCTACCTTTCTTTAGAGCCAGATGTTTTTGAGGCAAACGCTTCACTTTGCAATTTGCCTTACAGTGCTCATCGGGAAAGCTGGCGCGGTGCCCACGAAAGCAATCTGAGCCCATAAAAGAAGACAGCTGAGCAATGGGGTTCTGAATGCCTCCTTCCTAGGGGTGAACCTTAGAAGGGAAGGCAGTCTTTAAGCCAGCCTGCTTTCAGATAGTGTGGGTTATTTTTATCTTCCTTCAAGCAAGTTCTTTTGGCAATCTTAAGCTGTTTTTAAGAAAACAGGGATATTTTAGGAAGGTAATTACTACTTCCGTTTCCGCCCAAGGCAGCCTGGTTGTATTTTTAATGGGGGAAGTGATGTAAGCGCCTGAGAAAACACTTGAAGCAGGACAGGTGCTTGGCAGTAGACGGCAGCATCACTCCGGTTCAGCGATCACTGGAAGGCTCCCTAAGCTTAGCTGCTCTCAGGAAAAACAGTGCAGCCAAAATGCTGCCCTGCAGAAGTGTTCTTTTCAAGAAACTACAGCGAGACCATTGAAATCAGCCGATTCAATAAATGAAAACTCCTAGCTGAGAGCAGTGTTTATGGAAAATTGCTATTCACGCTCGCCAGGATGGACAGAATAAAGTGCAGAAGATAGTGTGACGCAAGAATCACAGAGTAGAGGAAAGTCTACACACACACACAAATATAAATATACTTATATATGTATGTATATGTGTATGTGTGTATATATATGTAAATTTAAAATAAGTGAACACATGCCTCACAAGATAGACATGGGCCTATAACCTGGTGTCATTTCTCTGCAGTCAAAACATGTTTTGTTGGATGTGTTGACTAATCATATATTTGTCTGGTTCTTTTCCTGTGTGTGTGTGTGTGTGTTTGTGTGTATGTTTGTGTGGTGTGTCTGTGTATGTTGCATGTACATGGGTGTTGGATGTGTGCACGTGTGTATGTCTATATGTGTATCCAGGCACATAGAGGCCAGAGAAAAATATTAGCTTTCATGCCTCGGGACCAGCCACATGTTTTATGTTTTGTCATTTGTGTGTTGTAGGCAGAGCGTCTCATTGTCCTGGAACTTGCCAGGTGTGCTAAGATGACCGACAAGCCCCGGAAATCAACTTGTCTTTTCTTCTCCAGTACTGGGTCACAGAGTGGTATCATCATGCCTCGATTTCTTTATGTGGATTCTGGAGGACAGAACTCAACTCGTCGGGCTTCTTTATAAATACTCACTAGGCTATCAGTGCGGTCCTTCATATGTTTCTTAAAATGTTAAGGATCCATTTGTATTCCAGTATAAATTAATTTTTCCACCGACAGATATGAATTGTCAAATAAACAATTCATTTGGAAATCATTTCAGATTTGTAGGGAGTTGCATAGATGAAAATACTGCAGAGGCTCCCACACCAAAACAGATATTTACCCAGAGACTTATTAAAGTAGCTAATATTTATATGCATTTACACAATCACATATAAATAACCATGGGTTGTTTTTTCAGAGCATCCCAAGATTGGGTTGAGTAGCATGTGAGTTACACACACCTCTAGCCTTAATTATTTCTTCCATAAGAAGATAGTTGCCTGTGTGGTCAAACTGTTGCCATTATCAACATTAGGAAATTCGGAATGGATACAATACCTTCTCACCAATTGATCCCATAGGATTTTTCCCCACTCCCAGCTTCACCCCCTCGATTAGGATCTACCCTCTGCTCAGCTGCTGTCTTTTTAGCCTTGTTTAAATTTTAAGCGTTGGGGCTGGAGAGATGGCTTGTTAAGAGCACTGGCAGCTCTTTCAGAGGTCCTGAGTTCAATTCCCAACAACAACATCGTGGCTCACAACCATCTATGGTCAGATCTGATGCCTTCTTCCTGCATATAGGTGTACATGCAGTAGAGCACTCATAGACATAAAATAAATAAATCTTTAAGTTTCAAACTTTCTCTGTCTTTTATGCCATGCATTTTCTAGGTAACTACAGTCCCCCAAAACACCTGATTTTTATGCCATAATACTATTTATTTGGGGTTTATCTGATAATTCCATTTGAGATCATAAACATCACGGCCAGCACAGAACATGAGTGTTATGTCCTCAGAAAATCACATCTAAAAAAACACACAAGTCCATTTGCCTGGCAGGTGAATTAGCTTTGATTACCCAGAGTTCTGCACGTATAGCTTTATTTCTCCTTACAACTATAAATCCCCAGAGACACTTTGGGGATCACATGCGCTTACCACTCTTCTTCCAAAACTCCTGCTACCTGTGTTGTTAGTCTTGTTTGATCCCATTTCCTCTCAATGGCCATAAAAGATATTACCTCTTTCTCCTCCAGTGTACAGCGTTCAGCAACCAGAAGTTTACTTTATGAAAAGATATTTTCTCCATTTTAAATCTATTAATTTAGCCTGTAGGATAAGGAATTTCAAGTTTTCGGGATTTTTCATAATCTATTAATATCTTTAGTAATTCTGGTATGTAAGCTTTTTCAGGTTTGGCATCTGAAGTCCCTTTAGCCAATTCCTGTGTCCTTGTGACACCCTGCATCATTCGTGTGTGTGTGTGTGTGTGTGTGTGTGTTGCTGTGGGATAATGCTCTTGTACGGTGTAAAAATTTCTTACTCATACTGGTTTAATAAAATGCCAGCAGCCAGGCAGGAAGTATAGATGGGGCAACCAACTAGGACAATTCTGGGATGAGGAAAAGCAGAGATGCAGTCACAAGCCAGACACAGAGGAAGTGAGATGAGAATACCTTACTGGAAAAAAGGTACCAAGCCACGTGACTAAACATAAACAAGAATGATGGATTAATTTAACTTGTAAGAGCTAGTTAACAATAAGCCTGGGCTAGTAGGCTAACAGTTTATAATTAATATAAACCTCTGTGTGTTTCTTTGGGACTGAATGACCATGGGACCCGACGGGACAGAAACTTCTGTCTACTGTGTGTGCTTCCTTACTTTCCAGCATGACGAGGTCCCCTAGATTCAATTTCTGATTACTCTGCCCAGGGCCTTGGAATCCAGGCATTTCCATTCTGTGGCATTTAAGCAAGACTGAAAAGACATGAATCCCTTTTGGGGGCGTTGATATTTGAAATTCAAACCTGAGGTAGGAGAAGAGATAGACAGCTCAGAGGTCAAAATCATTTTCAGCCAAATCTGATGACAGGAGTTTGATCCTTAGAACCAACAGAATGGAAGGTGGGACCTGACACCCACAAATCATCCTCCATTTCCACACACATAAAAGAATTCTTGTGCCCACACACTTATACAACAAATAAATAAAGGAAAAATAATTGAAATATGGATACAAAAATCTGTTCTTTGATCCCAGGGCATAAAATTGTGCTCTTTCTGCAGTCAGTAAACATGCATACATGCATGAAAACACATATATATGGATCACATAGGTGTACTTTGTTTCATGTATACATGTATATTTTAGGAATCACAAAATCCCATAAATTCCAACTCATTCCACAGAGCTTCTTGATTCCACCAGAATTATTTCCATGAGTCTTCTTACTGAAACCCTGGATCCTAACTCATTCATTTCTCATTAATCCAATGAAAGTGGTTTGGAATTACCTCACCCCAGCATCCACAACAAACACAAACCCTCTGAAGCCCATTTGTTTGCAGTCCTCCCTGCCCAGCACACACGCACCGCCAACTTTGATTTTTAGTATTGATCCATGCAGCCTATCTTAAAATGTCCCCTTAACCATACCCTAGTGGCATGGAGCATTGAAAAAGTCACAGGAAAGAATGCCTTGTAGCTATGAGCCTCTGCTGTGCTCCATAGAGCTCCATTGCTGTTTCCTTCTAAAGGCTCCTCCCCCCTGCAGAATGAATTCCTTCTCTTCCCACGCCGACAGTGTCACATTAATGAGGTAGTGACAGAAAGGAGAGAGGAGACTCTGAAGCTTTCAAAAAACCACCAGGTGGTGAAGAACGTGAGTGGATCATTGTTGTGAAAACACATAGAGCAATGGCATCATTAGAAACTGAGTTATCTTTCCACGGACCCTAAGTATTTTCAGATTCTGCTGTGATGGTCTACATGGCAGTTGTAAATATTTCCCAAAATACTGAGGAAAGTGTTGTCTTCCTATATTACTAAACAATGTGAGTTTCTGATTTACAACAGCCAGCACTGTTTTCCCCCCTCCGCCCATCCTTCCAGACTGCTGCCCAGCTCATGGAGCGAATCTTGGTCTTGTCTTGAAAAGGATTCATTTCCCCTATTCTTTATTTTGTATTTACATTTTATATCTACTTTCTTGAATCCTACAGACTCATAAAATGGTTTTGAATAGCATAGCTGCAGAGATGATGGGGAGGTCAGCTATGTTAATTTCAAAGCGCCCCAGACTTCGGTGTGGCGTTGCCTAGCAACCCATCTCTCAGGCCTCCTTTGTGGGAGAGAGAAGAGAAAGCAATTCTGTATACGCTCAAGCTGAGATGGCTTTAGAAAGTGAAAAATCCTCCGCTAAAGGTCCGGCATAACCCCTGCTTCTCCTCTCTTGCCCACTCTGTGCACTTCACACATGATGAGAGGAAGATCCTGCCCTTTGATGATGGAGCTCTGATACAGACCTAAAATAGAACTCGGAGCGATACGGTCCAACAGTGCAAGTGACCTGTTTCCTTGCATTAGCTTGAGATGCAATAATTAAACTGCCCACCTTCCTTTTTCTCTTATATGAAAGTATACTTTCCCCCTCAAGTTCTTAAAGCCAGTGATGTTAAATGAAACAGCAGCTGCCTGCTGCGCATCCGTTACCATAGCGACCTGAGCCAGGAGTGGTGTTTTTCTCCTTAGGCACAGGATGGCTGAAATATGTTCATCCAGGGAACCCAAGCAGCATGCTGACTAGAAATCAGTGTCTGGGAGGAACCTGCTCTGTTCCCTCTTATCCACACTAACTTGAAAAAAAAATAACAATAATGAAGCCCTCTGCTATTCCCTCAACCACTGAGAACCAAACTGCAGTGGGTAGCGGAGGAGCCCTGGCAGAAGGCAAATAGTGGAAGGTGAAAAAGAGTAGCAAAACCTACACCAGAGGCCGAGAGAGCTAGACAAGATATGCTACCCCTTCAAACAGCACCAAAAACAAATTGAAAGGGGACAGCTGGAGATTTGCATTGTAAAAATAGTTGGGTACAGTTTTAAAACCGTTTCTAGCCCATCCTCTATGGTTCTGTTCTAAGGAGACAGCACAATACAGGAGCACAGTTTGGTTCAGATCAATATAATTTTAATAGACTCTCTCTGACTTGGACCAGCATGAGGCACCCCGCTTTGTACTCGGTCTGACCTGCCTCTAATTGTGGATAAGAACAGAGAGGCCCCCGTAGCATCCCGTGCTTTGGAATCAGACAATCTGGGGTTTCAACCTTCTTAACAGTGTGACTCGGGGCAAATTCTCCAGGCTTTTGAAGCCTCTGTCTTCTGGTGTTTAAGATGGTACTTAAGGGTAGACTGTTGACATGCAAACGAGCCTACAGATGGGAGGCAGCTGATTCAACACTGACCTGCTGTCAGGAATGTGGTTTGAGCAAGGAAGTGCGCACAGAGCAGGTGGGAAATGCCCTGCATTGCGCTTAGTAAGGGAGCCATACTGGAGCCCCAGCCAGAAGGACCACAAAGGAACCTGACGGCAGACTGCTCAGCCTGTTCACACCTTTGCGACGTCATCCTCCGTGCACACTGACAGGGCACTCTTTAAGGGTCAGCCCCCAGAACCATTTTAAAGAAAAAAACATCCTTACATATATTTTATGGCTAAATCTTGTTTCTGGGCTCGGATGATTATTCCTAGCACAGCCGTCCACCTGTGATGCTGAGGAACTTGCCTTTAAGGAGGCAGTGCAAAGAATGGGCTGCTCTTTCCGAATGCAGTTTCCTAGAGGGACGCCCGGTGCTGCCGGCAGTGAGATAAAATGCGCTATGCATCCGTTTCTGAAATGCCTCGTCAGGGCATTCATCTCCAACAACAGGGTGTCTTCTGGTGATTAGTACGTCATTGACATTGCTTATGGAATGTATACGCCTCTTAACATTTCAGATTACTGTCCTTTCGTTTTAGAAATGAGGGGTAGAGCTCAGAGAACATGATTTATTTACCACATCCATTCACCAATGTGTGTGTGTATATATAATTAAAATTAGAATATAATACAATAAACCCATTATATTATATATAACTATTATGTTATTATATATAATACATACAAAATCAATTTTAATTTTAATTATAGTTTATTTTATATAGGGTAATCCCATACCCAAAGGGAATATGTGCTCAAGGCATATCCCCTAGTGTTCTGACACTAAGAAGCATTGGAAACTTGAAGATGTTTCACCTAGTGAAAGGTCACTGGGTCACCTAAACCTTCACCTCTGAAGAGATTAATGTAATTCTCCCAAAACTCCAGTTAGATCTTCCAAGACCAGATTATTATTATAAAAAAAAAATCAGAACTGTCCCCCACTCCTGCCTCTGGCTTCCTGTTGTAGTCTGTGATCTCTTCTTTCGTTATATTAAGTTATCCAATCACGAGACCATCACTGGAGGCCAGCCGACCATCTATCTGCCTCCAACACTGTATTCTGTCCAGGCCGTGTTTGCTCATAAACTACCCATCCTATACCCAGGCATAGCTAATCATCTACAATTAAAAAGAATATTTTAATTAAAAATAGAGAAAACATTACATTACATTTTCATTTCATCATTTTGTCATCTTTCTTACACAATGTCTTATCAAGTTGCCAGCAATGGCCTTAAGTGTGTGATTTTTCTTGCCATAGCACCCCAAGTGAAGCAGCACACCTGCCTCTACACTTTAATTCCATTTATTTCCTTTCTACCATATGTCTGCCATCTACTAAGACTACTGCAAGACTTCCTACTTTCCAGGCCAAAGACAGTCATAAAGATCCATATGCCTGCATTTTGGTATTGTGTTGGCATAGAACTCTCTGAACTTTTTATTGCTCTTACTGTATTGAGTTTTATATTTATATATTGTTTAATTGTCATGTAAAATGCACCTTAACTACCATCTCAACTGCCTTGAAAGATGAGGAGAAACTTGGAGAGGATCAAATCAGGCTAGCTTACTTGAGCCCTAAGGATTCCCTATTGTGCCATTCGCCTAGTGTGAGTAATAACACCTTCATCTTCTTGGGATCATATGTCTGTCCTGGGGCATTGTGACTTAGCATCAGTCAAACAAGGAAGGCAATCCAAGAAGAGAGATGAGTGCCACTCCTTCAGGGGCTCAGCACAAACAAGATGTTATCTGGTAAAGTGAACTTATCTGGAGAGGCAGAAGGCAAGTGAAGACAGCGAGCCCTTAGGGAGGAAGAGATGATTCTCCGGATGGATTCTAGGGCTCTGTCTGATAATGACTCCTCTGTAAATGCCACCTTGCTGACACATGCTAAGAGCAAAATATCATTTCGAGGTTGCTCAAGGTCCTAGCCATTTAACTATAAAACTATGACCGCCTCTCTCTCCCTCCCTCATCTCATGGACACAACATACTGTCCTCTCTCTTTGCCTGCTTCCACAGAAGAACCCCTTACTTTATTGAACAGAAATCAATTCTCTTCTGTTTATGTTTTTTTTTTTCAAGACAGGGTTTCTCCGTAGCTTTTTTGGTTCCTGTCCTGGAACTAGCTCTTCTGGACCAGGCTGGCCTCGAACTCACAGAGATCCGCCTGCCTCTGCCTCCCGAGTGCTGGGATTAAAGGTGTGCGCCACCACTACCCAGCCCTGTTTATATTTTTGATATTTAGTTAATGCTCCAAATTTTCCAGTTGTGGCTCTTACTTAATAAATTTTATCGTTTTCATAATAACTAATCTAGAAAATTCTCCAACATTCAGCTCTTGTATGATAAGCATTGGTGTCCTTTAGACACAAATGGTTAACAGCATGACCCTAGGCCAGTCTTCTACTAGTCAACTACAAGAGAATTCGAAACTGGACTCTCTTCCAAGGCAGCAAGGAACAAGAGAAAAACAGAACCCTTGGTTCCACAAGAAAATAGGCATTTTGTCTTCTGCTACCACACACTAAATAGTTCTGGACAATCAATATTCTGAGTACTAGACAAATACCACAGAATCAGCAGAGTAGAGGAAATATACTTGTAAAACATTATCTTAAAAAAAACACGCCAGTATTGCTGAAGAATTGGGGAGAAAATCAGAACAGTAAAAAAAAAAAAAGTGTCCTTGTCTCAAGAGTTCCTGGATTGTGCTTGCCTTTCTGTCAATCATCCTGCTGCCTCCGTGCAGCTGCCCCGCCCATCCTAGACTCCCATCTGTCGGAAGAACATGGCCATCTGTACCAGTACTGATGATCGATCCTTCCACACAACCAAGTTCTTTTTTAAAAATTGTCTATTGTTGTACAACTGAGAACTCTTCGTTGAACTTGTCTCCAGTTCGTTAAGTTACATTAGGGTTCTTCTCCAGCTAAGGATCAAGTTGGAGCGATGTG
The DNA here is from genome assembly GCF_014885135.2 of Alexandromys fortis. Taxonomy (NCBI): domain Eukaryota; kingdom Metazoa; phylum Chordata; class Mammalia; order Rodentia; family Cricetidae; genus Alexandromys; species Alexandromys fortis. The sequence continues at coordinate 6,096,147 of NW_026067899.1, forward strand.
GAGAGAAGCCCTGATTTCGGGAGAAAAAGCCCTGCCCTTGGGGGAGTCTGTACTAGTATCCTAATGCACAGTGGTTGGCTCCCAACAGCACAAGTTTGTTTGTTTTTGGTTTTTTTTTTTCCTCTCTCTTAGGTTAGAAGTCTGAAATGGGTCTTCTATGCCTGAAAGCAGGGTGCAGGGTGTTACCAAGCTCTCTTCCTTTAGGAGTTCTAAGGTAGAGTTTGTTCTTTGAACTCACCAGGTTTTAGAAGGCTCCTGCATTTTTTGTGGGGTGGGGAGAGGCTCATGGTCAATCACTCCAATGGGTTTCTGCCATCAAAACTTGTCTTAACTTCCATCTCCTTCCTTCCCTAGTGAGGAGCCTGTGCCTGTAGTGGCCTGAAGTGGTTGCTGGAGGACAGAGAAAGGTGCTCTCCCATTAATGCAGCCACACCTGCAGTTTCTCTTGCCCTGACAGCACACCCGCTGTTCTAGAGATTGGTATGCAGACATCTTTGGGAAAGAGATTTGCTTTGCTACTTACAAGGCTGGAGTCCTCTCAGGCCGACAACCCAGAAATCCCAGAACCTTACCGCAGTGCATCAGGATGGTGTGTGAGGATGGCAGGGGTCTTTGGCTTTACTTTTGACCTGTTGGGCTGTGCCCATTCTTCTGGTTGTAGTCTATAGGATAGTGTGAAGACTTTATGTGAGATCATCCCTATTCTCAGCACGTAGGGACTGTGCAACCTTGGACAGTTTCCCAGGCTCTCGAGCATCCATATTCATTTCTCTTGCCTGGTACCACCCAGGGGGAACAGGCAGAGGTTCACCTGAAGAAGCATCTTTGGGAATAACACTGATGAAAGAAAAGGGGATGAGAAGCAGGGCTGGACTGTGCAGCAGGTTTCTGCTGATCTCCAGGGGCTTCTCTGCTACTGGAGGAGACCCTTCAGGGTTGGCCTTTTTAAGTCCAAGTAGACAGGCCTTTGTCCCTGATGAAACAACCCAGCAGTGCCAGGTTAAAGTGGAAGAATGAGACATTTGCCTGGAGGCAGAATTTAGGCCCATCCAAATCTTCAGTGGTCAAAATAGTGAATGTATTTACACATCATTGTTAAAACTGAGACAAGGGGGATGTTCTATCGGGAACTCACCAAGGCCAGCTGGCCTGGGTCTGAAAAAGCCCGGGTTAAAACCGGTCACGCTGAACATAGTGGACAATGAGGACTACTGAGACCTCAAGAACAATGGCAATGGGTTTTTGATCCTACTGTACCTATTGGTTTCGTGGGAGCCTAGGCAGTTTCGTGGATGCTCACCTTACTAGACCTGGATGGAGGTGGGTGGCCCTTGGACTTCCCACAGGGCAGGGAACCCTGATTGCTCTTTGGGCTGACAAGGGAGGGGGACTTGATTGGGGGAGGGGGAGGGAAAGGGGAGGCGGCGGTGGGGAAGAGACAGAAATCTTTAATAAATAAATAAATTAAAAAAAAGAATAACAGAAGCAGAAACGCTGTAAAAAAAGATAAAATCGTGAAAAATCACAATGTACAAGATATCAAAACCTATAAATAAATGTGTGATCAGTGTTTATGTGGAGACATATCCAAGTCTCTGGCAGAAAGAAAAACTTATCCATACTGATGGTATTGTTATATAGAACTGTGGTGGTATTGTTATATAGAACTGTGTAAAACGACAGGATCTGACGTTTTACATTCAGCTGAGGAGGCCAGCTCCTCACTTACCTTTCCCCAGGCCTGGCCCTGCACTGCACAGGCAATGAGAGAAAGCAGTCTCAAGCCAAGGACAGTTCCTGGAGAGGCTTGGCTGGGAGCCATCCGCAGCCAACACTTCTGGCACCAGACGGATGATGGCCTTGATCCTGACCTAAGACGCAGTCGGGGAGCACGGAAAGCATCCACTGTGGGATAAAGCCTCCTTCCCAGAAAGGTACCCGGATGGCATCTAGTCATTTACTGTCTGAGGTAGAGAAGAAGCTCCGGCAGCCTCCTGCAGCCTCGAGACTAGTTGTTTCAGGTGCCAGGGGATTGGAGTCTCAGCCCAACAGGGACCTGACCTCCCCTTTCCCTTCTCCTGGCAGCTTGAATGAATGAAAGGTCCAGGTCGCTGACTCAGACCTGAAGCTGCCATTAAGATCGCCGAGGAAACCCGGCTTTGATCTATGGCTCACTGACTTTGGCTAGAGTTTCTAAGCAAATAATCCAAAGCAAAAAAGCATCATTCTACGCCCTGGCCTTTTAATCCCAAAGCATCTTCTTAGGGTGTGGATCACAACCAAGCTGCTGGTCAGATGCAAATCCTTTGTTGCTGGGGGAAAAAATGAAAAGAAGTCGAGCGTGAGCTCTCACAGATGCTAGTGCATTCCTGGTGCATTTTTCGGTGCAACTAGCACACATAGCATGTTCTAGAACATCAGCGCGAAGGAAAACTATAAAGTCTCTGTGCTCATTCAAAGACGAGAGGGTCTCAAAGGGAGAGGGAGTTCGTAATATTTGAGAATACGGGAGATTTTTCGGAAGGGGGAAGGGCTTTCAAAGCAGAGCCGAGGGGCACAGGTCAGAATCTCCTGAGAAAGACTCTTGCCTAAGGCAATGTCCGTCAGAGGGGTTTGAACGCTTCACGCCGTCTCCTCGGAAAGATGTTCCGCTTAGCGCTGCAAATCACCGTGACGCTTTGGGAGACCTAAGTCGCATCCGATAAACCCAGACAGCAAAAGGAGGGGGCGTGTCATGAGCTGGATGGAGTAGATGCAGTTAATGCAAGGCGAGCCGTTACACCAGTCGCTGAAGTGCAAGCGGCTGCAGTTTTGTCATGAGTCATATTCAACAGTAGCGACTGAATGGGATTTAAAGCCTATGATTTGTTGAAAACAAAGATCTTTTTCAGCAACCCTGGGGACTTTCGATTTTAATTTTAAGCTTAAATTAGCAGAAGGAAAGGGACGGCACTTGTTTATCTTTTGCCGAGCCTCCTTGGAAGTGAAGCGGATTGGCGCTGCAGTTTGTCTCCTGGCTTGACCCGTGGCAGTTATCTGGCTGTTTGTTTGCTGTAGATTACACCCCCTGCAAGCCTCACGGTGATGCCCACGGGAAAAGCTGCACACCCTCTGAGTGCTGTGCTATTTAAAAAACACATTTCCACATTGTATAGGTTTCTTTTCTAACTTTCAGATCATTTAACAAAAAAAAATGATTGTTCCAAGATGCTTTTCCATCCACAGTTTTAGTTTTTTCTTGCTGACTTCCTTTTCTTCTCTTCCCCTTCCCCTTCTCCGTTTCTCCTTCTCCTTCTTCCTTCCCTCTCTTTTCATTTCCCTTGGAATTTTCCCTTCCTGATTTTGGACTTCTGTTAGGCAAGAAGAGTGATGATGTATGTATATAATTTAATTTCTCCCTGGTGGCCTTTTAAGTTAAACACTCACTTCCCTTTCCTGATAGTCATTTCGTCACAGTCTGGAAACATCCTCCCCCCTCCCACCCCCCCCATGCTGCATCCTAGATGGCTTTATGATATCTGCATGGAGTACAAAGTGTAAGCCAGTGTGTCTTGAGAATCCAAGACTTGAGAATGAAACTCAAAAGGCAGATAGAAAAAACAGTAAAGACAACAAGCTGAAATAAAGATGGAATTGAAGAATCCAAAAACTCAATTAGAACCTTACAACTAAAATTAAGCAAGTATGCCAAAAATGGAAGGAAAAAGGCTGCAAGGCTTCAGTCTTACATAAAAACTAAGGAATACTGAGAAGAGCCCCAGGGAAGAGAAAACCAACTGGTTACCAAATAACAAATGGTCTTCCCTAAAAACATAATACAAGTAATATTATACAGAGCCAGCAGG